>NC_067403.1:136403170-136754420 GCF_016432865.1 Antechinus flavipes
GGAGAAGTTTCACCATAGATTGAATATGTCTTAAGATTTTTCACTTAAAGCCAATTCTGAAGGCAGTAAGATACCCACTATATTCATCCCCCTCCATTCTTTCTCTCAGATATAATAGGTTTCCTATGCCTCTTCATGAGATGTACTACCCCCACTTTACCCTTTTTCTGGTACAATGTCCTTTCCACATCAATTTCTAGAACAAGGTATACATGTATTCTTTATACATCTATATAGTCAAAATATAGTTCCCAAGATTAATCTTTACCTTTTTAGATTTCTCTTGAGTTCTATATTTGTAGATCAAACTTTTTGTTAAGTTCTGGTTTTTTCATCAGAAATAGATGAAATTCGCTTACTTCGTTGACTGTCCATCTTCTTCCCTGGAAAAAGATGCTCATTCTCGCTGGGTAAGTTATTTTTGGTTGCATACCAAGTTCCTTAGCCTTTCGGAATATCATATTCCAGGCCCTGCCAGATCCTGGGTGATCCTTATTGTGGCTCCTTGATACTTGAATTGGGTTTTTCTAGCCGCTTGCAATATTTTTTCTTTCATCTGAGTGTTCTGGCATTTGGCCACTATATTCCTTGGTGTTTTGATTTTAGGATCCCTTTCAGTGGGTGATCGATGAATCCTTTCAATGTTTATTTTTTCCTCTGTTCCTATGACTTCTGGGCAGTTCTCTTTGATAATTTCCTGGAAGACAGTGTCCAGGCTCTTTTTTTCATCATGTTTTTCTGGGAGTCCAATGATTCTCAGATTGTCTCTCCTGGATCTGTTTTCCAGGTCTGTTGTCTTCCCCAGAAGGTATTTCACATTTTTCTCCATTGTTTGATTTTTTTGGATTTGCTTGACTGATTCTTCTTGTCTCCTCGAGTCATTCAATTCCACTTGTTCAATTCTGATTTTCAGTGAAGTATTCTCTTCACTCACTTTTTTAAAATCTTTCTCTAATTGTCCAATTGAGTTCTTTTGTTCTGTGGAATTTTTTTCCATTTCGCCAATTTTGTTTTTTAGAGAGCTGTTTTCTGTTTCCAGTTCACTAATCCTATTTTTCAAGGATTTTACTTCTTTATCCACTCTCTCTTTAACTTTCTCCAGGCTCTTTTGCCAAGCCTCCCTCTCCTTTTCCCAAGCCTCACTCTGCTTTCCCCATTTTTCTTCTAGCTCCCTTGTGAGAGCCTTTTTAATCACTTCTATGAGGTTCATCTGTGCTGAGGAACAGACAATCTCCTCCTTTGGGGATTCACCTGGGGACTGCCTGTTTTTAGTCTCCTCAGGATTTAGAGTCTGCTCTCTATCTGTGTAGAAGCTGTCAAGGGTTAAAGTCCTCTTCAGCTTCTTGCTCATTCTGTCTATTAATCAGAGACAAACTACCAAAGAAAAACAGAAAAAACTGGAGTCTTTCTTTGGGGGGGCTGGGTGTGTTATCGAGCTTCCTCTACAGACTGCAGGGGGCAGCAGTGAGGCACTAGCAGGACTGTGCTGCGCCTGCGCTCTGAGATCCCAAAGCGTGCTGAGTCACTGAGGGGAGGGAAGGGGGGGGCGGCCAGGTCCTGAGAGACTCCAGCTGTTTGGGGTTGTATTCTTCAGCCCCGGTGTTTTTAGCTTTTCTGCTGGGCTGTTGACTTGCTGCCGGAGGAAAGTATCCAAACCTCTAGCGAAGCTCTCCCCGCAGAAACGGCTACGATCACTCTCCACCCCCTCTCCAGTCTGCTCCTGTGCCCTCACTGCCGCTGCCCGCCGCCTGCGCCCGATCTAAAACTGCCCCAGCCCTCCAGTAAAGACAGACCTTTTTTGGTGGATCTCAAGGATGGCTTCTCTTGGTAACTATTTGTGGGTTTTTTTCAGTCAAGCATTGATTCAGAGGCTTGTAATGAAATGGATAGTGAGAAAAAGCGTGGAGCTTATGCAGCTGTGAGCCTCCTCTCCGCCATCTTAACCGGAAGTCCATTTGGAGTTTTCTTGGCAAAGATACTGTTGTGGTTTGCCATTTCCTTTTCTAGGTCATTTTATAGATGAGGAAGCTGATGCAAACAGAGGTAAGTGAGTTGTCCAGCATCACACAGTTAGTAAGTGTCTAAGGCCAGATTTGAATTCAGGAAAATGTCCTCCTGATTCCAGGCACAAGGTTCTATCTACTATGCCATCTAATTGTATAATACAAGCTATAGAACAGGTTAATGAGAGGTGCCCTCAGGTACTAGTACTATTAGTGTGAGAATAGAGGATCAGAAAAGATCTATAGAAGGTGGGATTTGAGCTGAATCTTGAATAAAGTGAAAGAAGCCAGGAGGTAGATATGATAATGGTACTCTTTTTTTTTTTAATTTTTATTTAATAATTACTTTATATTGACAGAATCCATGCCAGGGTAATTTTTTTTTTTACAACATTATCCTTTGCACTCGTTTCTGTTCCAATTTTTTTCCCCTCCCTCCCTCCACCCCCTCCCCTAGATGGCAAGCAGTCCTTTATATGTTGGATATGTTGCAGTATATCCTAGATATAATATATGTTTGCAGAACTAAACAGTTCTCTTGTTGCATAGGGAGAATTGGATTCAGAAGGTATAAATAACCTGGGAAGAAAAATAAAAATGCAGTTAGTTCACATTCGTTTCCCAGTGTTCTTTCTTTGGGTGTAGCTGCTTTTGTCCGTCATTTATCAATTGAAACTCAGTTAGGTCTCTTTGTCAAAGAAATCCACTTCCATCAAATATGTCCTCATACAATATCATTGTCGAAGTGTATAATGATCTCCTGGTTCTGCTCATTTCACTTAGCATCAGTTCATGTAAGTCTCGCCAGTCCTCTCTGTATTCATCCTGCTGGTCATTTCTTACAGAACAATAATATTCCATAACATTCATATACCACAATTTACCCAGCCATTCTCCAATTGATGGGCATCCATTCAATTTCCAGTTTCTAGCCACTACAAATAGGGCTGCTACAAACATTTTGGCACATACAGGTCCCTTTCCCTTCTTCAGTATTTCTTTGGGATATAAGCCCAATAGAAACACTGCTGGATCAAAGGATATGCACAATTTGATAATTTTTTGGGCATAATTCCAGATTGCTCTCCAGAATGGTTGGATTCGTTCACAACTCCACCAACAATGCATTAGTGTCCCAGTTTTCCCGCATCCCCTCCAACATTCATCATTATTTTTTCCTGTCATCTTAGCCAATCTGACAGGTGTGTAGTGGTATCTCAGAGTTGTCTTCATTTGCATTTCTCTGATCAATAATGATTTGGAACACTCTTTCATATGAGTGGTAATAGTTTCAATTTCATCCTCTGAAAATTGTCTGTTCATATCCTTTGACCATTTATCAATTGGAGAATGGCTTGATTTCTTATAGATTTGAGTCAGTTCTCTATATATTTTGGAAATGAGGCCTTTATCAGAACCTTTAACTGTGAAGATGTTTTCCCAGTTTGTTGCTTCCCTTCTAATCTTGTTTGCATTAGTTTTGTTTGTACAAAGGCTTTTTAATTTGATGTAATCAAAATTTTCTATTTTGTGATCAGTAATGGTTTCTAGTTCATCTTTGGTCACAAATTTCTTTCTCTCCACAAGTCTGAGAGATAAACTATTCTATGTTCCTCTAATTTATTTATAATCTCGTTCTTTATGCCTAGGTCATGGACCCATTTTGATCTTATCTTGGTATATGGTGTTAAGTGTGGGTCCATGCCTAATTTCTGCCATACTAATTTCCAATTATCCCAGCAGTTTTAATCAAATAATGAATTCTTTTCCCAGAAGTTAGGGGCTTTGGGTTTGTCAAACACTAGATTGCTATAATTGACTATTCTGTCTTGTGAGCCTAGCCTTTTCCACTGATCCACTAATCTATTTCTTAGCCAATACCAAATGGTTTTGGTGACTGCTGCTTTATAATATAATTTTAGATCAGGTACAGCTAGGCCACCTTCATTTGATTTTTTTTTCATTAATTCCCTTGAGATTCTCGACTTTTTATTGTTCCATATGAATTTTGTTGTTATTTTTTCTAGATCAATAAAATATTTTCTTGGAAGTCTGATTGGTATAGCACTAAATAAATAGATTAGTTTAGGGAGTATTGTCATCTTTATTATGTTCGCTCGGCCGATCCAAGAGCACTTAATATTTTTCCAATTATTTAAGTCTGACTTTATTTGTGTGGAGACTTTTTTATAATTTTGCTCATATAATTCCTGACTTTCCTTTGGTAGATAGATTCCCAAATATTTTATGGTATCAACAGTTATTCTGAATGGAATTTCTCTTTGTATCTCTTGCTGTTGGGTTTTGTTGGTGATGTATAAAAATGCTGAGGATTTATGGGGATTTATTTTGTAGCCAGCTACTTTGCTAAAATTATGAATTATTTCTAATAGCTTTTTAGTAGAATCTCTGGGGTTCTCTAGGTATACCATCATATCATCTGCAAAGAGTGATAGTTTGGTTTCCTCATTGCCTACTCTAATTCCTTTAATATCTTTCTTGACTCTTATTGCCGAGGCTAGTGTTTCTAATATGATATTAAATAATAATGGTGATAGTGGGCAACCTTGCTTCACTCCAGATCTTACTGGGAAAGGTTCCAGTTTTTCCCCATTGCATATGATGCTTACTGATGGTTTTAAATATATGCTCCTGACTATTTTAAGGAAAAGTCCATTTATTCCTATGCTTTCAAGTGTTTTTATTAGGAATGGATGTTGGATTTTATCAAATGCTTTTTCTGCATCTATTGGGATGATCATATGGTTTTTGTTTGTTTGGTTATTGATATAGTCAATTATGCTAATAGTTTTCCTAACATTGAACCAGCCCTGCATTCCTGGTATAAATCCTACTTGATCATAGTGTATTATCCTGGTGACGATTTTCTGTAATCTTTTTGCTAATATTTTATTTAAGATTTTAGCATCAATATTCATTAGGGAGATTGGTCTATAATTTTCTTTCTCTGTTTTCAGCCTACCTGGTTTGGTAGGACTCCTTCAATCCCTATTTTTTTTCAAATAGTTTATTTAGCATTGGAGTTAATTGTTCTTTAAATGTTTGGTAGAATTCACATGTAAATCCATCTGGTCCTGGGGATTTTTTCTTAGGGAGTTGATTGATAGTTTGTTCTATTTCTTTTTCTGAGATGGGACTGTTTAGGATATTTACTTCTTCCTCTGTTAGTTTGGGCGAGCTATATTTTTGGAGGTATTTTTCTATTTCATTTAAGTTGTCGGATTTATTGGCATAAAGTTGGGCAAAGTAACTCCTAATTATTGCTCTAATTTCCTCTTCGTTAGTGGCAAGTTCTCCCTTTTCATTTTTAAGACTAACAATTTGATTTTCCTCTTTCCTTTTTTTAATCAGATTTACTAAGGGTTTGTCTATTTTGTTGTTTTTTTCATAGAACCAACTCTTAGTTTTATTAATTAATTCAATAGTTTTTTTACTTTCAATTTTATTGATCTCTCCTTTCATTTTTAGAATTTCAAGTTTAGTGTTTGACTGGGGGTTTTTAATTTGTTCCTTTTCTAGCATTTTTAGTTGCAAACCCAATTTATTGACCTTCTCTTTCTCTATTTTATACAAATAGGCCTCTAGAGATATGAAATTTCCCCTTATTACCGCTTTGGCTGCATCCTATACATTTTGGTATGATGTCTCATTATTATCGTTTTCTTGGGTGAAGTTATTAATTATGTCTATGATTTGCTGTTTCACCCGATCATTCTTTAGTATGAGATTATTTAGTTTCCAATTATTTTTTGGTCTACTTCCCCCTGGTTTTTTGTTGAATGTAATTTTCATTGCATCGTGGTCTGAAAAGGATGCATTTACTATTTCTGCCTTACTGCATTTGAGTTTGAGGTTTTTATGTCCTAATATATGGTCAATTTTTGTATAGGCTCCATGAACTGCTGAAAAGAAAGTGTACTCCTTTCTGTCTCCATTACATTTTCTCCAGAGATCTATCATATCTAACTTTTCTAGTATTCTATTTACCTCTTTGACTTCTTTCTTATTTATTTTGTGGTTTGATTTATCTAATTCTGAGAGTGCAAGGTTAAGATCTCCCACTATTATAGTTTTACTGTCTATTTCTTCTTGCAGCTCTCTTAATTTCTCTTTTAAGAATTTAGATGCTACCCCACTTGGTGCATATATGTTTAATATAGATAGTGCTTCATTATCCATGCTACCCTTTAGCAAGATATAGTGCCCTTCCTTATCTCTTTTAATTAGATCAATTTTTGCTTTAGCTTGATCTGAGATCAGGATGGCTACCCCTGCTTTTTTGACTTCACCTGAAGCATAGTAGATTTTGCTCCAACCTTTTATCTTTAACCTGCATGTATCTCCCCGCTTCAGGTGTGTTTCCTGTAAACAACATATTGTAGGATTCTGGCTTTTAATCCATTCTGCTAACCACTTCCTCTTTATGGGGGAGTTTACCCCGTTCACGTTTATGGTTAGAATGACCAATTCTGTATTACTTGCCATCTTGTTAACCCCGGTTTATGCTTTTCTCCCTTCTTTCCCCTTTCCCCCCTTCCCAGTATTAAGCTTGTGAGCACCACTTGCTTCTCACAGCTCTCCCTTTTTAGTATCCCTTTCCCCGCCTTAGAGTTCCTCCCCCTATCTTACCCCTTTCCCTCCCAGTTTTCGTATTCCCTTCCACTTAGCTTATTCCTTCCCTTTTCACTTTTCCCTTCTCACTTTTCAATGAGGTGGGAAAAGTTTCACCATAGATTGAATATGTCTTAAGATTTTTCACTTAAAGCCAATTCTGAAGGCAGTAAGATACCCACTATATTCATCCCCCTCCATTCTTTCTCTCAGATGTAATAGGTTTCCTATGCCTCTTCATGAGATGTACTACCCCCACTTTACCCTTTTTCTGGTACAATGTCCTTTCCACATCAATTTCTAGAACAAGGTATACATGTATTCTTTATATATCTATATAGTCGAAATATAGTTCCCAAGATTAATCTTTACCTTTTTAGATTTCTCTTGAGTTCTATATTTGTAGATCAAACTTTTTGTTAAGTTCTGGCTTTTTCATTAGAAATAGATGAAATTCGCTTACTTCGTTGACTGTCCATCTTCTTCCCTGGAAAAAGATGCTCATTCTCGCTGGGTAAGTTATTTTTGGTTGCATACCAAGTTCCTTAGCCTTTCGGAATATCATATTCCAGGCCCTTCGATCTTTTAATGTGGATGCTGCCGGATCCTAGGTGATCCTTATTGTGGCTCCTTGATACTTGAATTGGGTTTTTCTAGCCGCTTGCAATATTTTTTCCTTCGTCTGAGGGTTCTGGCATTTGGCCACTATATTCCTTGGTGTTTTGATTTTAGGATCCCTTTCAGTGGGTGATCGATGAATCCTTTCAATGTTTATTGTTTCCTCTGTTCCTATGACTTCTGGGCAGTTCTCTTTGATAATTTCCTGGAAAATAGTGTCCAGGCTTTTTTTTTTTTTCATCATGTTTTTCTGGAAGTCCAATGATTCTCAGATTATCTCTCCTGGATCTGTTTTCCAGGTCTGTTGTCTTCCCCAGAAGGTATTTCACATTCTTTTCCATTGTTTGATTTTTTTGGATTTGCTGGACTGATTTTTCTTGTCTCCTCGAGTCATTCAATTCCAATTGTTCAGTTCTGATTTTCAGTGAAGTATTTTCTTCACTCACTTTTTAAAAATCTTTTTCTAATTGTCCCATTGAGTTCTTTTGTTCTGTGGAATTTTTTTCCATTTCGCCAATTTTGTTTTCCAGTTCACCAATCCTATTTTTCAAGGATTTTACTTCTTTATCCACTCTCTCTTTAACTGACTTCTCCAGGCTCTTTTGCCAAGCCTCCCTCTCCTTTTCCCATTTTTCTTCTAGCTCCCTTGTGAGAGCCTTTTTAATTACTTCTATGAGGTTCATCTGTGCTGAGGAACAGACAATCTCCTCCTTTGGGGATTCACCTGGGGACTGTCTGTTTTTAGTCTCCTCAGGATTTAGAGTCTGCTCTCTATCTGTATAGAAGCTGTCAAGGGTTAAAGTCCTCTTCAGTTTCTTGCTCATTCTGTCTAATAATCAAAGACAAACTAGTAAAGAAAAACAGAAAAAACTGGAGTCTTTCTTTAGGGGAGGGGCTGGGTGGTGTTCCTGAGCTTCCTCTCCAGACTGCCGGGGGGTGCGGGGGGCAGCAGTGAGGCACTAGCCCGACTGTGCTGCGCCTGTGCTCTGAGATCCCAGAGCGTGCTGTGTCACTGTGGGGGGGGGGGGGGGAAGGAAGGGGAGGCCAGGTCCCGAGAGACTCCAGCTGTTTGGGGTTGTAGTCTTCACCCCCAGTGTTTTTAGCTTCTCTGCTGGGCTGCTGACTTGCTGCCGGAGCAAAGTATCTAATCCTGTAGCGAAGCTCTCCCTGCAGAGACGGCTGCGATCACTCCCCACCCCCGCTCCAGACTGGAGCCTGTGCTCTCACTGCCGCTGCCCGCTGCCTATGCCTGATCTAAAACCATCCCAGCCCTCCAGTAAAGACAGACCTTTCTTGGCAAATCTCAAGGATGGCTTCTCTTGGTAACTATTTGTGGGGGTTTTTTTTCAGTCAAGCATTAATTCAGAGGCTTGTAATGAAATGGATAGTGAGAGAAAGCGTGGAGCTACACAGCTATGTGCCTCCTCTCTGCCATCTTAACCGGAAGATAATGGTACTCTTGATAAAAATAAAACTTAGGAGGAGAGAATGGGGTTAGGAAAAAATAATGAGTTAAGTTTTGGACATGCTGAGTCCTGAGATGAAGATATTAAGCAGGCAGTTGGGGATGTAGGACTGGAACTCAGAATAGAAATAAGAGTTGGATATTTTACTAAATTGTCATCGTGAACCAACAAGATCTCTCTACCCTGTGGTAGAATGATGCCTGCCCCATAATAACAATAGCTAAGGTCATTTTCACTTTCTGATTGCTTGTGATAATATTCTCTAGCAGTATCATGCTTTGGGGGAGACTGTCCTCAAATTGAATCCTGTGTTGCGTGTTCTTCATGATAGTACAAAACAGGCTTGGTGATCGTATGTATAATTATTTTGTGCCTTTGCTAATGTTAATAATCTGGGAGTCATTAAAAAAAGTTATCTCTGATGTTGTATCTGGAATTTCGTAAGATATTAACTTACACATAGGAGATGTCTCACTGAAAAAGATTCTGTAAGGTGTTCAGTTCATAACAAAGAATAAAGTAATTTTTAGAATAGTGAATATATTCTAACACAAGGGGATCTTCTATTCTCTTTGTTTTAGTCACTTTTATGTTGGCTATTGAGTATCATTTGTAAAAATCTGCCCACTTTCTTGTCATACCTTCATAAAACATGACCTTGATGCTTTGTAGATTATTTTTATGAATTTTTTGTATATTTGTAGACAAATGGATCCGTAGTTACTGATACTTTGTTGACAATCTCTTTTTGGTAATAATAAAAAATAATAACAACAACAATAATAGTCAGTTATAATTCTCTCCCCAAGATCTTTTCAGCCCTCCTTCTCTCAAATAAAATAGCAAAAAATATTTTAATGCCCTCAAAATTGTATTGCCTCCAGCACTAATCTGTTCTGTGTAATCCTTGATCTTTTATTATGGTGGTTTTCTTAGTGCTATGAGAAAATTGTGTGGAAAAGAAATCCAATACAAAAACTTTGAACTGAAGTTTTTGTCTTTCTCCAAATAATTGGTGTAATAGAGATAGTATAAATTACATTTACTTTATACACTTTTAAAGTTGCAATTTATCCTTGTGGTACAATGAATCATTTCCTCCCTTTTTCTTTGATTTCCTAACACTGCCTCAAATTTTAAAGTTCATTGGACTGTATATCTAACACCCCTATTTTGAATCGATTATAATGCAAAGATCCTTCATCTTTTGTTAGCAGCATTCTTCCCCATAATATCTGCTTTCCCCATAATCTGTTTTCTTCTCCAAAAGCCTTCTGTTTCTATCTAGGAAGCCAACACATAGAAGATATGTCAACTTTTGAACTATGAATCTTTTTGATTACAATGAATCATCTACTAACCTTTTTTTGGACTAGTCTTCCTTTGCTAAATCAAGGTGTGTGTTCTCTTAGTGTTAAAAAACGAACAGTTTAGTCATGGTGCCACCTGGTAGTTGTGGTTATTATAATCAGTGATGATGTAATCATTGTCTATTACAGCATGATAAATATTGTTACAATGCTTCTACTGAAATAAGCTAAGTAAAATAAATCGCTACAACATGAGGAAGAGAATCATTTTATAGTTTTCCATGTCAACAATTTAAATTTCTGTGCCAAATCTAAAACAGTTTCATTAAGTGTTTTTACCTAAGGTACCCTCCTCAAATATGTGAAGTCCCTAGAATAGCTTCTCAAGATAAGCAATGGATCCATATCCACTCAAAATTATATCTCTTGAGCCCCCATTAATGTGTTTACTTTTTTCTAATCCGCTAAAACACACAACTAGTTCAAAACAAGTCCATTTAATGAAACAACATAGTAAGAAAACAAATAATAAAACATTCTCACCATATTTCCCCAGCCTGGGACACATGCTCCCATGAATATACATATTAATACTGGGAAAAGTGAACATGTATAAGGATCACATGCAGATTTCATTTGTGGCCAGATTACATACAGCTCATGTTTCCAACCCTGTGTGTCTATTAATGTCTTCTTCTGGTAATATTGTTCAGCTTCCACTGGATTTGCCTTCCTTCTTGTGGCATCTATTGTGACAATAATGTATCATTGCAGAGATACATTATTTAATTAAATCAATCAATTAACCAATCAATAATCCTACTATTTAAAGTTAAGTGATTTGTCCAAAAAAAAAAAAACACACACACACACTTCTCACAAATGGTAGATTTTGATCTTGAACCTAGATCTTAGGGCCATAAACTCTTTACATTATAGCATTACAAAATACTGCTCCTTAAATAAGAGAGCTATTCACAATAATTCAACAATGGTAGGCAAATGGAATATGTATAGATGAATGCAGGGAGAATATGCTCTGGAAGACTAGTTATTTGGAATAAAGGTATTATGGTATAGTGGACTGAATCCTGTATTTAGGAGGCAGGAAGGACTAGGTTTGAATCCTTTTCGGACACTTCCTGGCTGTGTGACCCTGGACATGTCTTCGAAACTCTCTGAGCCTCATTTTCCTCATCTGTAAACTAACGCTTAAAGTCTTTTTCAGACCTAAATTTAAATTATATATAAATTTCAGATCTAAATATATAGGATTCAAAGTAATGGCGCTCTAATAGAAGAGGAAAACTATAACTATCTAAGCTGCATGAAATTGAAAAGAATTACTCTCAATCAACATTTATTAGAACCTGCTATGGGGCAGCTAGATGGCATAGTGGATAATGTACTAGGCTTGGAGTCAGAAGGAATCATCTTCCTATGTTCAAATCTGGCCCCAGATATTTTCTAGCTATGTGACCCTGGGGAAGTCACTTAACCCTGATTGTTTTAGTTTCTTCATTTGTAAAATGAGCTGCAGAAGGATATTGCAAAACACTTCAGTATCTTTGCCAAAAAATTCCCAAATTGGTTCAGGAAGAGACAGACATAGCTGAACAGCAAAAAGGACCTACTATGTATTGTATAAATGAAATCATAGATTTAGTCTCTATCCCTAATCCTAATCCTAAAAACAATGAATTGTCAAGGCAATAAACTGGAGGCAAGGGGATTATTTAGAGGACTATTGTAATAGTTCAAGACAGAATTGATGAGGGTCTAAGATGGTGGCAATAAAAGTAGAGATATGAGAACTATCATGGAGTTAGAATAGATACTATCTGGCAACTGATTAGAAGTGCAGAGTGATGAAGAGTCATGAGCCAAAGATGCCTCCATGGATTGCGATGTTTATTGTTAACACTTGACAGGGTTTTTTTTTTTGTTTTTTTTTAAAGAAGTCACTTTTATAAAGACTTATCAACATGAACCCTCTAGGTGCTTCACGATGGAGCTGATTTTACTCTCGTTCAAGTAGTACCAGAGTAATTTTACCTGGAACCATTTTACATCCATTTTTATTAGGAAAGAAGTATTGTCTTCTCATCATTAATCTACTGGCTTCATGGCTTATTATCTGTGAGTGGTGACCTGAACAGGCTGCCAAGAACCAGAGAATAAAATATGTGGCCTGACAGCTGCAGGGGGATGAACCATTTCCCTAGCCTTTCTTCTCCACCATAACAATATTGCAGGGATCAGAACTCTTGAGCCTCTCTTCCTGTTAATATAAAAGGAGGATATGATGAGTACATGTGTTTCAAATGTGGTTGGCTTGGGTCATGAAATAGGCATGCCCTCATGCTATTTCATTGTTTTGTGAGTAAGAAATATGAAAAATATTTATTCTTATTCATTGGTTACTGAATGGGAAAATGTATTAATCTTTTTTATTTCTTTGTGATACTTTTTAGTATCAGTAGGATTAAAATAAGGATGGGTCTGAGCTTAGCCTTGTTTTCCTCATCTGTAAAATGAGCTGAAGAAGGAAATGGCAAACCACATCAGTATCTTTGCCAAGAAAACCCTAAATGGGGTCATGAAGAGGCAGACACGACTGAAAAACAGCAACAGCTAAGTTTGGCCCTTAAGAAGAAATGAAAAAATAGAGCTCTTTTCTATGAGATACAGTAGGATGTGAACACTGTTCTTGGTGTCAAGAAGATCTGGATTCAAATATGACTTCACATATTTACTACTTGTTTGACTGGATCCTGAGTAAATCATTTAAGCTCTCTTTACCTCAGTTTCCTCATCTACAAAATAAGGACTTAATCACCTCTAAAATATCTTCTAGCTTTGAATCTATGATCCTATGCTCCTTTGTAGAGGTGGGGGATTATGGATATTGAACATATCCTTTTCCCTCAGATGGTTTGATTACTTCTACCTAACTGATTTATCTTCTTTTCCATTACAAAATTCTTTGTATCAAGGTATAGAAAGATGTATACATGTGGGAATAGATGGATATATTTAGAAATGAAGATGATATAAGAACAAAAGAGATCAATAAAAAATATTTTTTAAATGAAGGTCCCTTTGTATTGGTCCCTGAATCAATGACAGAAACTTATTCTAAGCCAGTTTCTTTTATTAGTATCTCCAAGATATGGACTGGGAATAAGAATAGTAATAGTAATAATAATAATAATAATTTGTCTTTTGATGTCACTTAAAACATATAATACTTAAAAATATTTAAGCACAATAATACTTAAAAAGTTCTTTAGATAATGTGAGAATTTATACCAGGTGTGTCCAAAGTCAGCTCAGAAGCAAGCTGAAATAGCTTAAAATTAAGCACAAATTTAAATTTAAGATTTAAAAGACACTGTGTATATAAATAACTATCTTGTTGTTTTCCTCACTAATTCTTTTGAGCCCATTATACTCTTTTCTCTTCTCCCTTTAAACTATTTTATTTGATGATCTCATAAACTGCCACAGCTTGAATTAGGATCAAATCAAAGATTCTGAAATCTATTTATTTAGTCTTAACTTCTTCCTTAGCCTCCGATCTCACATGTCCAACTATCTTATTAAACATCTTGAACTGGCTAACCCATAAACAACTCGAAATTGTCCAAAATTGAACTCAGTAATTTCTACCTAACTCCACTACTCCCCTTCATTTTCTAATTTTTTTTTATTACTGTTAGGGATCCTCCCAGTCATTTTTGACTTCTCACTTTCATCCCTCCTCTGATAGCCACTCAGTTGTCAAGTCCTATTATTTTTACCTTCATAACATCTCTCTTAAACACCCTCCTCTCTCCTTTGATATTGCCATCATCTTGGTGCAGGCTGTCATCATCTCCTGCCTGAACTATTATAATAGCCTGCTGGTTGATCTTCCTGCCTCAATCTCTTCCCCCTCTGGTTCATCCTCTACGCAGCTATCGAATTGATCTACCTAAAGCACAGATCTGACTAAAGTACAAGTTACTTCCCTATTCAATAAACTTCAGTGCCTTTCTATTGTTTCCAGGATCAAATACAAAAATATTCTGGTTTTTAAAGCCCTTCATAACCTGATGTTACTTTTCCTATTACATCTTAATTTTTTTCCAAGGACATTGGCCTTCTTGTCACTTGACATTCTTTCTTCCAATTCCAGGATTTTCCACTGACTTATAGCTGGAATACTCTCTCATCTTATCTCTGCCTCCTGGCTTACTTAGTTCCCTTCAAGACTTAGCTAAAGCCTTACTCTCTGCAAGAAGAATTTTCTAGTCTTCCTTATCTTAGTACCTTCTCTCTGTGATTACTTTATATTTATTCAGTAAATTATCAATTGCACCTAGTTTGCTTGTTATGTCCACTACTGGGCTGTGACTCCTTGAGAACAGAGACCTATTTCAGCCTTTCTTTGTATTTTCAACTCTGAGTATAGATCCTGAATAGTCAATACTTAATAAATGCTACTCTATTGACTATATATAGAACCTTTTTTCTCCTTCCCTCTCTGCCTCCATTCTTTCCCTCCCTCCCTCCATTCTTTCCCTCCCTCTCTCCATTCTTTCCCTCCCTCCTTCTTTCCTTCCCTCCTTCTCTCCTTTCCCTCCCTCCTTCTCTCCTTTCCTCCCTCCCTCCCTCCTTCTCTCCTTTCCTCCCTACTTTCCTCCCTTCCTTCCTCCCTTCCTTCCTTCCTTTCTCCCTCCCTCCCTCCCTCCCTTCCTTCCTTCCTCCCTTCCTTCCTTCTTCCTTCCTTCCTTCCTTCTTTCCTTCCTTCCTTCCTTCCTTCCTTCCTTCCTTCCTTCCTTCCTCCTTCCTTCCTTCCTTCCTTCCTTCCTTCCTTGCTTCATCTAATGAGTATGAAATAGAGGCTCAAAAATCACTTAAATTTGTTTCCTGTTTCAACACAAAGGGCTTATATTTCATAAGAATAGTTGTCAGCTGCCTCTAAATTGTGTCTGCATGTTCTTGTTTCCTTGTTTCTGGTATCCTAATTAAAGGTCTCCAACACCCATGCGGGGAAATTTCTTCATGCTTGTGTTACACATTCTTGATTCTTTGAACAGGGATTTTTCCTTACTGCTTTGCTGACAATATTCAGCAAGGGTCACAAAAAATAGCCTCTCACCTAGTTGCAAAGTTCCTTCTTTATGATGAAACTGACAAGGATTCAATTTCAGGGATTCTCCCAAAATGTGAGCCCAGTGTCTTGTTCTGAAATTTACTCCAGGGGTATGAAGGCAAAAACTACTTATGAATTTCCAGAAAGTACCCAGCTCTTGCCATTAATAAAGGCTCTTTTTTATATTGTAAAACTAATTCAGTTTGATTGTCAAAACTTTTCAAGAGTGAATAGTTATAACTGGCTTAGATATTTGATGCACTGGTTTTCCTATTCTGTGATTTAGTTAAAGCCTGTGCCTGTGCGCTGTGTAGTTTCTATTGTGTTTCTTAGAGAATCAAGTAAGAAAAGATACAGAAATGACAATTGATGCAAGACTTATGGATATCAAAAAGGCTTGAAGTTTCTTCTTTTAATATTTCTCCAGTTTCCCTAAAGCCTACAAAATGGGATAGGAAGTCTCATATTAATAGACTTTTTCCCCAGTGAGATTTCTTCAAATCTTTCTGCCAATGAGGCTGGAAACACTGTACATTCAAGTGTTTTTAGGATATTTTTGATATATTCTATTTCGGCTCTTGGAAATAGAGCAGCACATGGGAAAATCACAGCCATGAAAAGAATGCATTGGAAAAATGATCAATCTTTAGGGATGTTTGGATCATTTCAAGATTTGAGCAAAAATTACCATTTCTTAGTTAAATTACATTTGGGTTATAGTAACTCTTAGATGACTGCCATCCATTTGCCAAGGAACATACAATATATGATTTCTGTTCTTGCTACATGACAAGTAAATGTGTTTTTCTCTTTTTTTTTTTTGCCTGTATGGAAAGTTTTGTTAGGGGGA
This sequence comes from Antechinus flavipes, assembly GCF_016432865.1. Classification (NCBI taxonomy): domain Eukaryota; kingdom Metazoa; phylum Chordata; class Mammalia; order Dasyuromorphia; family Dasyuridae; genus Antechinus; species Antechinus flavipes. The sequence goes on from NC_067403.1 coordinate 136,419,190, forward strand.
TGTGCAAAGAGAAGAGGAAGAGAAAAACACTTATCAGCACTCAGCTCTATAAAGTGAAAGTTTGGATTTTTGGATGTGATTTCAAGAATACAGTGAAGAAGGAAGGGTGGTGCTCTCTATCAGTGACTAGGAAACAATCTAAAAGAAAATAAAATTTTCATTTATCTAGCAGTTAATAATACTCAGGAGACCAAAGAGCTATCAGAGTAATGTCTTCATTTTTCTTGTCATCTAAAAGTTATGGGAATATAATTTTGCTGTTTTTGGACTTATTCCTTGTTTTTGCTAAAGCAAAGAAACAGAATGAAATCAATTGTAATTATAACAATAGCTGACTTTTACATAATACTTTAAAATTTACAAAACATTTCTATATATTATCTCATTTTATCCTTACAACTGTTGTATGAGGTAGATGTCATTGGCATTATTATCTTCATCTTACAGATGAGGAATCTGAGGTTCACCTAGAAAGCTTAAGGGTCTATCAGTGGCCAAGCAGCTTCTAATGAACAAAAGCAGGGTTTGACCTTGGATCTTATCTGATGCCAAGTCTAGATCTCACTATGCTACAGTGTAGTATAGACACCCCCTTTCACCTGAGAAATTGTTATGTGATTCCAGGCTTACAAGTATATAAAATATAAAAAAAATTACTTATAGTATAAGCATAATTGTATGACCCTCACATTCAGTTATAAGACCTCCATATGGAATTGCAATTCGATTTAAGAAGCTGTGTACTATACTATACTATACTATATTATACTATACTGTTTCATATTTCATGGCCATCCAAATGAAAGAAGAAATAAAGTATCATGTAAAGCAACCAAAAATAATACCTTAAATCTGAGAGTCTATCCAATCAAATGTTGCTACTAAATTGTTCGTTAATGAAGAGTTGGTTGTGGCAGAACACCAGTTGCAAGAATAAATTTTGGTTTCCTGAGATATTTTGGTTTAATTCATGAGCTAGAACACCATCTCTACCTTATTCCTCCTTATCCCTCCCTAAGGATTCTGGAGTTTTGGGTTTGATCCTCAAGAGGGATCCAAGGACGAAAGTATCTTTCCTTGTGCATTGTTCACATCTAGGAAACTTTGGGGAAATCTCAGATTAAGAAATTTTATTCTATATACCCACAAAAATGAGGCTTCAGACTTTTCAATCATGCCTTCATGCACTAGGAACCTTGTTATTGGGAATTGTAATTATCCTGAAAGATTGAATCAACCTTTATAACTATATCTGATATTATCATCACTTTTGGTCCCTCAGATTAGACTCTTTGGAAGGTCAGAGCCATGAACTCCAAAACTTCTGCTTAAGGAATGGACCCAGGACAATATTCTCCCCATTTTCCAACAGCTGCACCTTGACCTCTTTTGATTTATCTGTCATCCTACCCCTCCATTCCCCCACTCCTACCTCCAAGTCAAGTTCCTTCATTCTCCCTTTCCATTTTTCTGCTTTTTTTGGTCTTGTCATCCTTCATTAGATTGTAAATTCACTAAGATCAGCACTGCAAGTGGTAGCTCATTTGTATCTTCTAATTCTTTTTGATTTTTGTCTATTTCTTCCTATCATTCCTTCACAGAGGTTTTATGTATCATGTTGTAGGCCTTCTTTGGTTCTTTGTTCTTGTAGTACATCTCATTGTTTATCTATGGTGATTGTTCAAGATACATGTGCTAATGGACTGTTACTGAGTTTACTATCTGAGTCTGTGATCATATTCTTTAGTCAGTCTCACCATTTGTTTATTTCTCACTTGTTTGAATTGGTTCTTTAATAGACATTTAACTCCTTCCCCACTGGGTATGTACTGGAACATATTTCAGTTTGATAAGACCCAGGCATCCCTTGGTACAACATTCGAAAACTTTGGATCATCTTTTTACCACAATGAGAAGTTAGTCATTGCCCCTTTTTAATGCCTATCCAAGATAAATTGAAGAAACAAATTAATAAAACACTTATTTAACAACATTCAATTGTCCCTAATCTGGGAAATGGCAATTCTTCTTCTATAAATATGTAAACACTTGCCAGTAATATTACCTTGTTGGTATAGTACTTTATGAAATTTTCATGATGCTTAGGCCATTGGCTTATATGATCCTCACCTAGGTAGTTAGGTAGCACAATGGGCCCTAGAGTCAGGAGGCTCAAATTCAAATCTAACTTCAGACATGTAATAACTGTGTGATGTTGGGCAAATCACCTAAACTTTGTTTCCTTAAGAACATCTTCCTACCAGAGTTGTTGTGAGAATCAAATAAGATAACAGTTATAAAGTGCTTGACATAGTAACTGGCACATAGTAGATGCTCAAGGAATGTTGTTTTTCCCTTTTTCATAGTGCTTTTTTCCATTTGTACATGGGATTGTGAGGGGAACAGGGAAGATATTATTATATTCATTCATACAAGAGGAAACTGAGGATAAAGAAACTTAAGTGATTTGCCCAATGAAACTGATCTAATACTTTTTGATTAGATTGAATTAAAATCAGATTTAATTGCTCCCAGTCTTATGTTCTTTCTATTGTACCATGCTGATTCAATAATAGACCCTTATTTCTTTCTTCTTGCCAGTTAAATGTTCATTTCGCAGCTATTTTTCCTCATAGCTCTCCAAAAAAGTTCCAGATTTCAAAATATATTATAAACATCTTTCATGTCCTCATATCACTCACTCCCTGCCAACCTTTTCCTTTCCCATGTTTACTCCTTTTGCTCTAATTTAACTTTGTCTTTCAAACAGATGCTATGCCAGAGTTGTTTTAGTCTTTATCTTCTATTGAAATTAATTTTGTCCACTATGTGTAGTTGTGGTGTGCTCTATTGTATATGACTTTAGTTATAATTCCTTCTGTGGCTCTCTATCTAAAACTTGGGATGCTTTGTTTTTTGGTTCTAAGTTTAAATCTGGACTTTGGAAAATGAATAAACCTGGTTATCACACGCTGTAAACCCACAAAAAGAGTGGAATCCATATGATATCATGCTCTTGACATTTATCCCTTTTTAAATTTCTGCAAGAACAATGCACAACTATCCTGTCCATCTCAGTTTAACTAGAAATGAAGAAAAGATTCTATTCAGAACATACTGTATTAAAATTGTTACAATCTGTTCTGAGCCCAGTTCTAAAATTTCACTTTTCTCATAGATTCATCCAAAAAAGTGAATTGACTGAAAAAAATGGGATGGGAATAAGGTCCACATTGACATCAGGTCCCAATAAACAGGTAACTTGACCACTAAGCAGACCTAGAGAGTTGATGTTAAAATCATTACATCCTTTTCTCAAAAAAAAAGTTTTAAAGTCCAAATTTAGATTGACCATGGCAAATATTTAAAACAAAGTGAAAAAAAATTTAAAATCACTCAGGAAAATGTTTTTTTGGCATATTTGATGGTCTCTTATGTTGGCACGAGAGAATTTTTTCCCTTAAACAGAACCAAAGAACTCTTCTGTGACCGGAGGTTGACTCTCCCTAAATGTACATATTACTGATAAGTTATAAACAATTTATAATGATTTTAAATTAAAACCAGAAGTTAAAATTGGAACATGGTAAAGACAAAGAAGTGACTCACAAAAATGTAGTGTCTTAAATTGCTTTATCATATATCAAATCAAAAGCCCTCTAGACTGTTTCTTGCTGTGATCAGAGCCGCCCTTCGAAAACAGCCGGGCTGGCTGTCTACACTAGGGGATGGACTCCAATGGAGCTTGCCTGGTTTAATTTTCACCATTCTTGAAGTTGTTTGTGCTATGACAGCTATGCCAGGTCACACTTTAATAATTTTTATTGATGTGGTAAAGTCATGGTTTAAGTCCCAGTGTTTGTGCATGTGTGTGAGTGTGTGTGTATATGTGTTTGTTTTAAGTATTTTAATAAATAGAAAGTATCCAGAGCATAGGTTTTCATATATATTCAGAATGTTTTCAATGGCTAAGAGTTGTGAATGAAAATATGTATCAATAGAAGATTAAGCTAAATAAAAAAATTAGGAAAAATATTTTAATATTTATTATGTAACCAAGGTAATAATAAAGTTTAAAAAGCACATTATAAATATGATATCATTTGATGCTCAACAACCCTGGGAAGAAGGTACTATTATGGTTAAGTGACTTGCCCAGAGTTATGGAGCTAGTAAGTATCAGGACTGAATTTGAATTCAGATTTTCATGATTACAGACCTAGCACTTTATCCTCCTATCTAGATGCTAAAGTATAATAATAGGTGTTAACATATAATTATGAGGATTATAAAACACTTTACTTTGTCACCTAGTGAACATGGTAGTATGTGTATTATGTCAATTTTACCGGATGAGGAAACTCATTTCAGTGGATTTCCCAAAGGATTACAGATTCAGAGTGAGAAGGAACCTTAGACAGCTACTCTATAGATGAGAAAACTGAGGCCCAGAGAATTTAAATGATTTGTATGATGTCATTTACATATCCAGTCATTTTCAGTCGTGTCTGACTTTTTGTAACCCTATTTGGAGTTTTCTTGGCAAAGATACTGGACCAGTTTGCCATTTTATTCTTCAGCTCATTTTCAGATGAGAAAACTGAGGCAAACAAAGTTAAATGATTTGCCCAGGAAAGTATCTGAGGGTAGATCTGAATTCAGGAAAATGAGTCTTTCTGACTCCAGACTCAGCACTCTATCTAGTTAAGTGACAAAGGCAAGATTTGCTTCTAGGTCTTCTAACTTCAAAGTCAACTCTTTTTTTCACTGTATCAAACTATTTCAAGGTCACACAACTAGTAAAGCTAAATGCAAACTCAGGTCCATCACACTTTCCATTAATAATTCATATTAATACAGAACTTTCTGGTTTATGAAGTGTTTTGCATACATAAATCTCATATGATTCTTACAATAGTCTTGTGATTGTGACTGCTATTATTATCCTCATTTTTCATATGAAGACACTAAGGTTCATAAAGGTCACTTGTCTAGCATCACCTCTGTCTCAGAGACAGGATTGGAATGCAGGTTTTCTTAACTCCTAGTTCAGCACTCTAGCTACTAAGCCATGCGGATTCCCTAATGAAGGAGTCCATTGTGTTTTTGCTCTCCTCTTAGACTATAAATTTTCTGAAGGCAGGGATTTTTTTTTTATTCCTTTTTATTCCCAGCTCTTAGAACTATGATTGCTTTGCAAATAACAGGTGCTTAATAAATGTTATTGTAATTTTCAAAATGAAAACTTGCCAGTTTCAGGCAATAGGAAAAAAACCCAAGCATTCTGCCCCTGAGGGCCTGATTTCAGTACTTATTGCCTATATGTCCTCCAGCAATTCCCTTTACTTCTCTAATTCTCAATTTTCTTCTTTGTAAAATGAAGGGGTTTAGAGGGAAGCTTTTTTTTTTGTTCCCACTGTAAGAGTTGGTTGTCTTGCTTACAGCTTATGTTGTTAAGTACTTATTTCTCTTTATTTCATAAGTTCAATGCAAATTTTGTCTGTTTTTTTTTTTTTTTTTTTTTGCAAGGCAATTGGGGTTAAGCAACTTGCCCCGGCTACACAGCTAGTGAGTGTTACATATCTGAGTCTGAGATTTGAACTCAGGTCCTCCTGACTCCAGGGCTGATAGTCTATCGGCTGCACCAACTACTTGCCCCAAATTTTGTCTATTCTTTGTCCACAATGCGCATCATGTCCACTCCCATCTCTCAGGATCTGAATTATTGAAGTTGGCCTCTTAACTGGCATTTCTGTCTCAAATCTCCTTCCATCCCAATTCATTTTCCATAGAACTACCCAAATAATATTCATATCTGACTGTATCATTCCCCAGCTCAGTACACTCACTTCTGTTCCGATTTTTCCCCTCCCTCTCTCCACCCCCTCCCTAAGATGGCAAGTATTCCTATACATGTCACAGTATATCCTAGATACAATATATGTGTATAAAACCGAACAGTTCTCTTGTTGCACAGGGAGAATTGGATTTAGAAGTAGAAATAACCTGGGAAGAAAAACAAAAATTCAAACAGTTTACAATCATTTCCCAGTGTTCTTTCTTTGAGTGTAGCTGCTTCTGTCCATCATTGATCAATTGAAATTGAGTTAGATCTCTTTGTCAAAGAAATCCACTTTGTGGAACACTTCTAACTAAATCAGCATTATTAACATTTTCTCCATCACTTTCTTAAGCTCAGACAATCAACAAACATAATGAATCAAGCTCTTGTTTGAAGTATTTGCTGATTTTTTTTCAGGTGTAAATTGTCTTTGTTTAGTCGGGTCCAACTCTGCACAGTCTCATAGTACTGAAGTAATTTGCTATTTCCTTGTCTGGGATATTTTACAGATGAAGAAATTAAGGCAAACAGAGTTTTTAGAGTCACACAGGGTCAGATTTGAACACCCTGCCCACTATTAGTCAGTTACCTGCAGATATTCCTAGAAAAATTCCTAACAATTAGAGTTGTGCAGAAGTTGAATGTGCTGCATCAGGAGGAAATGTATTCCCTCTCATTGGAAGTCTTATAGGAGAAGCTGGATGACCATTTTGAGGAATATAACAGAGGAAATATTTTTGTGGTGGGGTTGTACTTGATGATGTCATTTAATTAGGAAATTCTATGACTAGGAGGGCTCTAAATTACCTTCCAATGTTTATTTCTATGTTCCTCTTTCTATCTTTCTGGTAACTTGTTGAATATTTTCTTGAAGCTGCATGACTAATAGGTGCACACCATGAGGTTGAATTTCATCTTCTCAAACTTCCCTAAAATCATAGGTTTCATCTGGTCTACCATTTTGATTGTCCCATTTTCATGGCACAAATTTTATTCAAGGAAGAACCAAGGAACAATGGAAATTCCAAACAATGTATAAAAGCCATATTTATGATCATATATAACTCTAAAAACCAGTCATCCCATGGTAAAGAGAAAAGGACATATATTTTTGAAACAGTATTAGATTTATACTTAGGATCAGGGCTTAGACACTTTGGTTTAGAAATTTTCAAGGGAAGCATCTTTATTTTTCAATGTCAATTTTTCAACATCATTTTTCAATGATGGAAGGGAGACAGTATTTCCACTGTAAGTAGTGTGCCTGGGAAGAGCTGGAATTTTCTCATTGTTCCTCCTCAAAGACCTCCAGAATGCTGACTGGTTCCCTATAATCTGATTGGCCCATGATATTTATTCTCTTTTGTGGAGCCTTCCAAAGAACAATGCAAGGTTTGTTTTTTTTTTTTTTAGATGAACTTTTTTTTAATAACTTTTTATTGACAGAACCCATGCCAGGGTAATTTTTTACAGCATTATCCCTTGCACTCACTTCTGTTCCGATTTTCCCCCTCCCTCCCTCCACCCCCTCCCCCAGATGGCAAGCAGTCCTTTACATGTTAAATAGGTTACAATATATCATAGATACAATATATGTATGCAGAACCAAACAGTTTTCTTGTTGCACAGGGAGAATTGAATTCAGAAGGTATAAATAACCTGGGAAGAAAAACAAAAATGCAAGCAGTTTATATTCATCTCCCAGTGTTCTTTCTTTGGGTGTAGCTGTTTCTGTCCATCCTTGATCAATAGAAACTGAATTAGCTCTCTTTATCAAAGAGATCCACCTCCATCAGAATACATCCTCAAACAGTATCGTTGTTGAGGTATATAATGATCTCCTGGTTCTGCTCATTTTACTTAGTATCAGTTCATGTAAGTCTCGCCAGTTCTCTCTGTATTCATTCCTTATAGAACAATAATATTCCATAATGTTCATATACCACAATTTATTCAACCATTCTCCAATTAATGTGCATCCATTCATTTTCCAGTTTCTAGCCACTACAAACAGGGCTGCCACAAACATTTTGGCACATACAGGTCCCTTTCCCTTCTTTAGTTTCTCTTTGGGGTATAAGCCCAGAAGAAACACTGCTGGATCAAAGGGTATGCACAGATAACTTTTTGAGCATAGATCCAAATTACTCTCCAGAATGGCTGGATGTGTTCACAATTCCACTAACAATGTATCAGTGTCCCGGTTTTCTCACATCCCCTCCAACATTCCACATTATCTTTCCTTGTCATTCTAGCCAATCTGACAGGTATATACTGGTATCTCAGAGTTGTTTTAATTTGCATTTCTCTGATTAATAATGATTTGGAGTATATTTTCATATGTCTATAGTTTCAATTTCTTCATCTGAGAATTGTCTGTTCATATCCTTTGACCATTTATCAATTGGAGAATGGCTTGATGTCTTATAAATTAGAGTCAATTCTCTATATATTTTGGAAATGAGGCTTTTATCAGAACCTTTGACTGTAAAAATGTTTTTCCAGTTTATTGTTTCCCTTCTAATCTTGTCTGCATTTGTTTTGTTTGTACAAAAACTTTTCAATTTGATATAATCAAAATTTTCTATTTTGTGGTCAATAGTGATCTCTAGTTCTTCTTTTGGTCTTTGGGAAATTCCTCCCTCTTCCACAGATCTGAGAGGTAAACTATCCTATGCTCTTCCAATTTATTTATAATCTTATTCTTTATGCCTAGGTCATGAACCATTTTGACCCTTATCTTGGTGTATGATGTTAAGTCTGGGTCAATGCCTAGTTTCTGCCATACTAATTTCCAATTTTCCCAGCAATTTTTGTCAAACAATGCATTCTTATCCCCAAAACTGGGATCTTTGGGTTTGTCAAACACTATATTATTAAAGTTATTGGCTGTTTTGTCCTTTGAACCTAACCTATTCCATTGATCAACTAGGCTATTTCTTAGCCAATACCAGATGATTTTAGTAACTGCTGCTTTATAATATAATTTTAGATCTGCTACAGCTAGGCCACCTTCATTTGATTTTTTTTTTCATTAATTCCCTTGAAATTCTTGACCTTTTGTTTTTCCATGTGAACGTTGTTGTTATTTTTCCTAGGACATCAAAATAGTTCTTTGGGAGTCTAATTGGTATAGTGCTAAATAAATAGATTAGTTTAGGTGGTATTGTCATCTTTATTATATTTGCTTGCCCAATCCAAGAGCATTTAATATTTTTCCAGTTGGTTAGATCAGGCCAATTTGTGTGGAAAGTGTTTTGTAGTTTTGCTCATAAAGTTTCTGATTTTTCCTTGGCAGATAGATTCCTAAATATTTTATACAATCAATAGTTACTTTAAATGGAATTTCTCTTTGTAACTCTAACTATTGGGTTTTGTTAGTGATATATAAGAAAGAACAATGCAAGGTTAAAGAAAAAGCTGGAAATTCCTAGGTAAATATAGTAATAGCCCTTGAATTAATGAGTTTAAACTATTATGAAAGGCAGTAGGGTATAGTTAGTGCTGACCAGGATATCAGGAAAATCAGTGTTCAAATGCTGTTTTCAATATATATTAATTGTGTTACCCTGAGAAAGTGACATAACTTTTGAGTGCTCCAATAATGAAGACTGTAAATCATAGATGAACTGATGAGCTGCATTGGCGATGAAGGTTTCTATACCATGAATTCACACACAGATGAAACCAATGATTCTCTTCCCCTCTCCCATTCAACCCTAACCACAGATATACAAATATCTAAAGTATAAGTGTATAATCTATCTATGAATAATGGCTAACTAGAAAAGTTGTAATTAAAATTTAAAATAAAATTCCTAAATTATAAAAAAAAGAATTTTTATGTGAAGCAGTGTGTCAGTCTTAGAATATTCCCACCTTTTGAATGCTTTTCTGTACCATTGACTGCTAGTGCATTTAGCATTATTTATCTACTATTCATGTATCTCCTAGATATTTATATATTGTCTCCCAAGTTGGAAGTTAAGCTCTTTCAGCTCTGAGATACCACTAAGGTGACAGGAAAAGATAGTGATGAATGTTGTAGGGGATGTGGGAAAACTGGGACACTGATACATTGTTGGTAGAACTGTTAAAGAATCCAACCATTCTGGAGAGCAATTTGGAACGATGCTCAAAATGTTGTCAAACTGTGCATACCCTTTGATCCAACAGTGCTACTACTGGGCTTATATCCCAAAGAGATCTTAAAGGAGGGAAAGGGATCCACATGTGCAAAACTGTTTGTGGCAGCTCTTTTTGTAGTGGCTAGAAATTGGAAACTGAATAGATGGCCATCAATTGGAGAATGGCTGAATAAATTATGATATATGATTGTTATGAAATATTATAGTTCTGTAAGAAATGACCAGCAGGATAATTTCAGAGAGGCCTGGAGAAACCTACATGAACTGATGCTGAGTGAAATGAGCAGAACCAGGAGATCATTGTACATGGCAATAACAAAACTATATGATGATCAATTCTGATGAACATGGCTATCTTCAACAATGAATTAATTCAGACCAGTTTCAATTGAGTTCATATAAGGGCACAGTATTTTGAAAATAAATTTGATTTTCTAGAAAAACAAACAAAAAGTAATCAGAAAATTCCTGTAATGACCTATTTTCTAACTTAATCTTCTTCTAATGAATAGCAGGCATAAAGTCAGGTCACCTATATATACAAAAATATTCATTTTTCTCTTCTCTACGGGGTGATTGTCTTTTATAGCTGTATCTGCACCATAAATACTAGTCTATAAGTGACTTTTGTAGTATTGTAGTACATGAAAAATTTTATTCCTCTCCTGCAAAATGCAATTATTCCACTGTGTAAGTAGTTTCAACACTAAAATAAGTTTGCAGAAAAGAGAACTTATCTGATCCTAAGCTATTCATATGGGAAGTAGAAGGGATAAGACATATGGACAGCAATTTGAAAAAAAAAAAAGTTAAATCACATCAAGAAATCTATATGTGAAGAATACTATCTTGAATGGTTCAATTCCACCCCCCCCCCATGTATTATTATTGTAAAGAATTCTCAAAAAAAGAGTCCTACCAAATTATTTTATGATACAAACATGGTTCTGATACCCAACTAGGAAGAACAAAAAAGAGAAGGAACTATAGGCCTGTTTTTTTTTAATGAATATAGATTAAAATTTTAAAATAAAACACTAGCAAGATTGTAATAATGTCACAAATGGTATTTAGATAAGGAATGCAAAATAGGTTTGATATTAGGAAAATTATCAATGTAACTGATATCAATATCAAAGAGAATAAATATCACATAGCAGTAAATGCAAAAATGCTTTTGATAAAATACCATACTACACTGCTGTTATAAAACATGGAGATCAATGAAATTTTTCTTAAAATAATACATAATATCTCTCTAAACGCAAGAGCATGCATTATCTGTAATGGAGATAAACTTGAAGCCTTCCCAGTAAAATCAAGAATGAAGGAAGGATGCCTATTATTACTACTGTTATTCAATATTTTTTTAGAAGTTAACTAAAGTGGTAAGGCGAAAAAAAATTGAAGGGATAAAAATGAGCAATGAGAAAAAAAAAATTTTGTAGATGATATGATAATAGACTTAGAGAACCCTAGAAAACCAACTAAAAAAACTAGTTAAAGCAAGCAACAACCTTAGCAAAGTTTCAGGATATAAAATAAGCCCACATGAGTCATCTTTGTTTTATATACTACCAACAAATCCAGCAGCAAGAAAATATTTAAAATGCTTGTAGAAAATATAAAATATTTGGGAATCTACCTGCCAAGACAAAACTAATAATTATATGAACACAATGATAAAACACTTTTGTCAGAAATAATGACAGATCTTAACATTTGCAGATTTAATAATTGCTCTTGGATAGGCTGTGCTAATATAATAAGAATGACAATTCTACTTAATTTATTTATTTAGTGCCATACCACTTAAACTAGTAAAGAAGTATTTCATAGTGCTAGAAAAGATTATAACAAAATTCATCTAGGAGAAGAAAAGATCAAGAATAACAAGCTAATCAATGAAAACGAATGTGAAGGAATGTAGTCTATCAGTTTCAGATTTCAAACTATATTCCAAAGTGATAATCATCAAAACATTCTGGTACTGGCTAAGAAATAAAGTGGTAGATCAATAGAATAGATTAGGCACACAATAAACAATAGTAAATGATCATAGTAATGTAGTGTTTGATAAACCCAAAGACCCCAGTTACTGGGGTAAAAACTCAACATTTGACAAAACTTACTGGGAAAACTTGGAAGTCATTTTGGCAGAAAGTAAGCATAGAATCAATACCCCACACTATACCAAGGTAAGACCAAAATAGATAAATGATTTAGACATAGAGTTTTAACATAAGTAAATTAGGGGAGAATGGAAAAATGTGTCTGTCAGATCTATAGATCAGAGAAGAATTTATGAGCAAACAAGCAAAGGATTATAGGTAGTAAAATAGATAATTTTGATTGAGTGAAAATAAAAGGCTTTTGAACAAATAAAATTAATGCAGCCAAAATTAGGAAGAAAACATAAAATTGAAGAAAAAAATTTACAGTAACTTCCCCTTGTAGCATCCCCCTTTGGGCCACTCTAGCCTAGTAATTTCCTCTTTGACCTACTCTGACTGCCCACTTGTGGGTGGCATGGTTAGGCCAAATTTACCAGTCTTCCAGATTCAACCCGAATCACACAGAGACAGGCAAACCAGAAGGTGCAAACATTCTATCTTCATTCAATCATCCTCTCAGTGGGGTAGCAGGAAGCAAGAGTGCAAGAGTGCAGGAGCACAAGAAAGAGAGCAGGCTCTGCTCAGGGCTGTCTATTTATTCTGTCTCTGTTCCAGGATTGCTCGCACCCAACCCACTCAGAACTGCGCAGGTGGAGACCCAGAAGGGAGGCTCCCGGAGTTAGTGCTGCGTCCCAGGAGATCTAGCAAGAAGACACGCCCCTCACCATCTCTAGAAACCTCTAGCAGTTCCTTCACCTCCTGCCAGACACAACCTCCTGCTTCAGAGGCCAAACCCCCTTTTACCCCCTGGGTGTACTAGCTGATGTAGAGTACAGACTCCGGGACACATCTCAAAGAGAGAGCAGGGCTTCATTGCCCCTTATACCCCGATAAAGTTCTCTTCTCAATTATATAGGAAACTGAGTCAAATTTATAAAAATAAGAGCCATTCCCCAATTGATAAGTGGGCAAAGGATATGAATAGGTAGGTTTCAGAAGAAGAAATCAAAGCTATCAATAATCGCATAGAAATTCTTTAAATCACTACTGATTGTTGTTAAATTGTTTTAAGTTATGTTTGACACTTTGCGACACATTATGGTATTTTCTTGGTAAAGATATTAGAGTGATTTGCCATTCCCTTTTCCAGCTAATTTTACAGATGAGGAATTGAACTAAACAGGGTTAAATGACTCACATAGGGTCACATAGTTTAGTAACGATCTGAAGCCAGATTTGAATTCAGGTCTTTCTGACTCCAGGACCAGCATGCTATATCCACTGTACCACCTAGCTGCCCACACTACTGATTACATAAGCATAAATTAAAACAACTCTGAGGTAGTAAGCTTATACCCATCAGATTGACTAACTTGACAGAAAAGGACAATGAGGAATGCTAGAGAGATTGTAGAAAAATGGGTATATTGATGCCAACTATTATGGAGAACAATTTGCAACTACACTCAAAGGGATATCAAACTGTGCAAACTGTTTGACCTAGAAATACCACTACTTTCTGTATCCCCAAGAGATCAAAGAAAAGGAAGAAGACCTATTTTTTCAAAAATATTTATAGCATCTCTTGAAAATTGAAATTACCATCAATGGAGATGGTATGATAATAGTGGAATACTATTGTGTTGCAAGAAATGAATAGCTGGACGGTTTCAGAAAAAATGCAGAAAGACTTATATGAACTCATGGAAAGTAAAATGAGCAGAACCAAGAGATTATCGTGTACAGTAATGCTGTAATGGTAATTAATGGTGAACTACTTTGATTAAGACAATAACCCAAGACAAATTAGGACCCATGATGAAAATGCTATCCACCTTCAGAGAGGGAACTGATGAACTTTGAATGCAGATTGTGGTATGCTTTTAAAAGACTATTTTCATTTTGGTTATGTTTTGTTTTGTGACATGGCTAATATAGAAACATGTTTTACATGAGGGAGTAAGGCAGGAGGGAGAACAAAAATTAAAAACTCATTATTGTTTAAAATGATTGTTAATTTTTTTACATGTAACTGGGAAATATTTAACTAACTAAAAACATTTTTAAAAGAACTTTAATTTTTTACCACAAAGAAGGATTCAATTCATGATCGTTTGGATATGTATATCTGCATTCTAAATAAAGATTTTTTTATCTCCCTTCTCCTCAGTCATGATAAATTAGGTCAAATCTTTATTACTTATAATTAGGTCAAACTATCTAGAAAAAATACAAATAAAATGAAATGCATGCCACACCATTTCCCTCAACACGAAACAACCAGCAATAATAGATTGAATGTTTTTTTACTTATGCCCTATACTGAGTTCACTTGACAATTTACTTTCTTGAGGACTCTGTTTTATTTGGCAAGGAACAGGCTGCAGCTGGAAATTTCTGAAGCTCTAAAAGAGGGACAGTTGAATTGGACTGATTAATATAGAGTTTCCAAGGGTAGTTTAATTAGAAGATTTTATATGCAATGCATCTTTCATCTGGAGAGAATTCTAAGAGAGTTCAAAGTCAAAGTATTGTTTTAACACTCTTGAAAGGAAAAGGAACAACACATATTACTTTCATTGATGGTGGAATTAGGCATCAAGAGAATCAGTGTTTTGCTCTTGGTCACAGAGCAAATCAATAATTAAACCTGGGTCTTTAGAACAAATCAGCAGCTATGAAGTATTCTGAATTTAATAAGAAACTAATGCTCACTGTTAGACTTCTCAGAGTCCTCTGAATACTTTCAACTGAAGATTATGGAAGGCCTAAAAAGTTTTTTTTTTCCTTTGATATTGCAATTATCAATTTACTGAAGTAAATTGGGGAATTTATGATTGGGACAATCATTTGAAGAAAGCAATCTAATGCAATGCAATTTAATCTAGATTCATTAAACTTTTGTTTAAGTTCAAATCAGACCTCTGACATGTCCTAACTATGACCCTGGGCAAGTCATTTACCCCATTTGTCTCAGTTTCCTCATCTGTAAAATGAGCTGGAAAAATGGCAAACCACTCCAGTATCTTTGCCAAGAAAACCCCAATGAGGCCACAAAGAGCCAGACATGACTGAAATAATTAAACAGCCAAAAAAAATGCTTTTTTATCCCTCCAGTCATCTATTTATTCATTCAAAAATGAAAAGTAATAGATCCTGACTTTAGAGTTTAAGGAAGTACATCTCTCTCTTTGTGTGATAGAACATATGCACAAAATTTTTGAGCCAGGATGTCTTTGGGTATGGTGGTCCATTTACAGAATTGAGAAGTTGATAGGAGAGATAAATTTGAGATGATAAGGAGTTTAATTTGAGTTTAAAACATTAACAATCTTTTCAAAGTAGAAATATTCAGGAAACTGCTAAAAATTAAATTCTATAGCTCAGAATAGAAGCTAGGGCTGCATATGTAGATTTGGAAGTTGTATGTAAATAGGAAATAACTAAAATCTAAGGCAATGGAAAAGGTAACTATATTACTGAGAGTTTCTGAAAAAAGCAACTGAGTTAATTCAGGTATGGAACAAGTCTTAGTTTGAGCAATGATGAAGTAAAGATACTCTTTTACTCACACTGTTAGCGAAAAGAAAATCTTCAATAGATTAATGGGCTGTTATGGGTTATAAGTTGTTGACAGATGGTTTTGGCATCACTAGAAGCATCCGAGCATTTGTCTTGTGTAAATCATGAGAGATCAGAGATCACCCAATTTAGAAAGAGCTAATGACATTTTAGTGTCAGAGAAGAACATAATTTATGTGACCATAATCATGAAATACAATTAACTTTTCTGACTTGGGAAAATATGAGCTGCTTATACGCCAATTCAAGGGGTGTGGACCAGGAGGTAATCAAGGGTTACAGAAACATGTATTTCCTTTCATGTTTGAATTTATAGTTGATGTTCATAAGCAGGAGCTGGTATCCAGCCTCTGTTGGAAAAGCTCATGTGCTGCTATGTTTTGTTTTTTTCTTTTTCTAGGTCACAAGTTATAAAGGATGGTCTTCCCTAACAGCTGGACGACAGGCTTTCCCTTCTTGTGTTTAAGTTGCTTTAGACCACCCCCCTCACACTCAAAAGCACAGACTTTGGGGAGTCAGATTCTCCTCCTAAATAAATTATGGGAAGCTTTCTTCTTCTCTTGTTCATAGCAGTTTTTGATAACTAGGAAGTAAGATTGTAGACACATCTACTAAGCTGTGACCACTGACCTAGTAATAGTACTTCTAGGACTATTCCTTAAAGAGAAAGAAGAAAGAAGAAAAGTATATATATATATATATATATATATATATATATATATAGATATAGATATATAGATATCTATATATACATATATATCTATATCTATCTATCTATCTATCTATATATATACATACACAGATATTTATAGCAGCTCTTTTTGTAATGGCAAAGAGATGGACATATAATGGAGAATGGATGAAAAAATTATGATATATGAATATAATGGAATATTATTCCTTCAATCAATCCACCAATAAACATGTTTTGAATGTCTGCTATAAGCTTAGCACTGTCCTAAGAGCTTTGGATACAAAAAGAGACAAAAGATAGTGGATGCCCTTAAGGGGTTTACAATCTAGGGGGGAGTTAAAATGTGAACAAATGTGTACAATAAACTATATGAAAGGGCAGATATATGGGACAGTGATTAGAGTGCTGTTTCTGGAGTCAGCAAAACTCATTTTCCTTAAATGACCTTAAACATTTATGACATTGGACAAGTCATTTAATCCTATTTGCCTCAGTTTTCTCTTTTCTACAATGAGCTAGAGAAGGAAATAGCACACCATTCCAATATCTTTGCCAATAAAACCCAAAATAAGGTTATGAAGAGTTGGATATCATTAAAAACAATTGAACAGCAACAAAATATGAATAAATAATAAACAATTGAAGGCACTTCAATTAAGAGGGGTGGGATTTTAGTGGATTTGTAAAAAGTCAGGGAAGTCAGTGGGCAGAGTAAAAGAGGGGGAACATTTTAGCCAGGAGAACAGAATGAAAAAATTCCCATAGCTGTTTTTCTATTTTTCCTTGAATTAATTTACTGATTTTATTTTCAATTTAAGAAGAGAACTTTTCATATATAGGTATCAAAATCTGTGGGAATAAAGTCAGATCAAAAACAAAATTATTCAAAAGAAGAAAAATATCATCTACTTTTTTTTTTCTGTTATCTCTTTAAGGGATTGTTTCTTATTTTCTACTTCTGCTCCTCTGGTTCTGAAGTTTAGAGTAATATAAAATTTACATTCTTTTAATCTTAGTAATACCTTCCTCTGTTTTTTTTTTTTTGTTTGTTTGTTTGTTTGTTTTTGGCTGAGGCAATTGGGGGTAAGTGATTTGCCCAAGGTCACACAGCTAGGAAGTGTTAAGAGTCTGATACCAACTTTGAACTCAGGTCCTCCTGACCTCAGGGCTAGTGCTCTATTCTCTACACTATCCAGCTACTCCACCTTCCTATGTTATTGATTAAGATTGGATCAAAGCTTTTTGAAATTTATTATGACATAGAGTCAAAGTAGTAGTCCAAATTATAAAGCATAAATCGTGTCAGATTTTTCTAGTGTCAAAAAGTATGGTTATTTCTAGAACCCTCATAATAATGCTCTCTATCCCTATCTCAAATCCCAGTAGCTTCCATAGCATAATAGCTTTGATCCAGTACTTCCCTATGTTCCACATGTTTTTTTTTTCCTTTGCTGCCAAGGGCATATTTAATTTGATTTGCCTCAAAGGTAGTTCAACAGATACCCCATTTTTGCAAAATGATTGTGTCCTCTGGTCTTTGGGGGACCATATTAAGAGCTTTCTATGTGTCATGTCTCGTGGATGCTAACAACACAAATCCAAAAGTACAACAGTTCCTGCCCTCAAGTAGGATTACATTAAAATAGGAGATACATATAAGATACATATAGTACATATAGGCGAGCATTAGACAAGGAAAGGGGAATTATGGTCTGGGAAATTGCAAAGATGGGGAATAGAATAATATGACAATCTATTGGCATGCCCTTTCAGAGTCAATGATAGTATTGATTTGATTACATTTCTCATAGCAAAAGATTGAAGTAAGTAGTATATGTAAAGGCTACTAGGGAAAAAAAAATTGGTCAGCCTGAAGATGAGGAGATATGGTGCTTCATGGGTTAGTATCTTACCTCCTCTTAGGTATGGTCTCTGGTGACCAAGTTTGGAAGACAAGAAAGCAGTGGTGGAGTAGAAAATAGGGAAAAGATGAGGATGCATAGTCCCAAAGAGTTCAGAACTTTTCTCCTCGTTTATATTGTCTGGTGGTAAGATTGTAGGAGATATGAAATTATATACTATTAAATGCCAATAAAATGTTAGAAGAGGAGCAGGTAGGTGGGGTCAGGAGGATCTGAGTTCAAATGCAGCCTCAGACACTTAACATTTTCTAGCTATGTGACATTGGGCAAGTCATTTAATCTCAATTGCCTTGGGTGGGGAAAGAATATTAAATGATGTAGGAATTCAAATAATGGAGAGATGACTTTAGGCTGAGGTTGTTGGAGAAGGTTTCATGGAGGATACAGGATTCAAAGTGGATACTGAAAGTTCAGTAAGATTTAGGTAGCTGGACTAATAGGATGGTAAGAAATTTCAAGAAGTGGAAATGGTAGGAATAAAACTACAAGAATGAGAAAGCATAAAATATATTAGGGGGCAATGATTAGTCCAATTTTTCTGGATGGAGGCATCATGGAAAAAGGTAGTAGAAAATGAGGTTGTAAATATCAGTGGATTATTGTGAATAAAACACATTAAAACAATTCTGTGTTAGGTTTTGAAAGAAAATAGAGATTGAGAAAATCCTAGAAAAATAAAGGAAAATTATGTTTCAATCTGCATTTCAGACTCCATCAATTCTTTCTCTTGAGTTTTTCATTAAAAGTTTTTCAGAATTGTTAAATCATTGTATTGCTAACAATAGCTAAGTCATTCACAAATGATAATCACACACTATTACTGTTGCTGTATGCAATGTTCTCCTAGTTCTGCTCATTTCACTTTGTTCATGTAAATCTTCCCATGTTTTTCTGAAATCATCCTGCTCATCATTTCTTATGGCAAAGTAGTATTCCATAATAATCATATACAGCTATTCTCTAGTTGATGGACATTCTCCAAATTTTCAATTCTTTGCCACCACTAAAACAGCTAATATAAATATTTTTGTACATATAAGTTCTGTTTTTTTTTCCCTTCCTAAACTTTTTGGGATATTGTCTTAGTAGTGCTATTGCTTGGTCAAAGAGTATGCATGGTTTTATAGCCTTTTGGGCATAGTTCCAATTTTTTCTAACAGACTAGTTGAATTTAGTATATAACCACCATCAGTACATTAATGTTTTTTATAATTTTCCTTTTCTGTCATATTAGCCAATTTGATTAGCCAAAGTGTGGGGTGGTATCTCAGATTGTTTTAAATTTATATTTCTCTTGTTGATTGTAATGTAGAATATTTTTTTCATATGACTATAGATAGCTTTTATTATTTCATCTGAAAACTGTCTATTCATATCCTTTGGCCCTTTATTAATTTTTTTATTTTATAATAACTTTTTATTGACAGAACCCATGCCAGAGTAATTTTTTACAACATTATCCCATGCACTCACTTCTGTTCCGATTTTCTCCTCCCTCTCTCTCCTCCTTCCCCTAGATAGCAAGCAGTCCTATATATGTTAAATATGTTGCAGTATAGCCTAGATACAATATATGTATGCAGAACCAAACAGTTCTCTTGTTGCACAGGGACAATTGGATTCAGAAGGTAAAAATAACCTGGGAAGAAAAAACAAAAATGAAAATAATTTACATTCATTTCCCAGGTTCTTTCTTTGGATGTAGCTGCTTCTGTCCATCATTGATCAATTGAAATTGAGTTAGATCTCTTTGTCAAAGAAATCCACTTCCATCAGAATACATCTTTATACAGTATCATTGTTGAAGTATATAATGATCTCTTGGTTCTTCTCATTTCATTTAGCACCAGTTCATGTAAGTCTCTCCAAGCCTCTCTGTATTCATCCTGCTTGGCCCTTTATTAATTGAGGAATAACTGTTATTTCTATAAATCTGACACTGTTCTCTATATATATGAGAAATGAGGTCTTTATCAGAGAAATTTGTTGTAAAATTTTTTCCATAGTTATGATCACTAACTTTATGTTTTCTTTTGGGGTGGGGGTTTAGTCAGGGAAGACTAATACTTTTGGGGTGAGGGTTGTTGATCTCTATATAAGGCTGCTTTCTACTTTGGCTTTCACCTGAT
Source organism: Antechinus flavipes (assembly GCF_016432865.1). Taxonomy (NCBI): domain Eukaryota; kingdom Metazoa; phylum Chordata; class Mammalia; order Dasyuromorphia; family Dasyuridae; genus Antechinus; species Antechinus flavipes. The sequence goes on from NC_067403.1 coordinate 136,439,621, forward strand.
CCACCTAACTCTCACTTGTGACTCCAAGAAGCTGTAGCATGTAATGGGCACACCCTGGTAAAATATTTTGGCAGATGGACTAAATCATGTTGAAGCTAACCCAGGGGTTTTAATCTTTGTGATGAGTTAGGGGTGTGTATACCCACGCAAAGTGAAATTCTGGTAGAATCGGTGGATAAGAACAATTTGTTCCAATGGGTATGAAGATATGTGCTATGGAATGCTTAGAGCTTGGTAAGACAGCCTAGACACAGAAGTCATCCAGCTTGTTGTCTTGTTTTTGTCCTGCCATTCGACAGTGACAACTCTGGAAGAGAGTGAGGTCAATGACTTATTGTAACTCTCTCTCTCATTTAAATCTAATTTACACACATACCATTTTATAATAGAAATTATATTATATTATATATAAATATAAATTATATTATCTCAAAATCTGTGAGATGAAGCAGCAGGTACAGTTATACTGGGAGCTGTAGTCACAACCCTGCACACAAGTGGCCCTAGCCACAGTGTCATCTTCTCACTGGAAGCAGAATGGAATTCAGCTGTGCTCTGGGTGTCTAATCAGCTTGTTGAGGATTGCACTGTTTACCACTTATGAGGAAGGGACTAGAAAAGCTGCCCTAAAGATTGTCTGTTTACCCAACCCTGTCCTGATTACCGCAGCATGTGGAGACCCCATTTTGTGGTCAAAGCACTAAAAATGTACAAAAACCTCTGCAAAGTTGATTCTGTTCAACCTCAGTACATGAAATATACACTTTTACAGAAAACTCAAAATCCAACAGACCTGAAAGATATTGCCAAAGATATCAATAGATATCACATCCAAATAGCAAAAATTGCCTTCTAAAGAGAGTAAATGACAGCCACATGACATTATGATTGCAACTTGCAGGAAAACACCATGCCACAAAGTTCCATCAGTACTATGCTGCCACAATGTCAAATCCTGATGAGGTCAAAGAAAAATTTTATGATGATCTGGAGTTCCTTATTATCAATGTGCCAAAAGAGGACACATCTAATTCTGAGTGACTTTAATGCTAGAGCATCTGAGACATGACAGAAAATTCTTGAGAGGAATGGAGTTGGAAATAGCAAAAACAATAGTCACTACTGAAGACTTTCGTATCTCATGACCTTCTCATTACCAATACTATATTATGTTTATCTAAACACAATAAAACTTCATGGATGTACCCTTGCAGCAAACATAGGCATTTAATAGATTATGTGATTGTATGGAGAAAATATAGATAGGATATGAGAGTGATGAAGGGAATATGAGGTGCAGAATTCTGGACTAATCATAGACTTATGCTCTCTAAGCAGAATATTTGCATTCAACAAAAGCAGTGGCACAAGTGCAAAAATACTACCTGAAGAATTAATGTCAACAAATTAGAATCTCTCTGAGATACAACACTTTGTTGCTAAGTTGGAGGGTAAGTTGAGCCAACATACAATGGGCAACAGTAGAGCAGAAAAAGAGTAGGCAACTTTCAGAGATTTGGTGTATGGCCTGTTAGATTGGCTAAGATGAGAGGAAAAGAAAATGACAAATGTTGGAGGGATGTGAGAAAACTGGGACACTGATACTTTATTGGTGGAACTGTGAAAGAATCCAACCATTCTGGAGAACATTTTGGAACTATGCTCAAAAAGTTATCAAACTGTGCATACCCTTTGACCTAGCAGTGTTTCTACTGAGATCTAATAATTTTCTAAGAGATCTTAAAGGAGGGAAAGGGACCGACATGTGCAAAAATGTTTGTGGCAGCTCTTTTTGTAGTGTCTAGAAACTGAAAATGGAATGGATACCCATCAGTTGGAGAATGGCTGAATAAATTATGTTATGTTATGGAATATTATTGTTCCGTAGGAAACAACAAGCAACATGATTTCAGAGAGGCCTGGAAAGACCTACATGAGCTGTTGCAAAGTGAAATGAGCAGAACCAGGATATCATTATACATAGCAACAAGAAGACCACATGATGATCAATTCTGAAGGACATTGCTCTCTTCAACAATGAGGTGATTCAAACCAATTCCAATTGTTCAGTGATGGAGACATATACACCCAGAGAGAGGACTATAGGAACTGATTGTGGACCACAACATAGCATTTTTACTCTGTTGCTGTTTGTTTGCATTTTGTTTTCTTTCTCAGTTTTTTTTCCTTCTTGATCCTATTTTTCTTGTGCAGCAAGGTAACTGTATAAATATGTATACATATATTGGATTTAACATATATTTTAATATATTTAACATGTATTGGACTACCTGCTATTTAGGGAAAAGGGTGGGGGGAAGAAGGGAAAAATTTGGAACAGAAAGTTTTGCAAGGGTCAGTGTTGAAAAATTACCCATGCATATGTTTTGTAAATAAAAAGCTTTAATAAAATTTAAAAAAGAGAGATTTGGTGTGTGGCACTACATTTGCTCATCTGGGTCAGAACACTCACAAATATCAAGACTATTTGACAAAAATGATGGAAAAATTCAGAAACTGCTAAATGAAAAATGAGAGCTCCAAAGTGTATACCATCAAGATAGTTCATCCTTCTCTAAGAAGGTAGCATTCAATCGCGTCAAAAATAAAGTACAAATGAAACTTAGAGAGAAGCAGGATTCTTAGCTAAGTAAGAAGGTAGATGAAATTCCACTTTATGCTGATAGTAATAATCCAAAGTGCTTTTATGATCCAATGAAGGCTATTTATGGGCCAAATACCTATGGTTCATCTCAATTACTCAGTGCTTATGGAGCTACACTGATTATGATAAAGATGTGATCCTATAGAGATAGGCTGAATATTTTTATAGAGTTCTCAGACTGTTATCAATCAATGCTGAAACCATTGGCCATTTATTCAGCAATTGCAATCAGCTACTACCTAGATAAAGTTCCAACTAAAGAAGATGTTTTTAATGCCATTAGGCTACTTTCATGTGGCAAAGAATGTGGTGCAGATTCTATTCAGCACCCATTTACAAGGTAGGGGGCACCCATTGATCATACAAAAGCTGACTGAAATTTTCCAGATTATATGGCAAGAAGTTATTCCCCAAGAGTTCAAGGACATCTCTATAAAATTAAAAGAAATACATTGTCTTGTGACAAATTGCATGTCTGTGTGTGTCTGTGAGTGTGTGTGTGTGTGTGTTAGTCATTGCTAACAAGATTCTTGCCAGAGTACTCCTTAATAAGTTAATCCATTGCACCACTGCCTGAGAGCCAGTATACTTCAGAAGGAGCCAAGGAATAGTCATTAAGGCATTTGCTGCCTGTTAACTGTAATGTTCAGGCTAACTTTCTAGAGGTCCCTCCTCCTCCTATAAGTAGATTGCAAAAGCCAGTACTTAGAGCCACAGAGAAAGGGAAAGACATAGGTGATTTGAAACTAGGAATGTATCTTATAATTCAACAGTTTAACAATTCAGGTCAAGAAAGTAGAAGATATATTCCTTTTGATATAGAAATCCTCAAAGAATTAAAAAAGGCTTGCACTCTTTATGGGGCTACATCAACTTATGTTAAAATGTTTTTACAGAATTTGGCTTATGAAGTCTTAACCCCCTAGTGACTGGAAATCTATAGCAAGGGCATGCTTAGAACCTAGACAAAACTTGTTATGGCTTTCTGAATATAGTGAGCTCTGTAGGATACAAGCCCAACAAAATAGTCATAGTGGAATTAATCCTCCAATCATCTATGACCAACTAGTATGTGTAACTTCTTATGTAGACATTTTAGTATAGATTAATTATTCCATAGTATCATATGAACAAATTGCTGCTGATGCTATCAAAGCATAGGCTTTTCTCTCCAGTAAAAATGATAAAGGAGAGGCCTTCACAAAAATAGCACAAGGGCCAAATGAACCCTTTCCTGATTTTGTGGGATATTTGCAGACAGCTGTCATACGAACTAATGATGAAAATGCAGTAACAGACATTATGATAAGACAACTTGCTAAAGAAAATACTGATGAGGTTTGTAGAAGAATTATACTAGGACTACGCAAGGATGCTCCTATGGAGGAGATAATAAGATACTGTGCCACAGTGGGCACAAATGCCTTTTATAGCCAGCTATGATGCAGACTTCCCAAGATCCCAACATGAGAAGACAGGGTCCCTTTTGGCAAGGGACTTCCAGGGATACTCGTTAATGTTTCCAATGTGGAAAAGTAGGGCATCTGAAAGCTCAATGTTGGTATAGAGACAGAATGAGAAAAGAGGGAGAACAAGACCTAATACCCCATGTCCAAAATACAACAGAGGCTTCTACTGGGCCTCGGAATGTAGACTGATTTAGGGAAACGGGATGAGGGGCCCAGCCTCAGGGCCCTAGGCAAAAAATACCTGGGGCATAATGGCAGCTGATGCTACTTCCAGAGAGTGCCTAGAAGTCCAATACCCAGACATGACCAATCAGCCAGGAAGCCATCTGATGGGAGAAAGGGATTACACAATCAACCAGTCAGGAAACAACCTGATGGGAGAAAGGGATTACAATTGAGGAGAATTGTATGCAGCTGGGACAATTGAGATACCCCCCCTGGAGAGGTGAAATCTGTTCCTCTCCAGCCTATGGATCCTTTGCCTCCAGGCACAGTAGGCTTGACCATTTCACCTCCTGAGAGTACTTACAAAACAGTGTTCATCCATACACTGATGTGGGAAACTGGGGAATTAGAATCAGAACTAAACAAAAACTGGGGAATGTATAGATAATATCCAAGGCACTAATACAGATAGACAATGTATGACTTATCAACCAAGAGAAGAAGTAGCATCAGGTTTTGTCCATCAGAATTGATCATCATATATTCTTATTGTTGCAGTGTATCTTCTAGTTTTGCTCATTTCACTTAGTATTAGTTTATGTAGGTCTCTCCAGGCCTCCCTGAAATCATCCTGCTGGTTGTTTCTTACAGAACAATAATATTCCATAACATTCATATACTACAACTTATTCAGCCATTCTCCAATTGATAGGCATCCATTCAGTTTCCAGTTTCAAAGCTACTACAAAAAGAGCTGCCACAAACATTTTTGTACATGTGGGTCCCTTTCTCTTCTTTAAGATCTCTTTGGGATATAGGCTCAGTAGAAACACTGCTGGGTAAAAGGGTATGCACAGTTTGATAGCTTTTTGAACATTGTTCCAAATCATTATCCAGAATGGTTAGGTCTGTCCACAATTCCACCAACAATGTATCAGTGTCCCACTTTTCCCACATCCCCTCCAACATTCATCATTATCTTTTCCTGTCATCTTAGCCAACCTGAGAGGTGTGTAGTGGTATCTCAGAGTTGTCTTAGCTTGCATTTCTTTGATCACTTATTGTTCTGCTTCTACACAATGCCTGACCTCGGGTTGGTGACCAGGTCAATTGGTTTCTTTTGAGTGAATTCCCCCAATTAATCTCACTAATTCTAATATAGTTTATTAATAAGAAAAAAATTAAAATTCTTGTTTTGATATTCAGTAGACATATTAGTTTATAGATTTCTTTCTCTGGTCTGTTGCTTTCTGGTATATATAGAAAGAATTAGGAAAATCTCTCCTTTTCCTAATTTTACCCAGAGTTTATTATTATAAGCCTTTAAAACATAATATAACTTCCTTACATAACTCTTTTAATCATCTATTTTTCCTTTTGTCTTATTCAAAATGTAACTTTTTTCTGACTCCTTATTTTAACCTCATATAAAACTTTTTGTTTCAAATGTGTTTTTTTGTAAACAATATGTTGATACTCAGTTTTTATGCATTCATCTTCATCTGCTACTTTGTCTCATTTGTGATCACATTTTATGCCTATTAATTGTAAATTTTCTTTCATCCTCTCCTTTTATACTTTTCCATCTCTTTCCTCATCTTGTCACCCCTTTTTAATGAAGAAGAGGTTGTTGAGAAAAGGTTTGCTTGGCAACAGTGCTCTATATTTGATGTAATATTCTCTAAATTTTTGCTTTCATTTTCTTACCTTCATCTAAGCTCCTTCACAGGTTTTTACCCCTTCTTTTTATTCCCCCTTCTTTCTCCACCCTATAAAGATACTTTTGTTTATGAAAAATCCATCACCTTCAATCTGCTCTTTTCCCCTTTTTTCTCCACTCTTTTCATCTGTTTCCTCCCATAATTTCCTCAAAAAGGAACAATGAGGTGGGGCAGAGCCGAGACAGCAGAGAGGACACATGCATCTGTATAAGCTCTCCCTTATCCTCAGACTACTTTTTTATGGAATAGCCTTGGAATTAGTACTTGACTGTCAAAACTCGCAAATATTGGGAGTATAACACATTCCCAAAAGAAGATAATCTCAAAATTCTCCAGAAAGGATCAGGTGGGGATGGTTAGACCAGGCACAGTGTCTGGCAAGTTAGCAGTAAGAGCATGGGAAGCAACTCACACTGAGCAGACCAGAGCGGGATGTAGTGTGGTCTTGCCAGCAGAAAAATTTGTGGGAAAACTTTACCACAGCATCAGCTTCTCTGTTCCGGCAGCAAGCCAGTGGATCAGCAGAGAGGCTATAAACACAGGGGTTAATGACTGTGACCCCAAAACACTAGAGTCTCTCGGGACCTGGCCACACCCAGCACTGAAGGGACTTAGCACTATCTCAGCACATAGATGCTGAGCACAGTGTAGACACTAATCCCAATGCAGATGCTGATCCCAGCACAGCCATTGCTGTCCCACTGCTGCTTCACTGCTACTTACTGTTGTCTGTTGAGTAAGCTTGGTAACACCACACTGTCCAAAGAGCAGACTGCAGTTGTTGTTGTTGTTTTTTGGTCAAAATGAGTAAAACAGCAAAGTGGGCTCTAACTATATATAGGAGAGCAGACTTCAAATCCTGAGGAGACTATAAGCAGATTGTCTTCAGATGAAGTCCCAAATGGTGATATAACCTGATCCCTATCACACAAGACTGACTCTCATAGAAGAAATTAAAAAGGCTCTTAAAAAAGATTTAGAAGAAAAATGGGGAAAGGAAAGAGAAGCTTTGCAAGAGGGTCTGGATAAGTCATGTTACTTATTAAAAGATAGAGTGGATAAAGAAATCAACTCCCTGAAAAACAGAATTAGTGAATTTGGAAAAAAGAAAATAGTTCCCTAAGAAATAAAATTGGCAAAATGGAAAAAAAAATTCCATAAAACAAAACAGCTCATTTAAAAACTCAATTGGACAATTACAAAAAGAAATAAAAAAGTAAATGAAGAAAATAATTCATTAAAAATCAGAATTGAACAAATGGAAATGAATGACTCGAGGAGATACCAAGAATCAGTCAAGCAAAACAAAAAAAATGTTAAATACTTACTTGGGAAAACAACAGACCTGGAAAATAGATCTAGGAGAGAAAATCTAAGGATTATTGGACTTCCTGAAAATCATGCTAAAAAAAGAACCTAGACACTATTTTTCAGGAAATCATCAAAGAGAATTGCTAAGATCTTATAGAAATGGAATGTAAAATAGACATTGAAAGAATTCATTGGTCACCTACTGAAAGAGATCCCAAAATTAAAACTCCAAGAAATATTGTGGCTAAATTCCAAAACTATCATACCAAAATAAAAATACTACAAGCAGCTAGGAAAAAAAAATGCAGAGAAGCCACAATAAGGATTACTCAGGATCTAGCAGTGTCCACATTAAAGGATCAAAGGACCTGAAATTTGATATTCTGAAAGGCTAAGGAACTTGGTATGCAGTCAAGAATAACTTACCCAGCCAAAATGAGCATTTTTTTCCAAGGAAGAAGATAAACATTCAATGAAATAAGTTAATTTCATCTATTTCTGATGAAAAAAACAGAACTAAACAAAAAGTTTGACCTCCAAATATAGGACTCAAGTGAAACCTAAAAAGGTAAAAAGAAATCTTGGGAACTATATTTCTGTTATGAGTATACATAAATAATACATGTATAATTTGGTTTTTACTGTTATAATATAAAAAAGAATCTAGAGGTGGAAAGGAAATTGTACCAGAAAAAGAGAAAAGTGAATGTACCACATCTCATGAAGAGGTAAAGGAAACCTATTATTTCTGAGGGAAAGAGAGGAAGGGCATGAACTTTAAGTTCTTACTTTACTCAAGTAAGATGTGAATCTTATTCTCATCAGAATTGGCTCAAAGAGAAAATATTAGACATATTCGATTTATAGGGAAACTTCTCCCACCTTATTGAAAAGTGGGAGGGGAAAATCAAAAAGGGAAGGAGTAAGCTAAATAGAAAGGAATACAGAAATTGTAAGGGAAAGGTTTGAAGAAAGGCAAGGGACTCTAAGCAGGAGGCGGGATCCTAAGAGAGAGGGCTGATTGGCTAAGATGACAAGAAAAGATCATGACAAATGTTGGAGGGGATGTGGGAAAACTGAGACATTGATGCATTGTTGGTGGGGTTGTGAATGGATCCAACCATTCTGGAGAGCAATTTGGAGTTATGCTTAAAAATTTATCAAACTGTGCATACTCTTTGATCCAGTAGTGCTACTACTGAGCTTACATCCCAAAGAGATATTAAAGAAGAGAAAGGGACCTCTATGTGCCAAAATGTTTGTGGCAGTCCTTTTTGTAGTGGCTAGAAACTGGAAATTGATTGGATGCCCATCAATTGGAGATTGGCTGAGTAAATTATAGTATATGAATGTTATGGAATATTATTGTTTCTGTAAGAAGTGACCAGCAGAATAAATACCGAGAAGCTTGGAGAGACTTACATGAACTGATGCTAAGTGAAATGAGCAGACAATGCTCATGAGGAGATCAACAATCTCTTCAGCAACAGTACTATATGAGGATCAATTCTGAAGTGGCTATCTTTGGCAATGAGAGGATCCAATTCAATTCCAATTAATCAGTGATGAACAGAACCAGCTACACCCACCAAAAGAAGCATTTTTGTTTTTCTTCTCAGGTTATTTTTACCTCTCTAAATCTGCTTTTTCTTGTGCAACAAGAGAACTGTATAAATATGTACACATATACATATATTGTATTTAAGATACACTTTAACATGTTTAACATGTATGAGATTGCCTGCCTTCTAGGGGAGGGGATGGAGGAAAGGAAGGGAAAAGTTGGAACAGAAGTGTTTGCAAGGTTTGAAAAATTACCCATGCAAATGTTCTGTCAATAAAAAGCTATAATAAATAAAAAGAGGAACAGTGAGAACATGGTAAAGCTGTGTAAAATTAGCTTCTTGGATATGATTAGATGAGACTTGCAAAGAAAGAGAAGGATGACTTTATTTGGAAATTCCAGGAAGTTAAAGATGGGATAGGACCATGTTTTGCTCAGAAGAAAGTTTAAACTGTTCAAGTCTTATGTTTACTTTTTTTTCTGCCAGGGAAACTTTAATCAAGAAAGAACAAGACAAAAACAACTTATAGGGAATTGATATACAAAGTAAATATGTAGATAGCAAGATACTCCCTGAAGAACAAATCATATTAGATTAATTTTCCTTACTTTTCATTTTATAGGATCAATTAAATGGAGTGAAGGATAAGAGGCTCCAGAACAGAATTTTTCAGAACTCCCATGATTGGTAGGTTTGACCAAATTGAAGACAGTTCTTCAAATAGATAGAAGAAGAACCAGAAGAGATTAATATCATGAAAATCCAGAGATAATTATTGACAGTGTCAAAAACTATATAGAGATCAAGAAGGATGAAGATAAGAAAATGACATTAGATTTAGCATTGCCTTTAAGAGCATAGTATTACTTCCAGACTCCCATGATAAAATTTCCATTTTTTCCCCCACTTCTTGTTTACTAATTTTTCCTCTGCTGTTTAGAAACAGATCTGCATATAGCAAATCTCTTTCATTAAAAAGAACAAAATACAACCTTCTCAAACTATTGTCCTATACATCTCCCTTTCATAGTAAAATTCCTAGGAAAAGCTGTTTACATATTTTGCTTCTACTTTTTCTGCTCTCTCTCACTTTTCAATCCCTTGAATTGTGTCTTCCATCCTCATCACTAAATCAAAATTGTTTTTTCCAAAGTTTCAAGTGATCTTTTAATTGCCAAATTCAATGACTTCTTCTCAATCTTCATATTTCTTGACTTCTCTGTAGCATTTGATTTCCTTGAGAACCTTTTTCTCTTAGATATTCTTTCTTTGGGTTTTCATAGCAGTCTTTTTTCCCTCGATCTCCTTCAACTACCCCTTTCCACTTCTTCTATATTATCATCATTTGTGTCCTAATCCATCACAGAGGTGTGTGTATATATGTTTAAGTGGCTCTATTTTGATCCCTATTTTCTCTCTGTATTCCCTTTATTTCATTGATTTAAGGTCCCATGGACTGAGTTATTATCTTCATGCAAATGACTCTTACATTTAGACTCACCTATTTAGACATCACCTTACTAAATCTCTCAAATCTATCCCCTTCTCTTCCTTCACCAACTTCTTTCATGGCGTCCTAACCTTTTTCCTGGACCATTGTAGTAGACTCTTAATTAGTATTCTTACCTGAAAGTGTCTTACCTTCTCCAAGCCATCCTTCATATAAATACTAAAATTTCTAAAATATTACTAAAAAACCAAAACAAAACCTTCCAATGGGTGCCTGTTAAATCTAGGAGACTATATAAATACTTCAGTTTGACATTTAAACTCTACACAATCTGGCTCTGGCCTACCTTTCCAGGTTTATTAACAATTGTATCTCTTACAATTTATGGTCCAGCTAACCTGTCATACATTTATGTTTCTCATAAATGACCTGTTTTCTGTCTCTTTCCCCTTGCACAGATTGTTTCCAGTCTGTATTTCCTCCTTTCCTACTAAGTAATTTAATATTTATCTACTTTAAATTTTGCATTTAACTTACATATAGTTATACTATATTTTTCCTCAGTAGAAAGGAAGTTGCCTGAAGTCAGGAACTGTTTCATTTGTGTTTTTATGTTTTTAGTATACAGCATAGTGGTGATGATTAGTAGGCACTTAACAAATTCTTACTGATTCATTGAATGATTGGGGCTATAAAGTCCATAGTCCTGTTGAGGATACAGCCATCTTTTCTATCACACAGATTCACAACCTTGGAATTGCCTTCAAAAGTTGTCAAATTTTATTGTTTCTGCCTCCAAAACATTTCTCATATCTGTTTCCTTCTCTCCATTTACATTGCTGCCATTGTAGCTCAGGTGCCCATCACCTTTTACTTGTACAAACATAATAGATTCTTAATTTGTATTCTTTCATCAAGGAATATAAGTGAAAAAATATAGTAAATTAATTTTATTTCCCATTTGATTTTGAATAGAATGAAAACATAAGTTTCACTAGCCAAGTTAAGAACCTATTATATAAATGGATTTTTATTTTGTGCATCTGTATGTTTCCATATGTCATTTTACAACAGCATTGTAGACACTCAGTTAGATATCTCTCATTTGTTCAAGCAGGACTGTAGGTAGGCCCATCTGGTAGGATTGCAGATTCTCTCTTTGTATCCTTTATTTGAATGTTATGACATCATCCCTTATAAAGGTAGAGATAGATTATTGTGCACATATAACATAATGAATTTATATGAGATATAGTGACTATCCCATGAGTGAGGGAACAAGACATAATTTGGAGCTGGAGCCTAAAGTGATTTATGAAGGTCATTGTCTTACAAGTTCAGATGCTTTCCATATGGTGCTGGAGAAACCCCCTTATGTACTGTATGTATAAAACATGTGTAGCAAATTAGTTTCACTTACATTTTTTTCCTAAATATGTTTTGGTTTAAAAAAGACAGTGTCTTTTGTTTATCTGGTTGGTAATAGACTACTTTATTTTTTTGAAAAAAGGGGTATGTAAAAGTAAGAACTAAGGTTTTTTTAAATGAAAAAGAAGAGGAACATCATTAAGACCTTTGACACATGGATAGACTAGGTCTTGGGTGCCAAAGCCTTCCATCTTATTGAATTTATTACTTACCTTCTGTATCACACTTAGGTTATGTACACTCAAGTATGTTCAGCATTGTGACCTCTTCTAGTGAGGGGATAAATGAATTGCTCTCTACAGCTGTAGCCGATTATATTTCTATCTAATTGCATTTTTCAAATAAATGGGAAGATGCAACTGCTTCCAGTTAAAAGAAAATTGCTCCACTTGAAGAAAAATGGATGTTGAACTAGAAATAATATTCAAAACTGAAAATACATTAGCATTTAAAATAATAAGCCTTAGTTTGACATAATGAGAGATCCAATTCAGCTGGATGCTATTTCATTGAATCATTGCTTTTTTATAATAAACTTTGAATATTTAAAATGCATGGGTCCCTGGCCTTGGGACCCATGTTAGCCAATTTTTTTTTGGACTTATAAAAATCAATTCTTGTTCAGAGAGGATCCTCTTCCAAAATAGAAACTATATGGAATATGTTTTAAATGTAAGTGAAATCTAATTTTTAGATTTCAGGGTGGGGTGAATTTTGTGTCATCCTTTTAGGATCAGTATATACTAAGGTATAACAAACTCAGGATTTCAGAATCAAAGATAAATGCTTGGAAAAGTAAAATAGTATTTTATTTCCCTTTAGTTATTATGATAATCTTGCATTATCTAAAAAAAATTAATTGGATGTATTGTTGTTGCTATTATTGTTTAGTTGTTTCAGTTCTGACTCTTTATGACAAGATTTGGGGTTTTTTTGGGGGGGAGGGAATACTAGAATAATTTTCCATTTCCTTTTCCAGTTCATTTTGCAGATGAGAAAACTGAGGCAAATAAGGTTAAGCAACTTGCCAGGGTCACATGGCTAGTAAATAACTGATGCTGGATTTGAATTCAAGTCTTTCTGACTCCAGGCCTGGTTCTCTATCTACTGTGCCACTTAACTGTCTTGAATGTATGCAAAAGAGTACCACCTAATTGGTGGTACTCATGGTAGTACCTTTATAATCTCTTATTTAAGTTTCCAAAATGTATCACCAGTGAGCTAAATCCCCAAGAAATATATCAACTGCTGATCCTTGGATTGTACAATGCTAATTAGCATGTTGATTTGAAAAATGAATTTTTAAAAATAAAAAAAATATTTAAAAAATAAGTTTCATAGAAATAAGATAGTATAGAAGAAAGGAAAGTGGATTTTATTTTGGGATCCAGGTCTGAATCCTAGTTCTGCTAGTTAACTATTTGAAAAATGAAGGAGCTTGGCCAGATCATTTTAGAAGTCTCTCTTACTCTAAATCACATGCATATATACACACATTTTATCTTCTGATTGTTACAACAAACATATTGGAGAATAAGTAACAGAGATCTAGGGATTGAGATTATAGAAACAAAGTTTCCTATCTCTGTATTATTAATACAGGTCATTCATTAGCAATTTGAAATTGCTATTGGGTAATCAATTAATTCCTTTAAAAGTATTTACGAAGTCCCTATTCTGTACCAAATACAATGGTAAGCACTGGGGATACAAAGATAAAAATAACACAATTCTTGATTTCTGCCAATTTATCTGGATTGAGGAAAGATCTGCCCAGTATTTAATGGAGTCATACAAATCCAAATATGACACTTCTGTTTCTGTGAAGTATTCTGGAAGTAAACTAGATAGTGGCTGAATTATTTTCTCTTTTCTAAAAAAGGAAGCAAGAAAGTTCAAAGGAAGTTTTAATCTTTGTATCAAATCTATACACAATGTGCTTATCCTGAAGATAAAGGGAAAATGTTTGTTCTTTGCCATCATCGATCATGATATGTAACTAGGAAATCATGATAAATTGGGAGATAATGAAAGGTAAATGTAGAATTTTCAAAGATTAACACTTCAAAGGTGATGGATTCTACATTTACCTTTCATGATTTTCTTCCTTGTCTCTTGAGTAAATAGACAAGTTTTGGGCTTTCTATATAAATCATGCTCTCTTTTGTTTCTTCTTTGGGCAGATAACTCATAACTATGCTCTCTATCTCCCTAACAAAGTCATTTGCAGTGTGTTGGAATGTATTGTAGAATGATTATGGGTGTGAGCAAACTGTTCAGTAGCCACTTCTTTGGAAAACTTCCTTCATATACTCATTATATATTCTAATTGTATGTGTCACATTGCTTTGCAGAGTTCCATGGGATCCAAGATGGCTTTGGAGTCTGAAGAAGGAAACATCATTGTAAAATCTGAACATCTGCTAGGATCATGAATAGCTTTGGAGATGAACTCATCAGCAGGTAGGTCAGCTAACTATTCAGCCCAGCTATCATCAACCAGATTCATTACCACTGACCCATTGAGAATTTCCAATTCTCACTGGACACAGAAAGATTGACTTTGTCAGCCAAACAGGTATTTTCCTCCTGTCTGTTGCAAGAGGTAGGGTAGTTGAAAGTAGAAAGAAAGGACAACAAAAGGCCATCCTGCAGCAAATGTGGGTATAATTTCTTTATTTACCCAAGAGAAGAGCTATGATTGGCTCTTTCCTTCAGCTTAATGAATGGGCTTGAGACAAGATCCAAACCTGGATCTCATCCTTGTCTCTATTCTGTATCACAATCTCTTTCTGGGTGCCTTGGTCTTCTCTTTAAAATAAAGAGGAAGATACATTTCCAGTATCCATTTCAAAGCCTGTAAATGTCATTTCACAAATATTTATTAAGTTAGTATCATAATTTAAGAAGTATGCATGATATGCCCACATCAATAATGCACTGTGCTTGGTATGGTAATTTGTAATCAAATACACAATAATACAAACTACAGGAAAATGCCAAATAACATTTACAGACTAGAAAAAATAACTGACATGTAATATTTTAATATAATATTTATATATCATATAATGTTTTAATATTTCCAGAACATTTTAAATGATCTCAATCAAGATTCATAACATCCTAATCCAGGGTTGCATCCACTGTCTCTACTGCTTTATAAGCTAAGGGTTACTTATGAGGTAACAAGAGAAGGGAAATTGCCAATGTTGTTTGATTTGAACATTGGCCATAACTCTTTCATATGACATACTATAAAATGTCATACATTTTATGATATGATAGTATTGTTAGGTTTTGTTTTAGCAACATTTTAGGTTTGTATGTGTGTTTAAATAATTCAGTTCTCAAAATTTTTATAGTAGATGATTTGGGTTCAGATTTCACTGGTGTAGGAATTCGTAGAGAAGAAATTTTCCTCTACCTGTGGGTCATCATCTGCTTTGTAATGTATAATTTCAGATAGTGGCTTGAGGTATTGAGAGGTGAAGTGACTTTCTCCATAGTTACTATGTGTCAGAGGAGGGTCTTGAGCAAGACCAATTTTCTATGTAGTGAAAGTATATAGTTTTATAATTTTGTCTTATAGTTTTACATAGAATTATGAAATATTAGAACTGGGAGGGACATTTTGGTTTATTATATTTGGTCTATGTAAAGATAATTTGGTTTATTCCACTCATTTTGCTGATTGAAAAACCCAGAGATATTGAGTAAGAGATATTTAGTCCAAGCCTAAATAGTTAGTTAATGGCACAACTAGAACAAGTTTTACATTTACTAGTGATTTCCATTAGATCATACTTCCCTTGATTGCATCATCTGTTTAGGTCTATAAACTACCAAAGCCAAAAAGGCATGCCTACATAAATTTCTCTGTGTATACTATTGGCAAATGGTCATTTATACATACATCTATCTAATGATCTAGATAATAACAATCATTTTGTTTGGTTATCATCTTTAAAGCCTGCTGTATGAAACCTCATCTAACTAACTTTCCAAATTAATATTCTGTTAGGATCAATATTTTCAGTGACCTTTTAACTCACATTGAAACCACTTATGGTAAAGATTTTACAGGCTGTGATTGAAAATGTAATCATGTTCTTTTTTTTTTTTTAAACAGCTGGCTTTATTTCTTCTATGTTCCCAACTTTTAAAAAGTATGTTCCTTTTCACTTCTTGTGCATCAACATTTTTCAGAAATGTTCATTAAATGGATCAATTTTTCCACCCCTTTCAACACTAACAAACAAAATGAATTGAGTTATGTCAAAAGCTAGCAATCCACTGGGAGAATGCAAGTATAGTGTTCTTTCTGGATATAATTTAAATGTTTGAGGGGTATACGACTCATTTTGAGGATGCTGTGTGGGCTGCCTAATCACCATTGTAGGGATAAAGTTCTTAAGGAAGTTGAAAAACATAATGTAAAAGAGCCAGTCTATTGTTCAGTTAAGTTCCTGCCCCAGAAAAGAGTTTAATATTTGAAAATGAATAAATTAAATGTATTCATTGAACAATAGACTAGAGTTTTACATTAGGTTATTAGGTCATCTGTGCATTTAGATCAAACAGTTCTTTGAATAATATAAAATAATAAATTCCATCAAGGAATTAAAGTTCATCCATCTGTATTTAAAACTCATATATATATATATATAATGAATCACTTTTCTTCCTGTAATTCGCTACATGTTTTAATAAAATTTTCAGGGTTTGTAGCGAGCTTTTCATCATAATATTTTGAAAAATATTTTACAAATGAATAAATCAAGCAACACATATTTATTAAATACTCAGGATATTCCGGGCACTGTTCTCGGTACTGTGGATACAAAATTTTGTTATTGTCAAGTCATTAAGTTGTATTCAACTCTTTGTGACCTCATTTAGATTATCTTTGCAAAGATAATGGAGTGAATTGTATTTCCTTCTCTAGCTCACTTTATAGATGAGGAAATTGAACCAAATATGATTAAGTGACTGGTCTCTGATGCCAAATTTGAACTCAGGTTGATTTTTTGACTCCTGTTTTAGTGTTCTATCCAGTGTGACACATAGACACCCTAGTACTTTTGTGGATACATATACACAATGCCAATTAATCAATTATCAACATTTTAAGCAGTTCAAGATATAATCTGTTGTGCTAAGAGCTGAGGTCATCAAGACAAAAATAAAACAGATCCTGGTTTCTCATTGTTTCAAGAGAAAGACTTAATATGTACACATACAAATGTATACAATATATTAAAAATAAATGCAAGGTCTTTTTTGGGGGAATAAGGCTCTATTATTTGGAGTTCAGGGAAAGCGTTATATAAAAAGAGGCACTCCAGATGAGTTTTAAAGGAAACTTCAGGGGAAAAAATGTGGAAGGGTGGAAAAAGTGCATTCCAGCCATAAAAATGAGAAACAGAATGTCATATGTACAGAATAGGATGAAAGTCCATTTATCTGCATAATACATTATATTAATGATAAATAATATATAATAATTCTATAAAAGAGATTGAAGATATTATGAAGGACTCTAAGTACCAGATAGAAATATTTCTATTTAGTCTTATAAGTAATAGAGAACCACTTGAATTTATTGAGCAGGAAACTGATGTATTCAGACTTTTTCCTTAGGGAAATCAATTTGGCAGCTATGTAGAAGATAAAATTCAGGAATTTTTTTTATATCAATGAGCTTATATCTTACTGGAGCGTGACAATATGTTTGCAGATAAGTATGTAGCCTGGTAGGCCTATGCTAGGTATGTTTGTGTTATTACTTGAACAAACATACCTTATGTCTAATCTCACTGTTACTGGTCTTTCCCTCCTTTAAGTCTTTGAATTCAAAAGGCAGTCTGGGGAATAAATATCTCAGAGATTACTAAAAACAGAAATTCTCTCCCAAATAGCTTTTACCTCGAAGCAGCCTAAATTTGAGAAAATCTCTGTTTTGGGGTCAACTTCCTCTTTCTTAATTTCAAGTCTCCTATTCAGAAGACTTGAAAAGCCTGTGAATGTCATGCAAATGGCCATATACTTTTAAGTAGTAGTTTTAAATCGTAAAAGAATACAGGTTGATATTAAAACAATGCATATTAAACTAAAATTGTACCTCTTCTCTCTTTCACTTCTCTCCAATGGTCAGTGTTAGATCAGAAAATAAAATATTAAAATAGGTAAAGGAGTTTCCCTAATATAGCCTCTAAGTAAATGGGGTTGTAGGGAGGGGAAGAAATTGCAAGCTGAATGAAGACTAACCATGGGTTTTCTGGTTTGGTCCAAACAGTTCATGTTCTTATCCAATCAAAATTCCTCTCATCTGGTGATTATTTTGCTTTTATTCTCTGTCTTATCACATGGACTATCTTGATTTTTTTTGGTATTCTCTTTCCCTGTCAGCCTTGAGGAAGAATAGCATCCCAGGGATAACGTTTCTTCCTTCTTTCCACTTTGGCCAGTGTCTTTCCATATAATTTATACAGCTTTTTTTTTTTTTTTGAAATGAGATTCCTTTCAATACCATTAGAAATCGCAAGGACCAGAGTCTTTCCCATGTGGCCTGAATACATTTCAGTTGGTGGTCTTTCCCCTATCTTGGTGACAACACCTTTGTGTCAGACAGAGAGAGAGAGAGAGAGAGAGAGAGAGAGAGAGAGAGAAAGAGAGAGAGAGAGAGAGATATTGAGATATAGAAAGACTGAGAGAGACAAAGAGAGATTGAAAGAGGGAGAGAGAGATAGGGGATAGGCAGGGATAGAGCCAGAAAGTGAGAAATAAATTGAGAGGGAGGACAAAAGAGAGTTACAGAAAAAGAGATGGAGACAGAAAGACAAAAAGTGACAAATAGTGAGACTGAGAGAAAAAGAGACTGAAGGGAGAGTAAGGAGGTGAGAAAAAATGGAGAGAAGAAGAAGAAGAAGAAGAAGAAGAAGAAGAAGAAGAAGAAGAAGAAGAAGAAGAAGAAGAAGAAGAAGAAGAGAGAAAGAAATAGAGAGAGAGAAAGAGAGAGAGAGAGAGAGAGAGAGAGAGAGAGAGAGAGAGATACAGAAACAGAGACAAAGAAAAAGAAAAAGAGCAAAGGAAATTGCTTTTTGCCATTTGTCTAGCCCTACAATTTCTATTGGCACAAAGTTACTAAATTTATGCTGAATTTCAAGGTCCTTTTTTGGGGGGAGTATATAAGCTTTAATTTTGCAATTAGTGAGGATATCACTTTTCTGAAATTTAACTTGGTGTTTGAGAATTCAATATAGTTTGTCAACAAATATTTTATCATGATCTATGCACTGTATTTGTACATTATTTCTTTTTTTTCCAACCATGAAAAGTTTTATTTTTTAATAATAGCTTCCCTTCAAAATACATGCAAAGATAGCCTTCAACATTCATTCCTGCAAAACCCAGTGTTCCAAATCTTTCTTCCTTCCCTACTCCTACCCCCTTCCCCAGACAGCAAGCAATCCAGTATATGTTGAACATGTGCAGCTCCTCCACACACATTTCCACATTTTCATGCTGCACAAGAAAAATCAAATCAAAAATGGAAAAAATATAAAAAATAAAAAAGCAAGCAAACAACAACAAAAAATGAAAATACTATGTTGTGATCCACATTCAGTCCCCACAAGTTTTCTTTCTGAATGCAGATGCTTCTCTTCATCACAAATCTGTTGGAATTGGCCTGAATCACCTAATTGTTGAAAAGAGCCACGTCTATCACATTTGATCATCACATGATGCTATGTTTGTTGCTATGTTTGTACGTTATTATTATTTTTCCTGAGGCAATCGGGGTTAAGTGACTTGCCCAGGGTAACACAGCAAGGAAGTATTAAGTGTTTGAGACCAAATTTGAACTCAGATCTTCTTGAATTCAGGGCTGGTGCTCTATCCACTGTGCCACTTAGCTAATCCTGTACATTATTTCTTATCTCAATTTGGAAGAATTTACTTATCTCAGAAAATTAGATCTATTAAGGATAGGCATTTCCATTCTTAGATTATATAAAGTTATAGAAGTATTGAAAACAAACAAAAACAAAGCAAAACCCACCCAGGTAAAATTTCAGTAAATAGGTTGAAGACTTGTTTTGTACCATGCTATCCGTGACAATTTTCTGTTTCAAGAATGATGTCTCTTGGGACTAACTTATTTATGCAATAGCTCAAGAAATAGATTTGGATTTTATAGACTATACTACAACTCTAGTCATAATAGAAGGAACACCCTACTTATAGCCATTCCAACTTAGAATTCTCAGTGTCTGTTCTTTACTGACAGATTTCAGGAACCCAGGGTTTTCTCCAAACCATGAAATAACACCTACCAAAAGAATCTTCTTTCTTTTTGTATCATATTACTTTATTCCAATTCCCTTGTACTTCATGACTTTGCATCCTCAACTAACATCACCATCATTATTACCCTCTTAGGGTCACAAATTTTGCCCATCACATGAGGCTGCAAAGGGCAGGGCTGTCTCTTGTAGAAAATTTAGGTATTTTAATTGTCATCAATATAATTTGGATTGTAGAATTCGAGTCTGGCTTCTTCCCAGTTGTATTTGGATCACAAACATGAATAAATCAGTTGAGGTATTTGCCTTGAGTTCAGGTGGATTTAATTTAAACCACCCCAATCACTCAATTCAATCAACCTTTCCTTCAACAAATATTTTCTCACCCATAATTTATACTTTGATACTTCTTGCCCTTAACACACATTTGTGCCAATGCAGAAATAGATCTGATTTTCATTTAAAAGCACAACACCATGCTTTTTAAAGCAAAGCTTTTAAAATATATGTTTCCATGTTAAGTTTCTAGGTTTTGATGTAGCTAAAATTTGCTCAACTTAGATGTAATTGCATGGAGGAAATTTTTGACTGCATGAAAAAAAACCTTAAAACTATTACTTAATTTGTTAGGAGCGGAACCACCTCTAGTTCAGTGGATGAGTAATGAGTAATTGAGGTTATCTTACTATTTTTTCTTTCTAAAAAAAAGTATATGTATCTATCTCTACATCTTTCTTTTTATGTTTCTCCTAACTCTGGTGTTTGAACTTAAACATTTCTGCATAGCTCTGGTCTTTTCATTAGGAATGCTCAGAAATTCTCTATTTTATTAAAGGTACACTTCTCTCCCTGTAGCATTATTTTCAATTTTGCTGGGTAAACTAGTATTCACTGTAATTTTGTTCTAAGAGATATGGTCAAGTTTTCATTTAATGTTTCTTGAAATATGATATCTAAACTATGTTTGATCATGATGTTCAGATAGGTGGATGTTTTTTTTTTTCTCTCAAGTTATTTTTGCTATAGATATCTCACAATTTCTTCTATTTTTTAGAAGTCTCTTGACTCTGTTTTAATATTTCTTGTTGTCTCTTGGAATCATTGGCTTCTTTTTGTTTCAGCTTATTTTTCAGGGAGTTGGTTGTTTGGGCAAGATTTTGTATCTTTCATATTAATCTATTAATAGCATATTCAACTCCTTCTATAGTTCTCATTCTTTTCAAAAGTTTTCTCTATGGCAATTTTATTTCATTGATAAAATAATTTTAACGCTTTAAAAACAAATTCTTTTATTCTAGAAATTAAAGTTGAAATTATGTTTAAGTTTTAAAGTCATTCTTTTTTTCTGGATTTGTGTCTTAAATCTCCCTGTCACAACAAATAGCTTGCTATGATGGGATTAGTTTATTACTTGCTCTTTTCTAGCATATTGCCTGACTCCTGGCCCCCATTTTGTTTTAAGAATAAAAACAACCATTAGAAGCCCCTCAAATTAAGATTATTTTTATTTAAACCAAATAATTATTGGATTCTTAAGGAGCAAATATATGCAATTATTTAATATGTTTAAATTTTTTGTTATTTCAATTATATAAATGTGTTTAAATTAAAAGAGCTATTTTGGGTGGACATAAGAAATAAAATATTGAATGCTATATCTAGCTTAAATTTCATATTTCTCTTCCTATTTATTCTCAGTCCAATAAAAAGGAGAAGCTTTTCTGGTTTTGAAATTAAGATATATATTCTTGATTTGACAAGAATGAATTAATAGATCATAGTTTTAGAGTTGGAAGGGATCATAATACCAGCATACTCATCTGTTTGAATATTTCAATTATTTTTTTAAAATAACAAACTCTTCTGTGATATTCTTGGGAAATGGGTGATAAAAGTGAACTAGATGATAATAATATTAGGTGGATTCACGTAAAATTGTACAGTCCTACTGAAAGAAAGAAGATTAATGATTCTATGTCAGTTTAAAGGAAAACCTTTGACTTTGGTCTTATGCTGTTAAAATTTTCTTTACTCAATAACTTGAATGAAGAAATACAAAGCATGTTTTTAAAATTTACAGATAACATGCCACTTAGTGATTCTCTTAATATGATAGAGAAAAAAAAGCCAAAATTCAAAATGATTTGAAAAAGAGAGAATTGGATTAAATAATCTTTAAGGTCTCCTCTGGTTCAAAATTTTATGATTATAAATTCTCAGCAGTCTGTGAAAATGGACCAAAATCAAAAAGATGAAATTTAAGAAAAATAAATACAAAAAGGTACATTTAATGCTTTTAAAATTCAGTTATCCAAGTACTGGATGAGAGATCCCTACTTGATGGGATTTCATGTGAAAAAGACCTGAAGTTTCAGTTGATTATGAATTCCAACAGCATGATTCAGCTCCTCAAAAAGATAATGCAAGCACAGTTTACTTTAACTGAAATGTCCTTGACACATATACCACACCTCTAGTATTGTATTTCCTTCTGGGAATGTTAAAAGTGAAGGTCTTATGATAATAATGCCAACCTTGGAGCAAGTAAAATTTAGATTTAAGTCTTGTCTCTGCTGCCTACTAACCTTGGTAAAATCATTTAACTTCTTAATACCCCAGACAACTCTTTAAGAATGTTAGGAGTCTATTGATATTGGTGGAGGGACTTTCAATACTGGGAGTCTTCTTGTATACCAATATAATCAGGTCTCCTTTCCTCCACACCCAAAAAGTAAAGGACATTGACAAACCAAGACAAATCTAGAAGATGATGAGTCTCTGGAAGGAGCCAATTTAATTTAATTTGAAGGAGAGAAGACCAAAGAGAAAAATCAAGGACAGCAGATATAAGTTTTGTGCATTGTTCCCATTTCCTTACTTTTACAGATAAGAAAACAGAGACCTAGGGATATTAAGCAATTTTCTAAAGTCTGTACAAGTTGTGTCAGAGATGGGACCTCAATGTTAGACCCCAGTCACTAAGCTTTTATGACCCTAGAAAAGAGGTAGCATCATAACCTCATATTAAAGACTGTTTTGGTGCTACCTGGCTTTTGTTTGGTCTTCTACTTTTCTTCCAATTTAAATCCCCACTTCACACAAACTCCTTTTCTTTTTCTTTCCTCCCTCCCTCTTTTCTTTCTTTCCTTCCCTCCTTCCTTTCTTCCTTTCCCCTTCCTTCCTTCTTTCCTTCTTTGTAGATGGCAGAACTTTGGAGAAGTATATTTGAAACAAGGTGTTAACTCAGTGGAATTGTTGAGATAATGTTTCCCTAGTTTACATATACTTAGAACTTAGCATGGTGATGTAATAGTTTACAGTTGATGTAATTTTAATAGGGTTTTTAAATTGGGAACATAGTCAGACTCAGAAGTGAGACCAATTGACTGACAGAGGAGATTGGGTCAGACTATGACAGACACAGACTGTGAAGGGGTACAATAAAGATTTTGGACTTTATTCCTAGCTATTCTCTTGGTAATTATTCTGCTGAGACCAAGGCTGGTCCCACGACCCTCCAGAAAGCTAGCCCAGACATTACACTTCTTTCCTTCCTTCCTTCCTCTCTTTTTCCCTCCCTCCCTCATTTTGTTTCCTCCTTCCTTCCTTCTCTCCTTGCCTCCCTTACTCTCTCCCTCTCTGTCTTCCTTCCTTCCATTTTTTAAAATTTGTTGTTTTATTTTTTCAAATTACATGTTAAAACAATTTTTTACAATCTTTTTTATTTTGAAATTTTGAGTTCCAATTTCTCTTGCTCCCTATCCTTTAGAAGACAAACTGTTTGACATAGGTTATACATATGTGTAGTCATGCAAAGCACATTTCCAAGTAAGTCATATTGTGAAAGAAAATATACATTTCCTCCAGCACCTTCCCCCCCAAAAAACCAAACAAACCCAAAACCAAAAAAGTAAGAAAGTAAAGAAAAAATATCTTTGAACTACATATCTAAATGGATACACCTATCATTATAAGTCCTTCATAATTTGTATGCTGAGAATAGCCAAGTGATTCACAGTAGATTAACATACTGTTTCCTACAATGTTCTCCTGTTTTGCTCATTTCACTTTGCATCAGTTCATGTAAGTCTTTCTAGGTTTTCTGAAAATATCCTGCTTATCATTTCATCATAATCCTATATAGCAACTTGTTCAGCCATTTCCCAATTTGCCATTCTTTGCCACCACTAAAAAAAGCTGCTATAAATATTTTTTGTATATGTATTCTGTTCCTTAAAAAAAAATCTCTTTGGACTATAGCCCTAATGGCTTGGTCAAAGGGTATCCATGTTTTATTGCTCTTTGAGCATAGTTCTAATTACTTTCCAGAATGGTTCTATCAGTACACAACTTCATCAACAGTGTACTGATGCTTTCATTTTCCCACATCTCCTTCAATATATGTAACTTTCCATTTCTGCCATATTAGTTAATCTAAGAGCTGTATGGTGGTTGTGCAGTGTTAGTTTAATTTGTATTTCTTCAATAAATAGTGATTTAGAGCATTTTTTTCATATGCATCGCTTTGATTTCTTCGTGTGAAAAAAGTAGAATTAACTGAATAAAAAAAGAGGTACAAAAAACTTCTTAAAATTTAGAATTATGGATGTGAAAGATAATGATTTTATGAGACATCAAGAATCAGTCAAACAAAATCAAAAGAATGGGATGTTGAAATGAAAATACAGAACAAGTTTTGTATTCCAAATTATATCATTTTCTTACTCTTCTCCATCCTTTCTGAGATGGTAAGCAATTGGATATAGAAATATTATTATGTAGATATAGAGTGTTATTATGTAAAATATTTCCTAATTGGTAATTTTGTACAAGAAGATTTGGATAAAAAATGAAAGAAAATGAAAATAGTATACAATAAATACTAGTTCCTTAGGAAGCTAGTATGCTTCATTATTAGTCTTTTAGAATTGTCTTGGATTATTGTGTTGTTGAGAATAGTCAAATCATTCACAATTCTTCATTGAACAATATTAAATAATAGAGGTGATAAAATGTATCCTTGTTTTCATTCCTGATTGTATTGAGAGGGCTTCTGGCTTATATCCATTATATATAATGATTACTAATGTAAAAATTACTAAGTAATTAATACTTATGATTTTAAGGTAAGTTACACTTATTCCTATGCTCTTTAGTATTTTAATAGTTATGGGTATTATATTTCATACAAGGCTTTTTTGTATCTATTGATATAAATATATGATTTCTTATTTTGTTATTGATATGGTCAATTATGCTAATATTTTTCCTAATATTGAACCAGTCTTATATTACTGGTAAATCCTACTTGGTCATCTCTTTACTAGTATTTTATTTAAATTTTTTGCATCATTATTTATTAGGTAAATTGGTCTATAATTTTCTTTCTCTCTTTTGGGTTTTTCAGGTTTGGGTATCAGCCCAGTATTTGTTTCATAAAGGGAATTTGATAGAAATATTTCATTTATTTTTCTAAATAGTTTACACAGTATTGTTTTTTTCCCCCCGCTGAGGCAATTGGGACTAAGTGACTTGCCCAGGGTCACAGAGCTAGGAAGTATTAAGTGTCTGAGGCCAGATTTGAACTCAGGTCCTCCTGACTTCAGGACTAGGGCTCTATCCACTGTGTCACCTAGATGCCCCCCATAGTATTGTTCTTTAAATGTTTGGTAGCACTTATTTGTGAATCCATTTTGTCCTGGAGATTTCTCCTTAGGAAATTCATTGATGGCTTGTTTAATTTCTTTTTCTAAAATTGGGTTATTTAAATGTTTTGATTATTCTCTTAATCTGGACAATTTATATTTTTGTAGATATTTATCCATTTCATTTAAATTGTCAAATTCATTGACATGCAGTTGGGCAAAATAGCACCTAATTATTGTTTTAATTTCCTCTTCATTGGTGATGAATTTTTAGTTGGATGACCAATTTATTGATCTGATTTTTTCTCTATTTTATTGATAGAATAAATTAGAGATATAAATTCCCCTCTAAGTATTGCTTTGGTTACAGTCCATTTTAGTATGTTGCCTTTGTTGTGATTTCTTAAAATGAAATTATTGATTGTTCCTATGATTTCTTCTTTAACTCACTTGCTTTTAGCATTAGATTGTTTAATTGCTAATTAATTTTAACCTCTCTTTCCATTGTCCTTTACTGAATATAATTTTTATTGCATTGTGATCTTAAAAGGATGCTTATAAGAGTTTTATGCCTTAATAGCTTGTCAATTTTTGTTTGAGTAATGTGTACTCCCAAGAAAAGGTATATTTATTTATATTCCCATTAAATTTTCTCCAGAGATCTATCATACCTAACTGTTCTAGAATTAATTTCTTTCTTGTTTATTTCTTCATTAGATTTATCTAGTTCTGAGAAGGAAAAGTTGAAGTCCCCCACTAGTATAGGTTTATGATCTTTTTTCTCCCCTATAGCTCATTCAACATCTCCTTTTAAAATGTAGCTGCTTGAGGCAGAGATAAGATGGCAGGGTAAAGGCAGGAACTCACCCAACTTCTCCCCTAAACTGCTCCAAATTCCTTTAAATAATGATCCTAAACAAGTTTTAGATCATCAGAACAACCCAAAAAACTGAGTAGGACATTTTCCAGCCAAAAGCAACTTAGAAACTCAACAGAAAAGGTCTGTGACACTAGAGTGGAAGTCCAACATGCAATGCCAGACTCAACCCCAGTCTCTTCCTGGTCAGACCTCTGAATCAAAGGCAGTATTGGTGGCTTCCAGACCTCTCAGCCCAGAGATACCAAACAAGAATTGAAAGATCAGTAGAAAAGGTCTGTGGAACCAAAGTGGGAACCCAGCCACACCAATGCAGGCTTGGCCCTGGCTCCAGCTCCAGCTAGTCTTTGACCAGTGTCTTTGAAGTGGGACCTCTGAATTAGCAGCAGTGCTGGAGGTTTCTGGACCTCTCAGCTCAGGGACACCAGGGAGAACTCAGAAAGTAAGTGGAGAGGGTCTGTCGAATGAGGTCAGAGTCGGGTGTGCAGTCCCAGTGCACTTTGTCAGGGAAGCCCCAGTCCCAGCCAGCACACTACAGATTTTTTTTTTTTAACAGATTTTACAGCTACAATGGGGTGGGGACACATTTAATACTTCTGGGCAGCAAAGAGTTCTTGTGGTCAGATTTCTAGAAAGATTTCTGAAAACAGTTGCACAAAACTCCTGAAACTTGGGACAATGCACCTTCCACCCTGTAAACAGAACCCTACTTTAATAAAGAGCTAAAAGAAGAGTAATAGGTTAGGAAAATGAGCAGACAACAAAAACAAAATTTCTGACTATTGAAAGTTATTTTGGTGACAAAAATCAAAACACACTCAGAAGATGATAACAAAGTCAAAGTTTCTACATCCAAAGCCTCCAAGAAAAATAAGAATTGGGCTAAGGCCATGGAAGAGTTCAAAAGGGACTTTAAAAATCAAGTAAGAGAGATAGAGGAAAAAATAGTGATAGAATTGAGAGAGATGCAAAAGAAAATACAAAAAGCTAATAAGGAGAAGAATGCCTTTAAAAAATTGAATTCTTGTACCATTTAGTGCATTGTCTATACATCTTTCATCAAGATATAGTTTCCTTCTTTATCGCTTTTTATTAGATTTATTTTTTTTTCTGAGATAGTCGCTATTTCTGTTTTGTTTGCTTCAGCTGAAGCATAATAGATTTTGCACCAGCCTCTTACACTTATTTTGTATCACTGTGCCTCAAATGTGTTTCTTGTAAACAACATATTATATGATTTTGGTTTTTAATCATTCTGCTCTACACTTCTGTTTTATGGGTGAATTCATCCCATTCACATTTATTGTCACGATAACTGTGTATTTCCCTCCATGCTATTTTTTTTTTGCTTGTTTATTGCCTTCTCTCCTTTATCCTCCCTTCTCCCTCAGAAGTGTTTTAATACTGATCATCCCTTTTCCCAGTTTACTCTCCTTTTATCCTATTTAAACTACTTAGTTTATCCTTTTACTCTTCTCCCTTTCCTATTATCCTTATCCCTTTCAATTTCCTTATAGAATAAGATATATTTCTATATATCTTTGAGTTTTTGATAAGAGTTTAAGCTTTGCCTCCTCCCTTACTCCCGTCTTTCATGTTTCTTTTATGTGGGATAGTTTGCTCCATTCAATTTCTCCCCTCTGTCCAGTTCAATTGTCTTTCTCATTTTGTATTTTTGTTTTGTTTTTGGTATCATCTCATCAAAATCAGCTTATGACCATATCCTCTATTTACATATAAGAATTATTTACATATAATTCTTCTAATTGCTCTTATAGTAGTAAAGTTGTCAGGAGTTACAAGTATCTTGTCATATAGAAATAGAAATTATTTTTCTTGTTTTCTCTGGTTTCATTTTTTCTTATTTATGTTTTCCTTGAGTTTTGTAATTGGTTATAAAATTTTTTATTTAGCTCTGGTCTTTTAATTAATCTTAATTAATTTTTAATTTTAATTGTAATTTAATTTTAATAAATGCTTGAAAGTCTTCTATTTCACTAAATGTCATTTTTTTCCCTCTGAAAGATTATGTTCAGTTTTGCTGGGTTGTATTTCTTGGTTGTAATTCTAACTCTTTGCCAGCTGGTATATCAAATTCTAAGTCTTCTGACTCTTGAATGTGAAAGCTTCCCAATTTTGTGTAATCCTAACTGTAGCTCTAAAGTATCCAGACTTTTTTTTTTATCATGAATTTCAGGAAGTTTAATAATTCTTATATTATCTCTCTTGTATCTATTTTCTAGGTCAGTTTTTTCCACAAGAAATTTCACATTTTCTTATATTTTCAAATTTAAAAAAATTGTTTTATTACATCTTCATGGCTTACAGAGCCATTAGCTTCCATGTGTGCAATTCTAATTTTTAAGGAATTGTTTTCTTCATTGAGCTTTTGTACTTCCTTTTCCATTTGATCAATGATCAGGGAGTTATTTTCCTCATTAAATTTTTGTATATCTTTTCCCATGCTACTGACTCTTTTTTCATGATTCTCTTACATTATTTTTATTTATTTCCCCAAATTTTCTTCTATTTCTTCAATTTACTTTAAAAAACCTTTTAAAATACTTCCAGGAATTTTTTAAACTGGGCTTCAGGGTTTTTAACTCCTTGTTTTCTCTGGAGGGTAGCCTTCCCTTCTGACTTGTACTTGGGAATGGAACATCCCTGTTAGCCTCCCCTGTGTGTGGAGTTTAGCTTCTAGAAAACTCCAGGATTGGGACCTCTCTACTGATAGACCCCTGGGATAGGGTCTCATTGTTGGTCAGTCCTTGGGTAGAACTTCACTAATAGTCAGCAATGGGGTCAAAGCCTTGTTGGTGGCTTATGCTGGGGCATCCCTGAGATGGGGCCTCACTATGCTGTCTAAGGTGCTCATTTGCCTAAAGAGCTGTTGATTTCCTGGAGGGCAAGATCTCCCTGGTAGATTCCCCCCAGCTTGAAGTCTTGCTGAAGGCCCCCTGATATGAGGCTAGCTGCAGCTGCACTCCTGGAATTCCCTTCCACTCTAATGAGACAGATCTTTCCTGTTGGGCTGGCAAACCACTTCTCTGCTGCACCAGGATAGACCACAATTTTCCAATTTTTCCTCTATCTCTCTTACTTGATTTAAAAAATCTTTTTTGAGCTTTTTCATGGTCTGAGACCAATTCATACTTTTCTTTGATCCTTTGAATATAGCAGTTTTGACCTTGTTGTTTTCTTCTGACTTTGTGTGTAAGCAGTTTTGACTTTGTTGTCTTCTTCTGACTTTGGTTTTGATTTTCCTGTCAGCACAGTAATTTTCTATAGTCAGGATCTTTTTATGTTGTTTATTCATTTCTAAGCCTATATTTTGTTTTTTAATTCACTGCTAAAGAGGGGCTCTTTCTCCAGAGTTTGGGTTTATTTAAGCAAAAGTTTTCAGAGATACTTCTAGGGTCCTGCAAGTTTTCAGTTCTTCCAAGGTGGTATGATCTAGGGAGAAGTGTGTTTACTACTGTCCTGTATTATACACTGGTCTGTGAGTGATCACAAATACTCTTTTCTGCCTTAAAACTGTGATGAGTGTCTCTGATTCTTCGATACTGTAAGTTCTGGTGTGCTACTGCTCCTCCTTGTCCTGGCACTGAGACCCAAAACTGTGATCCAAATTTAAGTATGGGCAATATTACAGAGTCCTATCTTCAATGCCAGCATGAGGACCCTTGTAATTGACTTGTAATTAGTTGTCTCATCTCTTCACTGTCTGTGAGCTGAGACAACTGGAAACTGCCATGATTCAGTCATTCTAAAGGTCTGCTTCTGGTTTTCTGGAGTGTCTGTGCAACACTGCACTCTACCTCTTACCCTTGTGCAATAGACCTTCCTGTTGACCTTTTAAGTGTTCTTGGGCTTGAAAATTATTTCACTCTATCCTTTTGTGGGTTCTGCTGCTCTAGAACATTTTTTAAATTTAAATTTAATTTTTAAATTTTAATTTTTAAAGGAGTTTGAAAGGTTTTGGGGAGAGTTCAAACAAGTTTTGCCTTTTCCATCTTGGCCACAGAAACTTCTTTTCTTTGCTTTAAAAAAAAAAATTAAATGCATTTATGTATTTAAAACTTAAGTGCAAATAAGAAAAAGACAAAACTTAAAAAGAAAGACAGGAAAAGAAAAAAATATTGTCATGTGCTCAGCAGAATATTAGGAAGAATTCAAAATATGTAACAATGAATTTCCATTTCAAGAAAGGACATATAATAATAGAAGACATGTTCATAACTGTCCATCTTTTCTTTGCTTCCTAGTAGGTTTTCTTTTATTCTCTGCTGTGCTCTTTTTACTTTGTTTTTTCCCCTTCCCTTCTTTCACCTTTCCTACATAGACTTCCACAAACACAGACACAAATACACACATACATATATATACATACACACATATACATACATATATACATACTTATGCATACATATAATACAATATTAATATGACTGACATATGATGTAGATTTCTCTCTTGAATGAACCTTTATTAATTTTGATTTTGTCTGAGATCAATGATTACTACCTATACTTTTTTCCTAATAAATTTTATTCCTGATCATAGTTATTATGTTTGTTTATATTTCTTATTTCCTTTTCCTACTAACTCTTCTACTGTACTTCTACATGTTAATTTGTCTTACTATTACTTAACCTCCCTGCTGTGCCCTGTGATCCCTACCTTATCTTCTCTCCACCTTTGTCTTCATTTTTATTCCTCTGCTATTAATTCATACAACCTTGTATTCTATTCCCTTCCCACTTATTTCTTTATATTTTCAAGGGTGCTATATGGTGATAAATATGGATATAAAATTTCCTCTTTAACCCATTCTTGATGTGAATGGGTTTGCAGAACAACCAGCCCTCCTCTCCTATCTCATTCCTCTGTGTTGGTTATTGTTTTTACACCTCATTCATATAGCACAATTATTTCTTTTTACCATTTTCTACCTGGTTTTGCTTTTAAAAGTCATATCATACTCAAATCTATCCCAATTTTTCTTTTGGACTATCCAATTACTAATGTCAATCTTGGGCATATGGCTTATATTTCCATGTGTAAAACATAAAATGTGTTCTTTCTGAGATCCTTAAAATTAGTCTTTGATATTGGCTCATATATTAAATTTTCTGTTGAGTTCAGTTTTGTTTGAGACAAAATCCTGAAAACCTAACAATTTATTGAATGTCTGTTTTTTATTCAATATTTTACTTAATTCTGCTGGACATAAAATTTTGGCTGCAACTCCAGTTCTTTTGAATGTTGATATATAGGATTCCACAATCTATAGCCACTGATAAATCCTGTACAATTGTAATTGTAACTCCCACATATTTAATTTTTTTTTGGTTTCTTGCAAAATTCTTTCTTTGGTCTTGAGGTTTTAAAATTTAGCAATGATATCCCTATTTATTTTCCTTGTAGGATCTCCTTGAGGTGATGATGGGTTGGGTTTTTTTTTTTTTCAATTTCTACTTTTCCCTCTTGTTCTCACATTGTTATTTATTTTTTCATTCTTTTATTATTTCTTGATCTTTTAAAACTTCACTGGCTTCTTCTTGCCCAATTCTTATTCTCAAAGAGTCATTTTCTTCTTTCAGATTCTGGATCTTCTTTTCTAGTTGGTTAACTATTTTCATAATCTCATTTTTCTCGGATTATTCTTGTTTTTCTTCTTTAGTTTTTCTTCAATTTCTCTCATTTGATTTTAAAGTCTGTTCTGAATTCTTCTACAAATTGTTTTTGGGCAGACAACCATTTAATGTTACTCTTTGGGGTAGGAGAGGCTTTTTTTTCTTTACTATCCTTCTTACAAGCTCAGTTTCTCATGGAATGTTCATTTCTTCACTTACACTGTATATCCTGCCATTGATGCCCATTTTCTCTACTTCATTGTAAATCTAAATTCAAAGTTCAGGTCAAGCCTCACTCCCTCCCGGAAAACTTTCCTATCTATTCTACCATATGATAGAAAGAATGTCTATAGCAGTGTTAAGTCTTTCACTTTAAACAAAAATGCAGTTGATTTTCAGTAAAAATAATTGAAAAATAACTACTACAAATAATTAAAAAAATAAACTAAGGAAATCACTACTTTAGATTAATTTTATTCCTGTTCTAACAATTTTTAAAGAAGAGCTACATTATAATGGAGAATAGGTTTTGGAGTCAGGAAGATTTCAGTTCAATAGTCTGTCTCTGTTTCTTTAAAAAATAAAATTTTTGTAGATATCTTTTAAAAACCATATCTGTTTTTGCATTCATTTAAAATCTATCCTTTCATTATCTAGCTCCCATTGAACTATCACTACCAACAGTCCCTCATCATAACATCAAAACTACCCTCAAATTTTGAAAGCACCACCATAAATCTTATAATATGCCTGGCACTTCTGTTCCTTCTTTCCTCTCACACAGCCACCACTTTAATTAGACTCTCATGACCAATCTTCTCAACCATTGCAATAGTCTTTTAATCAGTTTCTTTTCTTTTTAATTCATATTCTATACATTTGCCAGATTGATCTTTCTAAAGTGCAGTTCCTATCATGACCCTCCTTTCTCAATAAATAATTTTTTAAAATTACTAGCATTTTGCATAGCACTTTAGAGTTTGTAAATTGCAAATATTATCTCATTTTATGGGTGCTATTTTATTGGTTCTATTTTATAAATGAAAAACCTGAGGCATATAGTTGTCATGTGACTTGCCAAGGGTCACATAGCTCATAGACATGAGGGGTAGAATTTGAACTCAGACTTTTCTAACTTCAAGTCTAGCACCCTATCTATTGAATCAAGTAGTTACATGAATAAATTCCTATGGCTGTATTTGGATTTAGGATTAAATATTGTTTAATTTTATTTCATTTTTTAAATTTCTATTTTGTGTCAATTTGAAAAAAAATAGTTAATATAATTATATAGTAGATATATAACAATATAGTTGTATATAATTTACAAGTAAAAGTAAATATACTTAGGATAAGGCTTAAAGTGATATAAAAAAGCTCTTAACTGTTGTGTGGGACAGTGACCACTAACCTAAATATAACTCAAATAGATTTTTTTTCAGAGCCAGAGCAGAAAGCAGTTTATTCAATTCTTGTAGGAAAGGATTAGTATCTTAATTTAGGACAGGCAATGGAGCATGGATTTTTATATCTTGAAATAATTTTTACCCCATCTTGGGCCCCAGCTATTCCTGACTTAATGTCAGGGCTCCCAATCTGTCTTGAGAACTCACTCCACCCTTAGTGTACAAGAACAAGGGGATAATACATTACAAAGTGGTTTGTGCAAGATTAAAAAAGGGTACAAGCAAGGGTTTTTCCCCTGGAACTGTAGCCCTAAAATATGGCAGGGTTCAGTTTTTTGAGATAGCCTCACATTCATCCCTCTTACTATTATTGGAGAGGTACATTTTTTTTTTCTGTCTGGAGTTTTTATCAAACAATTTTGGAGATTATTGGTCTAGACTGATCTAAGGTCTCTTCTACTTCAACCTGTGTGCTAGTGTGATCTGTCATATGTTTGTTGATCATCTTCATTCCCTTGAAGAAGACCAATGACATCAGGATTGTGATGTCTTGACTTGCAAAAAGAGTTGAATTTAGGTGAAACAGAGCTGTGAAAAGTCATCAATCTTACTCTCTCCTCCAGAGTCATTTGAATCTAATAACAAGGAATAGGTGAGGACAAGTGGAAATGGCCTTAGATACAGTGGAAGAGTCTGTCCCAAGTCTCAGTTTGTCTGAGACAACACTCATTCAATGATTTAAGCCTAGTTAGGAATTGAGAGAAAATATGGTCTAGTTCATCTACTCAAAAAAAAAAATTATTATCTGGAGGGGAAGGTTTTAAGGGTTGCTGGGCAGAAAAGAAACAGTTGATGTTTACACTAACTTGGAGCCATCACAACCCAAACAATGAGCAAATCAATCAGAAAGCCATGGAGTGATTTGGGTTTAAAGGCATAGTCAAGTAGTACCATTTGAATTCAAATGATATTTATCAAAGCCTTGTTTACCAATGCTCTATTTTAAGAAATCATAAAGGAAACAACTTTATATAAAGCACTTAATTGCTTTATTTTTAAAGGAAAAATGATGGAAAAAAATAAGTAGGAAAGAGAAAAAATCATAAGATATGTTTAGGAAACTCAAAATCTTTCATGGACATTAACATTCATTTGTCTTCAGTTTTCCTCCTATAAAATTGGAATAAAATTTATATTAACAAAATTAATAAGCTGTCCATGAAAGATTTTGAGTTTCCTAAACTTTGAGAAATTAAAGATTCTGCAAAGTAATTGTCCTTATCTCCCTTAAGTCTAGACTCTTCCCTTTCTTGATTATCTCCGGTTGATCTCATCTATATTTTGTTTGTACATAGCTATTCACATGTTTTTCTCCCATTAAACTGTGAGCTCCTTGAGAACAAAACTATCTTTTTTCTTTGTTTGTATCTTTAGGACTTTGTACAATTCCTGTGTTGAGATTGGGGAGGGGATCCCAAAAATTTGGGGTCACAGACCGTTATGGCCAAGATGTCTTAAAAGAATTTGAAGGCTTGAACCCATTTCCTAGTCAAGGGGCAAAATTTATTGTAATTGTAACACCATTACAAACTGGGCTAAATTCCAAAAGAAATTAGCAAAGTTCTAAGAGAGAAGAGACTCCTTTATCCAGCTTTCTGTCATTGATGTGCTAATTTTATGGCCCAGAGGAGTGGTCTCCAGAATTTGGTTATCACTGACTAATAGATTATCTATCTGATAGTCAGCAATGACCTGAGGTGTGGTCTATTCACTATCAGACAGATTATCAAAGCAATAGCATTCCTAGGTTAGGTATTGGGTGGGGGGAAGACAGACGACTTTGGCATCAGATTGCCAAAACAGAAGCCCCTGAAATCATCACTGTAGAGGGCCACTGGTAGTGGGGGAACTCTGGGTAAGGTATAAAACCCTTCAGTCTAGAGGGAACCTGCTGACAATGTCTGATTAGGCTCCCTATCTCCCTTTGGTGCCTCTCATCCTTCCTGAGAAGCCAAGGAAGGCATGACCACCTGTGTTTTACTTGAAGCAAGGGATACTGACAGTAAGGAAACATTTATATATCAACAGCAGGGTGCTTGCAGTGCTTGTAGTTAACACTTGTGCAGTGTGCTGTGGTGATGTAATGTATGAGGACTTGAAATAAATGGACCTCCATCTTTGACCATCTTCCCTGGGTCACCTGCCTTCTTCACTCCTCCACTAAGACCAAGGACTCTGGCTGGTCCCAAGGTCCAGAGAGCTATTCTGGGTGACATATTTTAGCACCCCAGCATGGGGGCTCTAGAAAGCATAGTATATTTTGGTACTCCAATTTGGGGGCTCTAAAAAGCACATTACACATCACTATATTTCCCTAGAAGCTATACTCCTTCGCCTAGAATATAATAGGTATGTAAAAAATACCTGTTGATGACATCTTTCATATCCTTTACTTATACTGGAGTCAGGAAGACCTGAGTTCAAATGTGACTTTAGATACTTGCTAGTTTGGTGACCTCAGAATGTGGCTTAATCTTTGTTTGCCTTAATTTCCTCAACTATAAAAATGGGGATACTACTAATAATAATATTTACCTCCCAGACTTGTTGTGAGGAAAAAATGGGGAGGAAAGTGACAATATTTATAAAATGCTTAGTATTCAATAGGAATTTAATGCATGCTTATTCTCTTTCTCCCTCCCCTTTATACTTTACCTTTTTCATGCTTATACTTCACTTTCTCTCTGGAGTTCTCATTCTTTTCCTAGTTTTCCAGTTCCCATTTATGTGTCATCTTCTTCTATTAGAATGCAAGCACCATTGGGATAGAAAATTCCTTATTTGCTTGTATTCATATGCTCAGAATTTAGCACATTGTCTGCCACATATTAATTTTTTTAAAAAACTGTTTATCTATCCATCTATCTATTTATCTATCTACATAACTTTTCTCATTCTCTCTGTTTGTTTAGTCTACAAGAAATCTTAGTTCCCTGCCCCCCCCCAGTGTTCACTAAATATAAATAAAAGGAGGTCTTTTCTCCTCTATGAAATTTGTCAACCAGCCAATAAGCTTTTGTTAAGTACCTATTATGTGTTAAGTCCTGAGGATATTAAGAAAGACAAATGAGCTCACAATCTAATGGGGAAGACAAATAAGCCAACAACTGAGTATAAACAAAGCATATACCAACAAGTTGGAGATAATAGAGGAAAGGAATTAGAGCATCAGGAAAAGTTTCTTATAACTATGACTTTAAATGGGAAATATATTCCCCACAGGAAAAAATTCCCAAGCTGAGCAATGGAATGATTTGTGCAAGGAATAGCAAGGAGATCAATGTCACTGGGGAGGAGCAGATTATTTTTCCTGTTTTTTCTTCTCTGTTTGAAATAAAGAATTCTAATTTAGTGTCTAGCATTTCATTTACTTTCTATCTGGCTGCTTATTTATATGTTCATGTCTATATATTTAATTTAAATCAACAGACAGAATAAGACTAGTTATCATTTTCCTCCTGCTACCCAAACCTAGTGGTATGATTGAGGCAAAACTAGAGTGGAAGAATATTGAATAGTTGTGAGGGAGAGTTGAGGGAAGGGGGTTTGCAGACCAAATCAAGATGAATCTATTTCTAATTTTCAAATTTTAAATTCTCTAAGATTATCTGATTTGAAGAGATGAAATTTTAATTGAATCTCTATCTACCATCATATCTACCCGGTACTATTCTAATTTCATTTCATCTCTGCATTGGAGCTTTTAATTATAATAACTATTTAGTGACTCTTAGGGAAAATTTTTTAAGGAAAAGAGGAATTGTGTCTGCTGAGATGAGGGATAACTGTTTGGCTTGGTTTTAGGAGTGAAAGAATGCATTCATTCCCAAATTATTAGTTGCAAAATGAGTTTGTTTTTAGGTAGAAATCTATAGTGGCAGATCTAGGGAAAATGAGGTTTTGCACTGAGAATGTAGTTCTCAGTGGACAGAAGGTCCTGGCAGCAAAGGGAGCTACCAAGGTTCATCTGCAAAAGACTTTCATTGAAAGAAGCCATTATATTGGATGTCTTAGTGGGGGCTGGGACAGCCTGAGCAGGTGGGGGTTGAGATAGCCCATGTTGGCTCATCGACAAGCTGGGTTTCAGCTTGAGCTGAATTTGAATTGAATGCATTTTTGTTTTGTTTTGTTTTGTTTTTTAATTGAATAGAGTTGGAATTCTTTTGCTAAGGACTGAATCAATCCCACCTAGATAATAGAATAAAACTGTTTGTCTTGTTTCCTTCAGCGGGGTCCCTCACTGAGGCAGAGTTGAAGATTTTCCTAAAAGGAGTTTTAGAGTTTTGGGGTCCCTTCTTCACTTTGCTTTCTTGCAGTAGCCTATTTCCCAGAACAAAAGGTGAAGAGTAGACAAACTAGGGGTCCTTGAACTTGTTTCAAAAATATCTTGATGCTATGTTTCAATGTAATTAGTTTCCTTTGTATTTTATTTATGCATTTAAAAACATTATTCTGACAAGATATCTATAGATTTTAAGAGACTGCCAAAAAGTCCATCATACACAAACAATTTTAAGAAACCTTTGCTCTAGAAAGTATTGTGATTATGGATCTTCCCATTCTACACCTGAAAAATGTAAAACTTTAACAAGTAAATTTATCAATTTCTCTCCTAGCTGCTCAAGAATCATAGGGAAACAACAGGAAGGAGGATTAAAATTCACAACCTTCCTTTATGGGGGGTTTAGGATGAGAAGAGGAAGATTGCTTGAGCTTGGATATTGGGAGTCCTTCTTTGATATGATGCCATTTCATTCAATTTCTTTACATTTTTTCATTATGATGATGATGTTGAGGTTTAAGTGAGTGAAGAAAAAGCTGGGTGCACCAGGAGAAATTCTCAATCTGACAGAATCAGTGATGATAAGTAACCTTAGATGGAGATTCATTTATATATTTTTTTGGACAGTTTGCTACATATGGGACATAAATTTTAGGAGGAAAAACTCTGTTTCATAAATAATTAATTGAGAAAATAATGCTCTAGGATTGTACAGGGCCATAAACTGTTTTCTCCATTGACACCAGAAAAAAAAAAAAGGTACTTAATGTAATTGTATGGTGTTTTTTAGTTGATTAATGTAAAACTAATAACTTCCTCTTATTTAGATAGTATGAACAAGGTTAATATTAACCCTAATTTGAGCCTTAGATAAGCCAGACACCATTCCATTCAAAGGCCAAAAGTTATCTTTGGTATCATTAGGCAAAGATTCTTAACTTGGTATCTGTAAATACTTTTTAAAAATATCTTTGATAACTATTTCAATTTAATTTATTTTTATAATCCAACATGTTTTATTTTATGCATTTAAAAACATCCTTATGAGAAAGAGTCTATGAACTTCTCCATACTGTTAGAGGGGTCCAGACACCTACAGCTACACTCCCTTCAAAAAGTAAAGAATTTCTGTCCAAGGGAAATGGGTCACTTTTCAAATTTAATTTAAGAAATACATTCATTTTCTTTCTTTCTTTTCCTTTCAAGATAGGGCTCATGAAGTATTTAAATTTTTTTCAAATGGGTGGTTTCAGAATCCATTCAGAAGATGTCATTTCTATTAGAAACATGCTAGTTCTGGTTAGAAATATGAATTTACTGAAGGCCTGGATTTCCATGTACTCTTAGAAAATTCCAAAATGTTCAAAAGAAGCCTGAAAGGGAGTTGGGAAGATTCAACACCTCCTTGGATATCTTAATAAAAAATTAACATTTTATAACATTTTAATTATAAACAAATTAGAAACACATGGATCAGAATTCCCTTGAAATATACATGTACTTGAAAAGTTAAGAGAAAAAAGGCTTGGCACGTTGTGACTGGAGTATTATCGAACACAAAATATTCAGAAAAATTTATTTAGAAATATTTTGAAAAGTACCAAAAATAATCAGACTTACTCATCTTATGACTTTCTCCATAGTCTGAAGTTGGGGAAACATTTAAGGTAAGAGAAACAGAGCATTTTAGGGAAGAGCTTTGGTTTTTTGTGTGTGTGTGTGTGTGTGTGTGTGTGTGTGTGTGTGTGTGTTTGAGTCCTTTGAGACTCAAAAGTCATATGGAAATAGTGAGTTTTGGAAATGCTACTTATTTTGTATTCGGCCTCTTTGGAGTGATGTCACTTCAGATTCACTTTCCCTGGCTCACCAGAGGTCAACTAAATTGGATTAGTAACTAGGAGGTTGGCATACTGTCTCTATGTGACAAAGAGTTGGCTCTGGTTCCCACTTCAGATTTTTCTCTCCATAAGAAGCTAGGAATGGTTTCCTAGGTGAGTCTGGATAGTGGTAGGCAAAATACAAACATGCTTGTGACAAGTTTCATGAATATTATATGTTTCTCTTCTTTCCTACACTCTTACAAGTGAAGAACAGTCTACTCTATCTCCATCTTGGCAACTCATTGACTTTTTGCTCGAAAAATGTACCTGGAGAACAGAGATTTCATTCTACTTAATGTGACATAGACTTTAATTGATTTTATATCTAAATCTAACAATTTCAGTGCTGTCCTGAGATACTGATAACTTTTATTAATTGAAATAGCCAATCTTAGTTCCAGAAAACATGATATCTCATTCCTAGCATGGTGTACTGGATGGGACAGAGATTCTAGAATATCTTGGTTCAAATCTTGCTTCAGGTACGTACTGGCTTTGTGATCACTTCACCTTTATATGCCTTAGTATCCCCACTGATGTAATGAAGAGCCTCTAAGGGATCTTCTTATGATCTTGGTAAAGAAATGGGATACAACAGATATGGGATGTTCCATGTGCTCTCAGATGTGGTTACTACTGTGGTTGGTTTACTTAACTGATTTTATTCTTTTATTCTTATAGTTCTTATAGGGCTTCCTGTCATCACTTGGAAAAATTACTGGTATAAAAATAAAAGTCACCAGCAAAGATCTTTACTACTAATTATACTTTATGAGATCAAGGTAATTGGAGTCAAATCTTTAAAAACTAACTTCCACCAGCAACGTAAGTAAGTAAAGATATAAAAAATTCTTCCTTAGAAAAATATAGTTAAGGAATGTGAGATTTGTCTCTGTAGTCTCTGTATCAAATTAAGGTCAGAGAGACATAGCCTGGGGGCAGCAAGGTGGCACAGTGGGACTACATCCTAGCTCCGGAAGACCTGAGCTTAAATTCAGCCTTAGACAACTACTAGTTATCTAATTTTGGACAAATCATTACTCCTATTTGCTTCAATTCCTTATCTGTAAAATGAGGTAGAAAAGGAAATTGTGAATAATTCCAATATTTTTGTCAAGAAAACCCTGAATGGAGTCACAAAGAATTGGACATGATTGAAGCAACAAAGAAACAACTTTGGTACACTTCTATATTCTTTTCTGCTAAATAAACAGGTTCTGAGATCAAGGGTAAACTGTGAGAAATGCAAAGAAGATAAGAAAATTTTTTAAAACTGAGTTTCAGGATTTTTTTAAGTAGTTATAGGATTTTACAACTCAAGCTGGAAGATACCTCAGGGCCCATCTAGTCTAACCCTTTTATTTTACAGATGATAAAACTGAAGTCTAGAGATTTTTGTTTTTAATATTTTATTTTTCAAAGTTATACATGAAGCAATTTTTAAATATTTGTTTTTACTATTTTGAGTTCCAGATTCTTTCCCTTCCTCTCCTCCCCTTGCATTGAGAAGGTCCATGTGAAGTTGTATAAAGTATTTCTACAAAAGTCATATTGCAAAAGAAAACAGATCTCCCTATACCCCATCCCCAAAATCTTTCAAGAATGAAGGACAACAACCAATCAACCAATCAGCTTTTGTCATAAAATCTGTGAAAAAGAAAGTAATGTGTTCAATTCAGCCGTTATTCCAGCACAATTAATAAAATATTTTATATTTTTACCAATTCAGCTAGTCTTTATACAATTTTATTTACTTCAAATTATGTAAATTTCAGTGCAGTCTTAGACAAAATAGGAAGTAGGTCATTTGGCTTTATTCTTTTTCCTTTATTCTCTTCCCACTTTGTTTTACTTTTCATGATCCTTTCCTTCATCATTTTGACATCCCATTTTTAGGAAAATGCTTTCGCTTACTTTTCCATATCTAGTATTCCATTATTTAGCTAGCAATCAATCATTGACATAGCACAACCCTTTATATATTTTATCTCACTTAATTCTCATACTAATCTTGCAAGGTAAATGTTATTATCATGCCCATTTTATAGGTGAGGAAACTGAAACCAGAGGTGTTTAATGACTTGTCCAATATAACATAGCTAGTAGGTATTGAAGGTAGGATTTTACACTCAGTTTCCTGATTCCAACTATAATACTCTAGTTGTATATCTCTTTGGGCACCTACACTGCCCTCTCACCTCTGCCACCAAATGGAATTTGTTACAATGGAATTCATAATTGTTATTATGTACCAGAAATATGAGCTGCAATCCTAGTGGCTTCATAGTTCCTAATACCTGACATAAAGAAAATAATTTATACACAGACAATTTAATTTGATATATTCAAGTATAGATACTGTGCCCTGTAATGAGTAGGTTGGAAGATAAATGATAAGCTGTATGACAATGGATCAGAGAAAATG
Source organism: Antechinus flavipes (assembly GCF_016432865.1). NCBI lineage: Eukaryota > Metazoa > Chordata > Mammalia > Dasyuromorphia > Dasyuridae > Antechinus > Antechinus flavipes. The sequence goes on from NC_067403.1 coordinate 136,481,915, forward strand.
ATTTGGAAATTATAATATATCTCTATCTGTTTCTTGAAACTTTTATATTAATTTCAGAATTAGTTTTTAAAGGATTTTAAAAGTAAACTATAACATTATTACATTAAGCACTCCCTAGGACCTTTCCAACTGTATTCTCTCCCCAACTCCCTGTTCTTTTTACTCTGGGAAGATGGAAAACATACTCCCATCTTTCAGGCAGACCCAATCTCTGGGGATCCCAACCCCAAAGGCTCAAGCTTAACTGTTCTCACTGTCCTCCATGGCCAACAGGGCTGTTTTTGCTCTGGGAGATCTTTCCTGGAAGCTTCCAAACCTAGGCCTAAGAAAGGAATGCCTTTTAGAAATGTTGCAGCCCAGGTCAAGCAAATGTGGTAGTGTGAATCATCTTATTTATTCCACTCAGACTGTCCTCGCTTGTTTGATGGTGTTCCCAATCCTAACTGCAGGCAAGAGTGAGGTAGACATGTGACTACCCACTATATTCAGAGCAGATCCCTATAATAGAGAAGAGTGGGATGTTCCTGAAATCTCTTTCAGGAACCCTTTGATGTAAGTAAGCCTTAGATGCCATCAGCTGCCATGTCCCCATCCCTAGCTCTGACCCCACCTTCTGCTTCAAATGCCACTCCCCCACTCCTCTGGGAGTCTCTCCCAGAACAAAGCTCTACCCACTGAGCTGAGGACTTTTGAGACCCTGGAGGTCAGCACTGAATGTAGGGGAATCCAGTGAAGTAGAGGTTTCCCCAGGCCTTCCTCAAAAGCTTCCTAAGGACTGGCTCAGTGAGATACCCCCAAAACTCCAAAATCAAATTGGTGTTAGTGGACAGAACAAGGTCAGAAGGGGCCAAGGGACCATGATAGGGAAGTGCACAAGATAGTCTGGGGGCCAAGGGAGTAGGAAGGCGTGGGGTGGGTCAAGTATCCTTTCTTAGTGTAACTATAAATTCAGGATTTATCCTACATCTGCATTGTGATAGTAGAGCCTTTGAATAGAGATATAAATAGAAACAGAATGAGATATATAGACTAAATTTATTTTATTATTTTTTAAAAATAGCTTTTTATTTACAAGTTATCTGCATGGGTAATTTTATAGCATTGACAATTGCCAAACCTTTTGTTCCAATTTTTCCCCTCCTTCCCCCCACTCCCTCCCCTAAATGGCAGGATGACCAATACATGTTAAATATATTAGAGTATAAATTAAATACAAAATAAATATATATGTCCAAACCATTATTTTGCTGTACAAAAAAAAAATTGGACTGTGAAATATTGTACAATTAGCCTGTGAAGGAAATCAAAAATGCAGGTGGGGAAAAATATAGGGATTGGGAATTCTATGTAATGGTTCTTAGTCATCTCCCAGAGTTCTTTTGCTGGGTGTAGGTGGTTCAATTCATTACTGCTCCATTAGAACTGATTTGGTTCATCTTATTGCTGAAGATGGCCAGGTCCATCAGAATTGATCATTATACAGTATTGTTCTTGAAGTATATAATGATCTCCTGGTCCTGCTCATTTCACTCAGCATCAGTTCATGTAAGTATCTCCAGGCCTTTCTGAAATCATCCTGTTGGTTGTTTCTTACCAAACAATAATATTTCATATTATTCATATACCACAATTTATTCATCCATTCTCCAGTTGATGGGCATCTACTCGGTTTTCAGTTTCTGGCCACTACAAAGAGGGCTGCCACAAACATTTTTGCACAGTCCCTTTCCTTTCTTTAAGATCTCTTTGGGATATAAGCCCAGTAGTAACACTGCTGGATCAAAGAGTATGTACCATTTGATAACTTTTTGAGCATAGTTCCAAATTGCTCTCCAGAATGTCTGGATGTATTCACAGTTCCATCAATATATTAGTGCCCCTGTTTTCCCACATCCCCTCCAACATTCTGCATTATTTTTCCCTGTCATTCTAGCCAATCTGACAGGTGTATAGTGGTATCTCAGTGTTCTCTTAATTTGCATTTCTCTGATTAATAATGACTTGGAGCATCTTTTCATATGGCTAGATATAGTTTCAATTTCTTTGTCTAAGAATTGTCTGTTCATATCTTTGACCATTGGCTTGATTTTTTTATAAATTAGAGTCAATTCTCTATATATTTTGGATATGAGGCCTTTATCAGAACCTTTGACTGCAAAAATGTTTTCCCAGTTTATTGCTTCTCTTCTAATCTTTAGACTAAATTTATTACTGAAATTAAAACTCTGTGTGTTTCATGGCCTCAAATACTTTCAGGGCCACTATACAAATTATTTTTATCCTCCTATTTCTTTAGAAGAAGTCTTCTCATTCTTGGGCCACACATCTCTTTATGTCAATAAAGAGTTTAAGGTCTGTTGATTTCCCTTAACATGGTTTAGCCCATTTGTTGAGAAAGTTTTACTGGGGTGTGGCTGCAGAGAGGACAGAAGTACAGTTGTGTGGAAGAAATTTTCTTATGTTCTTGATTGTGTAGGCTTTTACTTCCCTTGCCTTTCCTATCATCATTTTATTTCTCTCACTCTTTCAGGTCCATGCCTTCCTAATCTTCTGAGTGTCAGTTTTCCCCAGAGAGTCCTATTCTTTTATTTAGGAAGTTTAAGTAGTACCTATAGGCATCTACTCACTAAAGTTATACCTGTCATAAGAGCCTCATCTTTTTTTCTAACAAGAAAAGAACAATGCAAGTATAATCTAAAGATAATTGTGACTGTTGCAGTAACTGATTTTTAGATCCTCTATTGTGTTAGCCTCCTCCATCTCTTCACAACTCAGTTTACCTCAAAATATCCAGGATTTTTTGTTTTTGTTTAATTGTTTTTCAATTGTGTCTGATTCTTTTGTGACCCCATTTTCTTGGCAAAAATATTAGGGTAGTTGCCATTTACTTTTTCAGTTCATTTTACATATGAGGAAGCTGAGACAAACAGGATTAAGTGACTTGCCCAGGGTCACACAGTAAGTTTGAGGTTGGATTTGATCTCAGGTCTTCCTGACACCAGGACATCTAACTGTTCCATCAAAATAGCGTAAAGGTTTTGAATTTTGGGTAATAGAGAAAGCTTTTCTCCTCACCAAAAATTTTTTAAAAATTTGGAAGAATTAATTGCTTAAACTTTGCTCTAACTAGATGCCGTTGTATTGCTAATGGACATCACTTTTTAGTGTTCTGGGGGAGGACTCCTGAAAGAAGGTCATATTTCTGTAAACTGTTTAGTTTTGAAAGGATTTTTTAAAAATTCAGCTAAGCCAACTGTCTTCTTTCCTGTAATTGTATATGGATTTAGCTAGCCATTGAAAGGTGGCATGAAGTACATTAGTTGGTCGAGAATGCAAAATAAAGCAGATCCCTGGAATTTTAAGATTGTCTAACAATCACGTTGAAGAAATAGTTTGAGTTTTGTTTGTTTGTCAATTTAATTTGGAATTTTTGGGACCAACTATGATTTTGCAACATGAATTTTTGTTTTGAATCTTTGCAGGAAGCACTTGAAAAAACAAGGGTAAATTCTCCTCAGGGGATTAAAAATATTTTTGGAATTGAGGGTATGGACAATTTAATTGTTTGAGAACAGGCAGAGGTGCTTTATTAATTTAAAAAGTTTCTACTCTCATCCCCAAACTGTGAACTGTGAATGATAATTTTTCTTTCTTTCTTTCTTTCTTTCTTTCTTTCTTTCTTTCTTTCTTTCTTTCTTTCTTTCTTTCTTTCTTTCTTTCTTTCTGTCTCTCTGTCTTTCTCTCTGTCTCTCTCTCTCTGTTTCTCTCCTTCCATTTTCTCTCCCTTCCCCTCTCCTTTTTTTCTCTATGGAACTTTTAGGGAGGGGCTCCTGAAGAGTTTAGAACTTAGATCCTCAGGAACATTTCTCCAACTCCAGCTTGCACATGGAAAATAAACTGCAAGTGCTGACCTAAGGGAATCTCTGGCTTTGCTGCTTTTTGTGTTACTTTGTATCTCACCCCCAACATAGGTAGAAAGTCATATCTCAAACAGGAGTCTTGTCAAATACAATAGGGCAATGACAACCCAAGTCTATATCAGATATCTGCATTTGGAGTAGAGTCAGACTTGACATAGTGTAGTAGAGTCAGTTACAAATAGTGGCGATGAAGTAATATTCAGGCAGGCCCATGATAAAACTGTCACAAAATAAGCTAAAGGATCTCAAGCCTTAATAGTGGAAATTATTCTTCCTTGATACATGAGGGTAATAGCTGATCCTGGGAGAGTACATAGTAGGCAGAGACTCAGGACCCAGGAGTAGTGACAATTCACTGGCAGAAAAGTGGACATTGACATATGACACATCCCTCACTCAATAAACTCTAGTGGGTCTCAATTGCCTTCAGGAAGAAATACAAAATTCTTTGTTTGGCATTCAAGGTCTTCATAACTTGGCCCTCTATTACCTTTCTAGTATTCTTATATCTTAGTCCTCAAGGGGTAGTCTTTTAAATTTTTTTTTATTTTTCAAAATATATGTAAAGATATTTTTCAACATTCAGCCTTATAAAACCTTAAGTTCCAAATTTTTCTCCCTTCCTCCCTACCTCCCCCCTATCCTAGATGGCAAGCAAGTAATCCAATATAGGTAAAACATGTGCAGTTCTTCTAAAGATATCTCCACATTTGTCATGCTGCACAAGAAAAATCAGATCAAAACGGAAAAAAAATGTGAAAGAAAAAACAAGCAAGCAAACAACAACAACAATAAAGGTGAAAATACTATATTATGATCTACATTCAGTCCTCATAGTCCTCTTTCTGGATACAGATGACTATGGATACACAAGTCTATTGGAATTGGCCTGAAGTGCCTCATTGTTGAAATGAGTCAAGTCTATGAGAGTTGATCATCACATAATCTTGTTGTTGCTGTGTACAATGTTCTGATGATTCCACTCACTTCACTTAGCATCAGTTCACGTAAGTCTCTCCTGCTGATCCTGCTGATCACATTTCTTATATATCAATAATATCCTATTGCATTCATAAACCATAATTCATTAAATCATTCTCTGATTTATGGGTATCCACTTAATTTCCAGTTACTTGCCACTTCAAAAAGGGCTACTATGAACAGCTTTGCACATGTGGGTCCTTTTCCCTTTTTATGATCTCTTTGTGATCACAGATCCAGTAGAGACACTTCTGTATCAAAAGTGTATGCACAGTTTTGATAACCTTTTGGGCACAATTCCAAATTATTCTCCAGAATGTTTGGATCAGTTCAAAACTACACCAACAATGTATTAGTATCCCAGTTTTCCCACATTCCTCTAAAATTTATCATTATCTTCCTGTCATCTTAGCCAATTTAAGATGTAGGAAGTGGATCTTAGAATTTCCTTAATTTGCATTTCTCTAATCAATAGTGATTTAGAACATTTTTTTTAATATGACTGGAAATGGCTTTAATTTCTTCATCTAAAAATTGTCTTATCATATTCTTTAACCATTTATCAACTGGAGAATGGCTTGTATTCTTATAAATTTGAGTCAATTCTCTATATATTTCAAAAATGAGGCCTTTATTAAAACTCTTTGATATAACTCCCTCCTCCCCCCTGGGTTTCTGCTTCCCTTCTCATCTTGACACATTGGTTTTGTTTGTACAAAATCTTTTAAATTTAAAATAATCAAAATTATTCATTTTGCATTTCATGAAGGCCATAAATTCCTTCCTTTCCCATAGACATCTGAGAGGTAGACTATCCATTGCTCTCCTAATTAGCTTATGTTATCTGCCTTTATGTCTAAATCATAAATCTATTTTGACCTTTTCTTGATATAGGATTTTAGGTGTTGTGCAATGCCTAGTTTCTGCTATTCTATTTTCCAATTTTCCCAGCAATTTTTGTCAAATAGGGAGTCCTTATCTCAGAAGCTGGAGTCTTTGGGTTTATTGAACACTAGATTACTATAGTCATTGATTATTGTGTCTTGTGAATCTTACTTATTCCACTGATCAGTTTTTCTTAGATCAATATTTTTTAGCTAGTACCAAATGGGTTTGATGATCTCTGCTTCATAATATAATTTTGAGTCAAAACACCTTCTTTTGTATTTCTTTTCACTAATTGCCTTGAAATTCTTGACTTTTTGATTTCCAAATGCTACCAGGTACTTTTTCACCCAGTGATATTGGTCTCTTGGCTACTCCACAAACAACACACTCATTTGATTCTTAGCATATTTTTTTCTGTCTCTCTTCCCCTTGCTTAGAACATCTCTCCCTTCATTTCCAACTATTGCTTTCCCTGGCATACTTATAAGTTCCAACTAAATCCTGTCTTCCCAGGAAATCTTTTCCAGCCTTGTTTAAATAAAGTGCCTTCCTCTCTTAATTATTTCTTACATATTCTGTATATAGCTTGTTTACTTATTTATTTACTTATGATCTATTCCATTAGATTGTGAAATCCTTGAAGGTAGAGGATATTTTTTGTTTCTTTTTGTACTTCTAGCATTTAACACAGTTCTTGCCACAGTTAATAAATACTTATTGACATACTGAATTGTTTATGCAATGACCAAATGCAATTCCATTGTAGTCCACTGCTTATTGTGATCTTATAAAATTGACTGACCTCTCTCTCTTGTTCTTAGTACAGGACCCAGTGATAATTGTATAAGTCCTCCCAAGAGAAAACTTGGAGGACTAAAGTACCCCTCGAAGATATTTTATGGAAACAAGAAAGTAGTAAGAATGTTTAAAAAGCATAGAAGTGGGACAGATCCTCACAGACTTCTCAATAGGGCACATATTTCTTTCTGGTACTGTCTAACTCTCAAATAGATGATTCTTATTGCCCTTAATTTAATTCTTTGATTTAAGAGAGGAAAATATGAATTTTGTATCTTTTTTATTATGAGCTGTCCTTTAGTGTGATAAGAAGCCTGAAGATGATCAGCTAAAATAGAATTTTTTATTACTTGCACATTTGAAGAACTTGGCAGTTCTCTGGCTTAGGTGAAGCACATGTCAATATAAAAGTATAACACTTTTTCTTAGTATGCCACTGAAGGTGGTTGTGAACAAAAAGGGCTTATTCTTAAGAGATTTGTTAGCTTGAGATCAAAAAAGGAGCAGCTTTGTTCCAGTAGGAAAAGAATGTGACCCAGAGTGAAACAGTTAGCAGAGAAGCAACTTCATGTATTATAGATCATTCTGTAAGGAACCTAGAATGAGGCCAGAATTGTGAGTTGTTCTGAGTACAAGTTTTTCCTCGCTCATATTTTTTTTTCTTTTTTTTTGTACTCAAGTAATCTCCTTTATTTACTTTGTATTACCTCCTCTTATATTCTTTTTAAATTATAGCTTTTTATTAACAGAACATATGCATGGATAATTTTTCTACATTGTCCCTTGCAATCACTTCTGTTCCAACTTTTCCCTTCCCTCCCTCCACTCCTTTCCCTAGATGGCAGGCAGTCTTATACATATTAAACATGTCAAAGTATATCTTAAATACAATATATGTGTACACTCTTGGTGCATAAGAAAAATCAGATTCAGAAAGGTGAAAATAATCTGGAAAGAAAAACAAAAAAGCAAGTAGTCCACATTTATTTCCCAGTGTTCTTTCTCTGTCCATCATTGACCAATTGGAACTGAATTGGATCCTCTCTTTGTCGAAGATATCCACTTCCATCAGAATATGTCATATAGTATTATTATAGAAGTGTATAATGATTTCCTGGTTCTGCTCATTTCACTAAGCATCAGTTCATATAAGTCTCTTCAAGCCTCTCTGAATTCATCCTGCTGGTCATTTCTTACAGAACAATAATATTCCATGACATTCACATAGCACAATTTACCCAACCATTCTCCAATTGATGGGTATCCATTCATTTTCCAGTTTCTAGCCACTACAAAGAGGGCTGCCACAAACATTTTGGCACATACAGGTCCCATTCCTTTCTTTAATATCTCTTTGGGATATAAGCCCAGTAGTAACACTGCTGGATCAAAGAATATGCACAGTTTGATAACTTTTTGAGCATAGTTCCATAGTTTTGAGCAACCATAGTTGCTCTCCAGAATGGTTGTATCTGTTCACAACTTCACCAAAAATGCATCAGTGTCCCAGTTTTCCCACATCCCCTCTAACATTTGTCATTATCTTTTCCGATCTTAACCATCTTAACCAATCTGACAGGTGTGGGTCTCAGAGTTGTCTCTGCATTTCTCTGATCAGTAGTGATTTCTAACACCCTTTCATATGAGTAGAAATAGTTTCAATTTCGTCATCTGAAAATTATCTGTTCATATCCTTTGACCACTTATCAATTGGAGAATGGCTTGATTTCTTATAAATTAGAGTCAATTCTCTATATATTTTGGAAACGAGACCTTTATCAGAATCTTTAGATATAAAAATCTTTTCACACTTTATTACTTCCCTTCTAATCTTGTTTAAATTAGTTTTGTTTGTACAAAAGTGTTTTAATTTGATATAATCAACATTTTCTATTTTGTAATCAATAATGATCTCAAGTTCTTCTTTGGTCACAAATTCTTTCCTCTTTCACAAAACTGAGAGGTAAACTATGTTATATTCTTTTAATTTATTTACAATCTCATTCTTTATGCCTAAATCATGAATCCATTTTGATCTTATCTTGGTGTATGATGTTAAGTGTGGGTCCATGCCTAGTTTTTGCCATATTAACTTCTAGTTTTCCCAACAGTTTTTGTCAAATAGTGAATTCTTATTACAAAGGCTGGGGTATTTGGGTTTGTCAAACCCTAGATTGCTATAGTTATTGACTGTTTTGTCCTGTGAACCTAACCTATTCCACTGATCAACTAGTCTACTTCTTAGCCAATACCAAATGGTTTTGGTGACTGCTTTCTAATAATAATTTTAGATCAGGTACAGCTAGGCCGCCTTCATTTGATTTTTTTCATTAGTTCCCTTGAAATTCGTGACTTTTTGCTTCTATATGAATTTTGTTGTTATTTTTGTAGGTCATTAAAATAGTTTTTTGGGAGTCTGATTGGTATAATACTAAATAAATAGATTAGTTTAGGTAGTATTGTCATCATTATTATATCTGCTCGGCCTATCCAAGAGCACTTAATATTTTTCCAGTTGTTTAGATCTGATTTTATTTGTGTGGAAAGTGTTTTGTAGTTTTGCTTGTATAGTTCCTCACTTTCTCTTGGCAAATAGATTCCCAAATATTTTATGCTATTGATAGTTATTTTAAATGGGATTTCTCTTTGTATCTCTTACTGTTGGATTTTGTTGGTGATTTATAAGAATGCTGATGATTTATGTGGATTTATTTTGTAAGCTGCAACTTTGCTAAAATAGTAGATTATTTCTAATAGTTTTTTAATAGAATCTCTGGGTTCTCTAAGTATATCATCATATCAACTGCAAAGAGTGATAATTTGTTTTCCTCATTATCTACTCTAATTCCTTTAATCTCTTTCTCAACTCTTATTGCCCAAGCTAGCATTTCTAATACCATATTGAATACTAATGGTGATAGTGGGCAACCTTGTTTCACTCTTGATTTTATTGGGACTGGTTCCAGTTTATCCCCATTACATATGATGCTTACTGATGATTTTAAGTAGATGCTACTGATTATTTTAAGAAAATGCCCATTTATTCCTATACTCTCAAGTGTTTTTTAATAGGAATGGATGCTGGATTTTATCAAATGCTTTTTCTGCATCTATTGAGATGATTATATGGTTTTTGTTCATTTGGTTATTGATATAGTCAATTATGCTAATTGTTTTCATGATATTGAACCAGCCCTACATTCCTGGTATAAATCCTACTTGGTCATAGTGTATTATCCTGGGTATGATTTTCTGTAATCTTTTTGTTAATATTTTATTTAAGATTTTTGCATCAATGTTCATTAGGGAGATTGGTCTATAATTTTCTTTTTCTGTTTTCAACCTACCTGGTTTAAGTATCAGTACCATTCATTCCCTATTTTTTCAAATAGTTTATATAGCATTGTAGTTAATTGTTCTTTAAATGTTTGGTAGAATTCACATGTAAATCCATCTGGTCCTGGGGAATTTTTCTTAGGGACTTGACTAATAGCTTGTTCTATTTCTTTTTCTAAAATGGGACTGGGGCAAGCTATATTTTTGAAGGTATTCATCCATTTCACTTAGGTTATCCAATTTATTGGCATAAAGTTGGGCAAAGTAACTCCTGATTATTGCTCTAATTTCCCCTTTCATTGGTGGAAAGTTCTCCCTTTTCATTTTTAAGACTAACATTTTGATTTTCCTCTTTCCTTTTTTTTTAAATCAAATTTCCTAAGGGTTTATCTATTTGTTGGTTTTTTCATAGACCCAACTCTTAGTTTTATTTATTAATTCAATAGTTTTTTTTTTTTAACTTTCAGTTTTATTAATCTCTCCTTTTATTTTTAGAATTTCAAATTTAGTGTTTGACTGGGGGTTTTAAATTTGCTCCTTTTCTAGCTTTTTTAGTTGCAAGCCCAATTCATTGATCTTCACTTTCTCTATTTTATGCAAGTAGGCCTCTAAAGATATAAAGTTTCCTCTTATTACCACTTTGGCTTCATCCCACACATTTTGGTGTGACATCTCATTATTGTCATTTTCTTGTGTGAAATTATTAATTATATCTATGATTTGCTGTTTCACCCAATCATTCTTAGGATGAAATTATTTATTTTCCAATAGTTTTTTGGTCCATTTTCCCCTGGCTTTTTATTGAATGTAATTTTTATTGCATCATGATCTGAAAAGGATGCATTTACTATTTCTTCTCTTTTGCATTTGAATTTGAGGTTTTTATGTCCTAGTATATGGTCAGTTTTTATATAGATTCCATGAACTGCTGAAAAGAAAGTGTTCTCCTTTCTGTCTCCATTTAGTTTTCTCCAAAGATCTATCATACCTAACTTTTTTAGTATTCTATTTACCTCTTTAATTTCTTTCTTATTTATTTTGTGATTTGATTTATCTAATTCTGAGAGTGCAAGGTTGAGATCTCCCACTATTATAATTTTGCTGTCTACTTCTTTTTGCAGATCTCTTAACTTCTCCTTTAAGAATTTAGATGCTACACCACTTGGTGCATATATGTTTAATATTGATATTGCTTTCTTAGCTAGGCTACCCTTTAGCAAGATATAGTGCCCTTCCTTATCTTTTTATTTTTTTATTTTTAATTTTTATTTTTTAATTTTTTAAAATAACTTTTTATTGATAGAACCCATGCCAGGGTAATTTTTTTTTTACAGCATTATCTCTTGCATTCACTTCTGTTCCGATTTTTCCCCTCCCTCCCTCCACCCCCTCCCCTAGATGGCAAGCAGTCCTTTACATGTTGAATAGGTTACAGTATATCCTAGATACAATATATGTGTGCAGAACTGAACAGTTTTCTTGTTGCACAGGGAGAATTGGATTCAGAAGGTAGAAATAACCCGGGAAGAAAAACAAAAATGCAAGCAGTTTATATTCATTTCCCAGTGTTCTTTCTTTGGGTGTAGCTGCTTCTGTCCATCTTTGATCTGAATTAACTCTCTTTATCGAAGAGATCCACTTCCATCAGAATATATCCTCAAACACTATCGTTGTTGAGGTATATAATGATCTCCTGGTTCTGCTCATTTCACTCAGCATCAGTTCATGTAAGTCTCACCAGTCCTCTCTGTATTCATCCTGCTGGTCATTCCTTACAGAACAATAATATTCCATAACTTTCATATACCACAATTTACTCAACCATTCTCCAATTGATGGGGATCCTTTCATTTTCCAGCTTCTAGCCACTACAAACAGGGCTGCCACAAGCATTTTGGCACATACAGATCCCTTTCTTTTCTTTAGTATCTCTTTGGGGTATAAGCCCAGTAGAAATACTGCTGGATCAAAGGGTATGCACAGCTTGATAACTTTTTGAGCATAGTTCCAAATTGCTCTCCAGAATGGCTGGATGTGTTCACAATTCCACCAACAATGTATCAGTGTCCCTGTTTTCCCACATCCCCTCCAACATTCCACATTATCTTTCCCTGTCATTCTAGCCAATCTGACAGGTGTGTAGTGGTATCTCAGAGTTGTCTTAATTTGCATTTCTCTGATTAATAATGATTTGGAGCATATTTTCATATGGCTAGAAATAGTTTCAATTTCTTCATCTGAGAATTGTCTGTTCATATCCTTTGACCATTTATCAATTGGAGAATGGCTTGATTTCTTATAAATTAGAGTCAATTCTCTATATATTTTGGAAATGAGGCCTTTATCAGAACCTTTGATTGTAAAAAATGTTTTCCCAGTTTATTGTTTCCCTTCTAATCTTGTCTGCATTTGTTTTGTTTGTACAAAAACTTTTCAATTTGATATAATCAAAATTTTCTATTTTGTGGTCAATAGTGATCTCTAGTTCTTCTTTGGTCATAAATTCCTCCCTCTTCCATAGGTCTGCGAGGTAAACTATCCTATGCTCTTCCAATTTATTTATAATCTCATTCTTTATGCCTAGGTCATGAACCCATTTTGACCTTATCTTGGTGTACAGTGTTAAGTGTGGGTCAATGCCTAGTTTTTGCCATACTAATTTCCAATTTTCCTATACAACACATCTGGATTGAGCACTGAGCTAATTTAAAAATACTGGATATGTTTATTTGTTCTCAAATAGGGAAGTAGAGAAAAGTTCCCCAAAATATGAAATCTATGGGACAATATCATTGATTCTGCTACCTGCTCAGCTGCTTATCTCATTCCTTTCTAGGCAGAACACTGAAAGTAGTTTTACCTACATGATAAACATTTTTTAAGTACATTTTTATTGATTGTAATGGGCTGAGGCTTGAGATGATGCACTGAGGTCCCAAGCACATGAGGCTAAATAGTAATTGGACCATACTCTATTAATATATAAGCTTGGAGAAAGAATGGCTCCCGCCCACTCTTTGTGCAAGTCCTGATGTGTTGTATAGGAAATGACGATTTTGGTGGGTGGAGGCAGGGGAGTGAAAAAGGAAGGGGAGGAGAGACTGTTTGCTTTTGCCATTGTGACGACCTTTCAGCTCAGATTCCCCCTCTGTTAGCTGACTTCCTGTCGCAGCTGCCCATATTGCTATCGCAATCTTTCTTGCCTATATTTGCTATTGCAATCCTTATTCACCTCTTCACTTCAATAAAGATTGAAGATTTTTCCCTCAACCTGAATTCCTGACTCTGGCTGATTTTAAATACGTGGTCATTACATTTGGTGCCCAAGTGTGGGAACCAAGGACCCTACTTGCACTGAAGAAGTCTCCAGTAACCAGGAATTTAGGTGAGTACAAGACAAACAGGGAACTTATTTTCTTAAATACTAAATTAGTAACCTTTATTTTTTTGGCTGGAATGGGACAGATCCTAGGTAAAGATTCTCCATCCCCCATTCCAACTTCCCCACCCCCAGCCCCACCTAGGAGTGGTGCTATAGAAAGCCTGCTTAAGCTGATAGAAGATCAAGGGCTACTTGTAACTTGGGAACAGGCAGCTAGACTTCTGGGTACATTAAAACGCACCTCCCCTTGGTTCTTAGAGGAAGAGCAAATCTCTCTAGATAACTGGGCATTGGTTGGTCAACAGCTCTCCACATATAGCAATGAAAACGGTACTCATTCAATTTCCATCCAGGCATTCTATTTATACAATATGATACAGTTGGCCTTAAGATACTGTATAAGTTCTAGGAGAAAAGGTAAAAATTCTAGGAATAGCCAAATGGGGAAGCCTGAGATAAAGGAGGAAGACAAAGAACAGATTAATGGCCATATCCCCACAGGGCATGGAGACTTAAATGAGGATCAAGGGTGTGGTGAATCTGAGGCAGCTTCAGCCCCACCTAAGGAGCAGGTAATTGACTCTCCTCCATCAACTACACCCTCCAGGATGGAGAGAGGAGGGGTAGTGGCGGGGAGGGCAATGACAGCACCAGCACCTCCCCCCAGCATCCAGCACCTCAGCCCCCCCTCCACTCCCTCCCTCCCCCAGCATCCAGCTGCTCCTATGAGTAGATTGCAAAAGGGACTAATTAAGGCCAAAGAAGAAGGAAAAAATGTATCAGAATTTCAACACCACATTTTTCCTGTAATTCAACAGTTTAATTCTTCAGGTCAAGAAAGTAGAAGATACTCACCCTTTGATAGAGAAATCCTCAAAGACCTGAAAAAAGCTTGCACTCTTTATGGGGCTACATCAGCTTATGTTAAGATGCTGTTACAGAATTTGGCTTTTGAAATCTTGACCCCTAATGACTGGAAATCTATAGCAAGGATATGCCTAGAACCTGGACAAAACTATTTGTGGCTTTCTGAATATAGTGAGCACTGTAGGATACAAGCCCAACAAAATAGTCAAAGTGGAGTTCATACTGCAATCACCTGTGACCTACTAACAGGTGTAGGTCCTTATGCAGATGTCACAGTACAAATTAATTATTCTGTAGCAGCATATCAGCAAATTGCTGCTAATGCTATCAAAGCGTGGGCTTCTCTTCACAATAAAGATGAAAAGGGTGGGGCCTTCACAAAAATAACACAAGGGCCAAATGAACCCTTTGCTGACTTTGTGGGACGTTTGCAGACAGCTATCACAAGAACAAATGGAGAAAATGCAATAACAGACATTTTGATAAGGCAACTTGCTAAGGAAAATGCTAATGAGGTTTGCAGAAGAATTATATTAGGACTGCACAAGGATGCTCCTTTAGAGGAGCTCATAAGACGCTGTGCCACAGTGGGCACAGATGCCTATTATAGCCAGGCTATGATGCAGACTTCCCAAAATCCAAACTTGGGAAGACAGAGTCCCTCCTGGCAAGGGACTTCCAGAGAAACTCATAGATGCTTTCAGTGTGGAAAAGTAGGGCATCTGAAAGTTAAATGTTGGTATAGAGATAGAATGGGAAAACAGGGTGGGAGAACAAGACCCAATACCCCAAGTCCAAAATGCAACAGAGGCTTCCATTGGGCCTTAGAATGCAGACAGATTCAGGGAAACGGGATGAGGGGCCCAGCCCCAGGGCCCAAGGCAAAAAACACTTGGGGCATGATGGCAACCAATGGTGCACCCAGAGAGTGCCTAGAAGTCCAGTACCCAGACATGACCAATCAGCCAGAAAGCCATATGATGGGAGAAGGGGATTACACAGTCAACCAGCCAGGAAGCAACCTGATGGCAGAAAGGAATTACAATTGGGGAGAATAGAGCTGTATGCAGCTGGGACAACTGAGATACCCCCTGGAGAGGTGAAATCTGTTCCTCTACAGCCTATGGATCCCTTACCTCCAGGCACAGTAGGCTTGACCATTTCACCTCCTTTTTGTACTTACAAAACAGTGTCCATCCACACACCGATGTGGGAAACTGGGGAATGTGTAGATAATATCCCAGTCACTAATACAGGTAGACAATGTGTGACTTATCACCCAGGAGAAATAGTAACATCAGGTTTACTCATACAGAATCCTAATAAGCAACCTGGTGATAGTCACCCAGATTCTGACTCCAGACCACAAAATCCAGAAATATATTGGACAGCAGCTGTAACAGTTGACCGACCTATGCTCACGATCTATATAAATGGCCTACCATTGGAAGGATTGGTAGACACAGGTGCAGATCGTACAGTTATTAGAGGTGCCAGTTGGCCCAGTCACTGGCCAAAGATTAAAGCAGACACCTATATGTCTGGAGTAGGAGGATCAATAGCAGCTGAAGTTAGTACTGCCCCTATGAGATGGACTTTTGAAGGCAAAACAGGAGTTTTTACTCCTTTTATAGTTGAAAAAATCCCCATCAGTCTGTGGGGAAGAGATGTTTTACAGCAATTAGGGTTAAAAATGAGTACTTTGGTTTTTTAAGCAGGGCTGCTGTTGAAGGCCTGCCAACACTTTCACCTGTTCTGATCCAACGGAAAACTGATACACCAGTGTGGATAGAACAGTGGCCCTTAAGTAGCGATAAAATTCAGGCCTTATTAGATATAGTACAGGAGCAGCTTGAACAAGGGCATTTACAACCTTTTCTAAGTCCTTGGAATTCCCCAGTGTTCGTTGTAAAAAAGAAATCGGGAAAATGGAGGATGCTCACTGATTTAAGAAAAGTGAATGAACAGATGGAAACTATGGGAACTCTTCAGCCTGGACTTCCATCTCCTACTCAATTGCCTAGAGAGTGGCCTCTTTGGGTCATCGATATTAAAGATTGTTTCTATTCTATCCTCTGGATAAGGAGGCTATGAAAAGATTTGCCTTTTCAGTGCCCAGAGTTAACTTAGCTGAGCCTTATAAAAGATATGAATGTACAGTTTTGCCACAGGGAATGAAAAACAGCCCCACTATGTGTCAAATGTATGTTGCTGCTGCTCTTGCTCCAATAAGAAAAGCATTTCCAAAAGTTATGCTATTACATTATATGGATGATATATTGGGGTGTGCACCTGAGGAACATATGCTAGAAGCATGTCTACAAAAGATGATAGAAACACTAAGATACTACAAATTATACATAGCTGAAGAGAAAATTCAAAGACATGCTCCTTTTCAATATTTAGGATATGAAGTATACCCTAAGGTGCTTACAGTACAAAAACTATCCTTAAGAATAGAGAAGCTAAACACCTTAAATGATTTTCAGAAATTGATAGGAGATATCCAATGGATGTGATCAGTGTTAGGCTTGACTACCTATCAGTTACAACCATTATATGATATTTGAAGGGGAGACAGTGGTTTAAATTCACCACGCTAGCTTACAAAAGAAGCTCAAGAGGCTTTGAGAGAAGTTAAACTGGCTTTATCCAATGTGGTTGAAAGAGTCACTCAAAAACCCTTGGGAATATCAGTTTTTGCCACACAAAAGGCATCCACAGCAGTCCTTCATCAAGGAGACAGTGTGATAGAGTGGATGAACCTCCCGGCACAACCAGAACAAAGCCTTACTCCTTACCCAGTGCTTTTGGCTAGAATTTTGTTAAAGGCCATTAAGTGAGCAGTACAATTATCTGGGGCAAGACCTGATAAGATATACACCTTTTACACCAATACACAAATTAATGCCATCCAAGAGTGGCAAATTTTATTAGCCATGGCTCCAAATTTTACGCATGGGTCTCCATTAAAGATAACCAGACTTTTACATAATTGGCGATGGATTCTTGAAGAAAAAGTTTCTAAAGTTCCTCTTAAAGGACCAACTATCTTTACAGATGTATCCAAACACAATGTTTGTGCTATATACTCTCATGATTTAACAATAAAGAGAGTAGTCAGAACTCCTTTTCAATCCAATCAGCAGAACGAATTATATGCAATCATGTTAGCTCTTACTTATTACCCACGAGACATAAATATAATATCAGATTCAGCCTATTCAGTAGGCAAAGAATTGCCATAGCCCAAATAAAATTTGCAGCTTCTAATATATATCAACTCTTTAAGGAACTTCAGGAGCAAGTGAGAAAACATCCAGGTAAGATTTATATCTTGCATATCCACTCACATAGTGGACTCCCAGGTCCTATTTTTGATGGGAATTCAAAGGCAGATAGCCTTTTAACTATGTTAGCCAGTACGCCTTTATTTCAGGAGGCCCAGGAATCCCATTCTAAATGCCATCAGGCTGCTCGAGCTTTGCGTTTACAATTTGGGATTACAAAAGAGGAAGCTAGGAGCATAGTAAAAAGCTGTACAGCTTGCCTTCCTTTCCACACTCATACACTGCCTCCAGGGAAGAACCCTCGTGGTTTGAGACCCAATGAAATCTGGCAAATGGATGTGACCCATTATAAATCTTTCGGTCGTCTGTCTTTTATCCATGTTGTGGTAGACACCTTTTCAGGATTCATTTTTACCATACCAGCAGCAAAAGAGACAGCCCGAGTGGTCACTGAATTCCTCATGCAAGCATTTGCCATTATGGGTGTGCCACAAGCAATAAAAATAGACAATGGTCCTGCATACACCTCCAAACATTTTGCACACTTTTGTGCACAGTATAAGATTTTACACACACTGATTTTACACACTGTCCTCAAGGACAGGCAATAGTAGAGAGGAGAAACAGAGACATTAAGACACTGCTCCAAAAACAAAAGAAAGGGGGAGCCACAGGTAACCCTAGAGAGCTTCTAAATCTAGCTATTTATACTATTAACTTCTTGATTTTTGACAAAGATGCACTGGCTCCTGCAGACAGGTTTTATAACCCACCGGAAGGGCAGTGTCCAGTGCGAGCAGCTCCACTATCTTTAGATAATCACCAGGTGATGTGGAGAGACCCAGAAAGTGGTGAATGGAAGGGACCAGATAGGCTAACTGCTTGGGGGAGAGGGTTGCTTGTATCTCTACAGGTGGAGAAGGAATCAGATGGGTGCCAACGAGCCGTATTCACTTTGTCCATCGCAGAGAGACGGAGCTGACCCTTGAAGTGAAGGAGAAGACCCAAGAAACATCGGGTGGTTCTGTTGCTGATTGTGCTCACCATTGAAAGAGTGTGGCAGTTATGGCGTTTGACTCATGGACATAGAAAATCATTAGACTTCAAAACCCTCAGAAATCATTGGATTCTCTGAGACATTAGATTGTTGTAGGACTTTAAATCCCTCAGGAATCATTGGATTCTTTGAGACATAAGACTTGATAGCCCTCAGGAATCATTGGATTTTCTGAGAAATGATAAGACTGTTACAGGACTTCAAAATCTGCTGGAATCATTGGATTCCCTAAGACATAAAAAGACTTTTGCTGGACTTCAAAAACTTGGGAGGATCATTGGATTCCCTGATATGTGAAGCAATGGACAATAGATTGGTTTTGGACTATCTCTTGGCTGCTGAAGAAGGTGTATGTGTGACTGCTGTTTACATACTCTCCTTCTAGGACTTCTGGCAATCTTTTACAACACAATGTTGATTTGTATTGTTTGTTATACTGTTACTTGGGTTTATAATTCATGTTTGTTATACCACATCAAGCCTGCATTGACTGTGAGGAGAGTCATCACTAATAGCCTCTGTGTTATTGCTATGTGCTTGTGTAAAATCTCCCATGCTGATGGGTTTGTGCATAATAAGACTCTTCAGCCCAGAAACATGCTAGCAACCCCCACTTCCCTTTGGTGCTTTTCACCTCCCTTCCTGAGAAGTCAGGGAGGTCGTGATCACTTCCTTTTCGGTGCTTTCACCTCCTTTCCTGAGAAGTCAGGGAGGGTGTGATCACCTCCCCTTGGGGGCTCTGACCTCCCTGAGGAGTCAGGGATGGCATGATCACTTGTGTTCTAAAACAAAAGAAAGCAGGAGATGTAATGGGCTGAGGCTTGAGATGATGCACTGAGGTCCCAAGCACATGAGGCTAAATAATAATTGGACCATACTCTATTAATATATAAGCTTGGAGAAAGAATGGCCCCCGCCCACTCTTTGTGCAAGTCCTGATGTGTTGTATAGGAAATGACGATTTTGGTGGGTGGAGGCAGGGGAGTGGAAAAGGAAGGGGAGGAGAGACTGCTTGCTTTTGCCATTGTGACGACCTTTCAGCTCAGATTCCCCCTCTGTTAGCTGGCTTCCTGTTGCAGCTGCCCATATTGCTATCGCAATCTTTCTTGCCTATATTTGCTATTGCAATCCTTATTCACCTCTTCACTTCAATAAAGATTGAAGATTTTTCCCTTAACCTGAATTCCTGACTTTGGCTGATTTTAAATACACGGTCATTACAATGGATAAGCTTTGTTTTTGCATCAACCATATTCCCTCCCTTCCGTATCTTTCCTTTTCTTCCAAGAGAGCAATTATTAAAAAAAAAAAAAAAAAAAAAAAAAAAAAAAGAATAAAAATGAGGAAAACATGTTACTCAGGAAATCTAACCAATATACCACAAAGTCTTAGTTTTAAGGTATATATCCTTACCTTTTCTCTACCTTTTCAAAGAATGGCTTTCTTGTCTTTCTTTCTGGGGCCATCATACTCATTGTCGATATTGTTTTCCTGATTTTACTTATTGGTATGGGATAGAAGAGGTATTAGCCTACTAAATTGAAATTCTACAGAACCATTGTGCTGATAACATTATTTTATGCCTGTGAAATCCTGGCTGTGTCATGCCAGGAAATTGAATTGCTTCAAAATGAATTATCTTAGGAATATTTTACAGCTCAGCTGGTAAAAAAAGAGATGAGACATTGAGCTCCTTTCTCCAGTTGAAGTGTCAAGCATTTAAACTCTGCTGAACAGAGTGTAACTCTGATGGCTGGCTATGTAACTTGAATGCCAAAAAAAAAAAAATCTAAAAGACTATTATGAAGAACTCACACAAGAAAAGCACTCACTTGGAGGTCAGAAGAAATGATACAGTGGTCATCTATTTTATTTTCAATTTTTTGTTCATAGAAATATTTTGATATATTTCAGGTCTTTTTGTCATTGACCATTTTGATAGCCTTAAATGATTGGGCTTACTTTTGTTGACTTAGTTTGTCACTGGATGACCACTAAAGTAAAACATTGGCATTCCTCACGTGGAAATTCTCTGTACTGGGGTGAACCCATATGCTTTAGACTTCCTTTGACTTTGTTACCATCACCTGTATCACAGGTCATCCAGCTTTTGTTCTTCATTCTCATTATTCATAGAAATGATGCTAATAAACTATTTGGAAAGTTCCCTACTGGCCATTTCTTGACTTAGAAAATCATAAATTAACATCTATTTTTATTTAATTTCTATTAATTATTGATAAGTTACATTTTAATCAGGTTCAGACAATGCTCAAGATTCAACGTCACAATTTAGCCTTTGTTTTTGATACTGTACTTTATAACTGGCTTATCTTTCTTTCCAAATCTTTGATGATACTTTGTAGATCATGTCTTACCTAAATCATCATGGATAACATGATGAAACTTTTTCACATTTTCCAAGAGACTTTCCTTGGCTTTTTGGGTCTCTTTCAATATAATACAAAATGACATCCTATTTGGGTCTTCTTTGCCAATCATGTTATTTCAAGATGCATAGACAAGATGCATAACATCCTTTGGAAACTATTGATATTAAAAATGTACTTTGGTGGCCAGAAAGTGCTTGGGATCATTGGAAATGTTGTCCAGTCTCTAAATGAAATTCAATCTGCTTTCTCCATAGGTTCCCATCCTAAGGTCTGCTTTGATCCATCTGTAGTGCATATGCAAGATACATTTAATAATTCACTACTTCAAATCTAGACTATGTATATTCTTCACACATTTGGTTTAAATAGTTATAATGAGCATCATTTTCTCAAATTGTTTATGATCACTCCAAAGAGATCTATCAGAATACTGTTTATTTTCTTATTACTTTAAAATTGTCATCATCATCATCATCACCACCACCACCACCCTCCTCCTCACATTATTGTTATTATTTTGGCTTGTTTTCATTGTTGGATCATTGGAATGATGGAATTTTTTTTTAACAGTCCTTTGAAACTTGGTGGGCTCAAACATTAAGAAAAACCAGAGTCTGCAAGGCAGAAATCCAGGATCAGCCTACATGACAGAGAGGCAAAGGCTCTAAACAGACTAATGAAGGGAGTAAGGCAATGACCCCTTTTAATTCAGAGATAAGAAAAACAGAAAGAGCAAGGACTGGAAGGCCATGGAGAATGAAAGCTAATGCTTCCTACAAATATCAACCTTGTTTTCGAGGAATTTCTCCATCCCTCCTCCAGTCCATTCTCCCCCAGCCCTGGAACACTTTCTTATATTATAACAGCTTTTCCAAATGGCCACATAATAGCCACACACTAATGCTCAAGGAAACAAAAGCTCCTTTGTTATGTTTATGTAGTTTCCATTGTAACTCAGCTAAGACTGTAAAATAACCAATCAGTATAGTTTTTTTTTTTTTTTTTTTTTTTTTTTTAAAGAAAATCATGTGCAATTGAAAACAGGCCACAGTGAAATTTTGTTTCAGTAAATTTAACCAAATTCCCTGTAGCACTTTTTTTAGTTGGCAACAAGAAAAAGAAATCAGTTCCCTCCTTCCTGCTCCCCTACCCCCACTCCCTGTCTCAGAAGGAATTTTAAAGTGTTTCTGTCTCCAAAGGTTCCTCTTTCTATCTCTGCCTCTGATTATTTGATGATATTCATTCATTCATCAAATATTCATTCAAGTTTTGCTGTGTACTCTCTGTTCAGTGATATGGAATGGGATGATTAAAATGAAATTATAAATATTTTACCTGTTTCCAAGAAGCTTATCGTCTATTTGGAGGGGGAAAAAAAACTCATATGTATTTATAAAATTTACAATGTATAAATAAAATGTGCATTCACTTATAAATGCATGTCTATGTAGAAATATATAGATAAATAATTTGATATATGTTCAAATATATATGTGCATGTTTTTTATTTCATTTATTTTATATTTCATTTCTTTTAAATTATACACACACACTCTATATATAAAACAGTGAGATTATATTGCAGACCAAAATATTAATTATTTACGAATTACTTGGTAAATATCAATGTATTGAATACAACCTTGAAATGGAGAGATTAATGAGTGGTCCTTGCTACAGTGAACCATGCAGTGAATGTAATGCATACATTATAAGAACTACAATTGTAGGATTTTAAGAAGTACACTGCCTCTTTCTCAGACAGACACCATTCTAATTTGAGGGATATAGATGCTCTTAGTCTATTCTCTGGAGAATGGTTCCAGTCAGTTCTATGGGCCCAAATACTAGACAAGATCCAGAAAAAAAAAGATTTTAATCTGAAGATTTTTAAAAAAAATTACTGAGATATTAAGCCTCCACCTGCCAAACCTGATCTTTCACCTTCTTCAAAAAGTCAGTGCTTTAAAACTCCCAAACTTCCAAACCTTTCATCCCTTTTAAATTCCCTACTATATACTCTCAGCTAAGGATCTCACCTCATTCTTGACTGAAAAAAAAAAAAGTGGCCACTTGCCAGGAGCTTTTTTTTCTCTGTTTCTCCTCATATCATGCTTCTCATATCTTTTTACTATCTACTCCTTTCTCTCTGTCTCCCATGAAGAAGTTACCCTTCTTACCAAGGCACACATCTTATGTGCATCCTTGTATCTTTCTATTGTCCCATTCTTAACATTACTCTATGTTTAATATCTCCCTATTTATTCACTGCTTCACTACTGCATACAAACATACCCATGTCTCTTCTATTCTTAAAAAAGATGTTTACTTTATCTGACCATTTTCAATAGCTATAATCCTAAATCTCTCCTTCTCTTTTTGACTGAACTTCTATAGAAAACAGTCTCACAATGTCAGTTATCTCTTCTACTTAATTGTAGACTCTTTGATATTTGGCTTCAGACATCACTAATATGAAGCTGCTTTCTCCAAAGTTAACAATGATATTTGTTAATTTTAAATAATTTACCAATGTTTAAAACCATTCTTTTTGAAATAATGGTTTAGTGTTAAATATGCTAAAATATGGAATAATATGGAGACATCTAAGTTATGCAACAGTTCCAACTGGAAGAAGAAATTGAGACTGCTAATCTTAGATTTCCATCTCACTGATTTATAAGCTTAAAACTATTTTATAAATATAATGTCCTTTTTTCAATCTTCATTGTTCTTGACTTCTCTGCAACTTGTGCATTGATGATCCTCTTCTCTAGGATAAGTTTTCCTCTTTATGATACTACTCTCTTTTGGTTTTCTTTCTATTAGTTTGACTGCTCTTTCTCTGCCATTTTTGATTATTGCTCTTTATCCAAATCACCCTCTCTAATAGTGGATGTCATTGAAGTTTCAGTTTTGAGCCTTCTTTCTGTATTCTATATGCCTTTGGTATTGTCATCAGCTGCCAGTTTTCTCTATATAGATGACTCACTAAGTTCCATATCCAGGCCTAACTTCTTCACTAAGCTTTAGTCTTGTGTCAGCAACTTCTCTTTCAACATCTGGAACCAAATATCATATATATATATATATATATATATATATATATTATATATATATATATATATATATATATATATATATATATATATATATATGATTCAAAGGCCTTCTGGTTATTCCCTCACATATCTTTCTCCATTCCAAACTCCGTTATTCAGATGCCAAAATATTTTTCCTAAAGTATAGGTCTGACTATGTCATCCTACTTATCTATAAACTCTAATAACTCCTTGTTACTTGCAGAATTAAATATGAAATACTCTGACATTAAAAATTCTTACACATCTGGCTTTCTCCTACTTTTCATCTTTTTATACATTACTTCCCTCCACATACTTTACAGAAATTACCCATTATTATATTTTTACTATCTACATTTCTCACTGTATATCCTTTAACTTTTCCCTTAATAATATAGATTTATGCCATTTATTACATATATGTTTAGTGTTAGTTTTATTTTATTGTCTATGGTATCTTTTAGTATAATGTAGTTTCCTATCACATTAATTAGATCTATTTTTGTTGTTGTTTTGTCTAAGACTGTAATTGTGATTTCTACCACAGTAGCTTCATCAGAATCCTAACAATTTCTCCTTGCCTATGAGTCTTTATCACTTGAATTATCTCTGACTTCTTGTACTGTTTTCTTCCTTAACTTGGGAACACTGTATTTGGGCTATACTATTTATGGGAGTTTTCATTTTTGTTTTTTAGGAAGTAATTGGCATATTCTTTCAATTTCTACTTGGGCTTCTTAAATATGTTGATAATTTTCTTTAATGGTGTCTTCAAATACAATGCTATGCCTAAACTTTTTCTTCATAGCTTTCAGGCAGTACAATTATTCTTTTTTTTCTTATTTTAATTTTAATTTATGGAATAAAATAAGCATTTTCATACCAAACTACAATAAAGATGGTTGTATATGAAACTGCTAGTCTACTATGCAATAAATATACAAGAAAATTATTGTGTAAATTTATTTTTTTTCTTCTCTCCTCTCCCATCCTCGAGATGGCTATCATTAGATACAATAGATGTATATGTGTATGTATGTACATATATATATATGTATACACACAATTATGGGTATGTAAGTATTCTGTATATAGTTCTTTTTCTTTCTTTTTTATTATAGCTTTTTATTTACAAGATATATGCATGAGTAATTTTTTCAACATTGACCCTTGCAAAACATTTTGTTCCAATTTTTCCCCTCCTTACCTTCACCTCCTCCCCCAGATGGCAGGTAGACCAATACATGTTAAAGTATATGTTAAATACAATATATGTATATGTATCTATACAGTTATTTTGCTGCTCTGTGTATATTTCTAATTATCAGATGGTCCAATGATTCATATATTTTTTCTCTACCACTCTCATTTGGTTTTTAATGTAATTTTTAGTCCCTTTAACTAATAAAGGATTAATTAATAATAAAGGATAAATAATTAATAAAGAGATTCTTGAGATCTCTTTCTTCCTTGATTGTTTTTTGCCCTGATGTTCAATCTCAGATCTCTTTCAGTCTCTCTGTGCTAAGACTACTCTTGGCCAGATTTGTCCTCAATGTCTGCAAATCTCTTTATCTTTAAAAGTTAGCTTGGACTAGAAAAAATGGACTTTCTCTTGGATTTTCTAAATTTGATCTGATATTTTTCTAGCGCTTTATGAAATGATATTGTGGGGAACCAAGTTGTACTGCTTCCTCTTTTTCAAACATATTGATTCTGCCTTTGTATTTTTTTTTACGTTTTCTTTTTATGTTATATAAGCACATTCTTTTAAACATATTTTTATGAGTCATGTTAAAAGGGAAAAAAAATCAAATCAAAAGGGAAAATGAATAGAAGGAAAAAAGTAAGCAAAAAAGGTGAAAATGGTATGCTTCTGTCTGCATTCAGTCTCCATAATTCTCTTTTTAAACATGGATGGAATTTTCCATCCAAAGTTTATTGGAATTGTCTTGAATCACTGAATTGCTAAAAAGAGATAAGTGTATCATAATTGAGCATCACACAATCTTGCTGCTGCTGTGTCTTTGTAGTTATTTTAAAATGAAACTTTTATTTCTTTCTCTATTTCAGTTAAAAATAATAATTACTCCAAATGCAGCCAGGTTTAAAAATTCAGATCTTTTATTGCTTCCTCCAAAATAGCCCAGTTAGTTTTTCTTAGAGGCCTATCTTTCTCCTTGGTTTTAAGAGCTCTTGCAGCTTTGTCCTTTGCTTCTGCCTCTGCTTTTTTCAGCTTCCAGCCAGCACCAAGGTAAAAGTTGTAATGAATCTTTCTTGCCTCCGAGAGAGAGCTTCTGGCTGAACTCTCTTGATGCTCTCCTCTCAGTTTCATTCAGCTGAACTCCCTTGACTGGCTCACTGAAGCTCTATTTATGCTCCTTCTCTGAGAAAGAGTGGGATTATGGGTTTCCTCCCAGAGTGTTCTCTGGCTCTAAGAGCTTCTTGCTTATATGAGCTCTCTAAAGGTGTGAACACAAGCATTGTTTTTATCAGTTCTACTTAGTACCTTGTTCCTTCTGACCCATAATATCTCCTTGTAAGATCAGATCAATCATACTGAACCATGCTAAATTAGATAATTATTGTCTCTATCACCTCTAATGGCTTAACAGTTTGTAAAAATTCCAACAGGGAAGAAAAATTGGGATAGAATTATATCTACTCCTTTAAATATTATTGATCCAGGGGATTGTTTTTAAATTTCAATTTAACTTCTGATATCTGTTTCATTGTTGAAAAGAACAGGACCCTGATCTTTATTTTCTATTTGACCCTCTTTCTAATCAAATGTCAGTTCCATAATAAACACACATAGCAAATAACATAGAAATCCATTTATTGAAATTGATAGCAAAACAGAAATTTAAAAAATATATAAAAGAATAAATGTCAGAATACATAGTGAAGGAGTTTTCCCATTGGGAATGAGGTAGCAACTTAGCTCAGCCAAGAGAGAGAAAGTCTTTGATATTATCCAAGGGCAAGTTGCCCAAAAACTCTAGTTTGGCAAGCTGGGCATGGGGACAGAATGGACATTGTCAGCTTAGCTCATGTTGGCTTCTTCTTAGTCTTTTTCTTCAGCAAACTGAGGTGAGATTGGCATCTTCCATCTTCTCTCTCAAAATTAGAAGCTAGAAACTTTTGGAGATCAAAAAAATTCAATGACTTAAAACTCAAAGAAGACTGAAGAGAGTAGGTTTTTCCTATTCTCTCCAATTCTTCCTCTTGGCCTATACCTTAACCTTTTGCAGATAATGGGCATTTGTCTTCACCAGCAAAAAGAGAGTACCATACCATTATGCTTTGAGATTGGAGTTATACAAAAACCCTACTCCAAGGCCAGCTTCTATCTATTATGAAGTGCTATGTCTATAATAATAGATAACTAATAAATCTTAGTTGAATTATATTTCTATTCTTTTCTTATAGAAGAACACAAAAGAAGCATTACTTTTCCCCTTTGAATAAAAGGTTACTTATAAAATCTGAATTTTGCAAATGAAGAAACTGATTATAAAATAACTCAAGCACTCTGAAACAATAAATTACCTTGAGGAGACATACCACTCAATTTCATAATATGTACAAGGAAGTACAATCTTATTTTATTTATTTAATTAAAAAATAGCTGAAAGGAAGAGAATAAAGAAAAATCTGCCTAACTGACAGCTGTAATAATCTCTGAATTCATTAATTGTCTTTTTAGTAAAATAGGTCTCTCTGCTTGGGTAATCCTGGAAAGCACTTGCCTTCTATGTGTATTCCAGAAGAAGATAGTGATTAGATCTGATTCCATTGAATTAAACAGTTTCTGGATGAGGAAATTCCCTTTACCAATACAGATCAACATCTCTTTTGCTAGTTACAGACTTAGAAAATTGAGTAGATCAATGGTTTTCAAAATATAGTCCACAGACTCCTTGAATATCTATGGGACCCTTGTAGTGGATCTGTGAGCTAAAAATTATATTCATAATAATATGAAGACTATTAAAATGCTCTGTCCTTTTTGAAATGTATCTATATCTCTATATATCTATCTGTATCTATCTATCTATCTATCTATCTATCTATCTATCTATATATATATATATATATATATCTGTGTAAGGTCAGATTTTCTTCACATAATTCAACCAAAATTACATGTAACAACAGATTGAATGCAGAAGTACATATCAGAAGATAATGTACATATCAGAAGATAATAAGAAGATAATGAATTCTCTCTGCCTGACCCCTGCATTAATACACCCTTATATCATTACTGAAGTTGGATTTCAACACAAATGGAGATGATAAAGTAGATAGAGCACTGGACTTAGAATAAAGAAGAACTGAGTTGAAATCCTGCCTCTGATAATTACTAGCTGTGTAATCATAGGCAAGCCACTTTACCTTTATTTCCATCAGTATCCTCATCCATAAAAATGAGGATAACACTAGCATTTAGACGCCAGATTATTGTGAAGATTAAATGAGCTGATATTTGTTTAAATTGTATTTGTATAATATTTCCCCCAGTTATATTCAAAAATTTTTTTCACATTTGTTTTTTAAAATTTTTGAGGTTCTCTCCACTATGCCTCCCACATTTGAGAAGCCAGTTGTGAAGTTATATAAAACATTTTCATGAAAGTCACGCTGTGAAAGAAAACAGATCCCCCAGCCTAATGAAAATAAAACCCCCCAAGAAAAATTAAATTAAAAAGAAGGAGAAAGATAGAAAAAGAGAGAATGCTTCAATCTGTATCACTACACAATTGGTCTTTCTTTGGGTTGGGATAGAATTTTTCATCATATGTCCTTCAGAGTAGTGGTAGATTGTTATATGACTGAGGATAGCAAAGTTATTTTTGGCTTGTCATCCCAGAATATTGCTATTACTTTGTACACAGTACATTTTACTTTGCTTGAGTTCATGCAGGACTTTCTAAGTTTGTTTGTTTGTTTTTCTGAGAGCATCCTGCTCATCATTTCTCATGGAATAATAATATTTCATTACAAATACATACAGTTTATGGATACATTCCCCTATTGATGAGGCACCTTCTTAATTTCCAATTTGTTTTTGCCCTGAGAAGAGAGCTGCTATGAATATTTTTTGTACATATAGATCATTTTCCTTTAGTTTTTCCTGAAGCAATTGGGGTTAAGTGACTTGCCCAGGGTCACACAGCTAGGAAGTGTTAAATGTCTGAGATAAGATTTGAACTCAGGTCCTCCTGACTTCACGGCTGGTGCTCTATCCACTGCACCACCTAGTTGCTTTTCCTTTTTTTTTGGGGGGGAGGGGACTTTTTTAGTATTCATGCTGAGTAGTGGAGTTGTTTGGTCAAAGGATATGCATGAATTTATAGCCCTTTGGACACAGTATATCTCTTGATCATTTATCAATTGGGGTGTGCCTCTTATTTATTTATTTATTTTTTGATAAATTTGACTCAATTCCATCTATGTTTGAGGAAAGAGGCCTTATCAGAGAAGGTTGCTTAAATTTTTTTTTACACTTACTATTTTAACTGTATTTTCTTCCATGTATTCTCTCCTTTCACTGAGTCCCTCAAAAAGTATTTTGGAACTGACCCCTCCCTCTCCCAACATGCCCTCTTTTAAATCATCCTCCCCTCTTCATTTCCCTCCTATTTTCCTGCAGGGTAAGATAGATTTTTATACTCTATTGAGTATTATATCATTTCTTCTTTGAGCCAATTTTGATGAGAATATGGTTCACTCACTCACCCTCTCTTCCCACTCTTCCCTTACATTATAAATGCTTTTTCTTGCATCTTTTTTATGGCAGATAATTTGCACCATTCCACTTTTTTCTTTCCTTTTCTCACAGTACATTCCTTTCTCACCCATTAATTTAATCATTTTTAAAGAAAAGCTATCTGAATTCAATTCACACTTGTACCCTCTGTCTATTCTATCCTTCTTACTTCCATAATAATGAGAAAGTTCTAATGAGTACGAATATCCTCCTCCCATGTAGGGATGTAAACAGATAAACTTATTTAGTCCCTTTTGATATTCTTGATTCCTGATTATCTCCTTATGCTTCTTCAGAGTCTTGTATTTGAAAATCAAATTTCTATTCAGTACTGGTCTTTTCATCATGAATACTGGAAAATCTTATATTTCATTGCATAAGCATCCTTTTCCCTAAAGGATTAATTCAGTTTTGCTGAGTAGGTGATTTTTGGTTATAATATTAGCTCTATTGCTCTCTGGAATATCATATTCCAAGCCCTCTGGTTCTGTAATGTAGAAAATGATAAATCTTCTTTCTTTCCCAACAATGGCTCCACTACACTTGAATTGTTTCTATCTGGATTCTTGCAATATTTTCTCCTTGACCTGGGAGTTTCTGGAATTTGGCTACAATATTTCTGGGAGTTTTCATTTTGGGATCTCTTTCAGGAGATGATTGGTAGATTCTTTGAATTTCTATTTTGTTCCCTGGTTCTAGAATATTAGGATAGTTTTGATAATTTCTTGAAAGGTGATTTTTTTTTTATCATGACTTTCAAGTAGACCAATAATTTTTAAATTATCTCTTCTAGATCTATTTTTCAGGTCAGTTGATTTTCCAATTTTTTTTGGTTTTGCTTTATTGTATCTTGATTTCTTATAAAGTCATTAACTTCCATTTGCTCAATTCTATTTTTTTCTTTTTTTTTTCAGTTCTATTTTTTAAGGAATTATTTCTTCAGTGAGCTTTTGTATCTCCTTTCCAAACTGGCCAATTTTGCTTTTTTAAGGCATTCTTTTCTTCATTAGATTTTTGTATTTCCTTTTGCACCACTTTAAGGTTTTTTTTTTTAACTAATTTTTCCTCTATCTTGCTTGATTTTCAAAATTTCTTTTGAGATCTTCCATGTCCTGAAATCAATTCTTATTTTTCTTTAGAACTTTGGGTGTAGGAGCTTTGACTTCATTATCACCTTCTGAGTATGTGCTTTGATAATTTTCAATGGTCAGAAACCTTTTTTGCTGTCTGCTCATTTTGCTAGCCTATTACTTGGCTTTTAATTCTTTGTTAAAGTAAAGTTCTGTTTCCAGGATGGAGGGTGCATTGTACCAAGTTTCAGGGATTTTGTGCAGCTGTTTTCATAGATCCTGCTAGGAACCTGACCAGAAGCCCTTTTTTTCTGCCCTGGAGCAGTTAGGAGTATCCCTGACCAATTGTAACTGTAAGATCCAATGTGCTAAAGCAACAGTTGTGCTTTGCTGAAGCCAGCTCAGTGCTGTGCTGGGACTACACACTAGACTTCCATCCTGGTGTCATAGACTCTCTGCTGACCTTCCAAGTCCTCTCTGATGTTCCCATCAGAGAAGTCCAGAAGCCTCCAGTATAGCTGCTGATTCAGAAGTCCCATCTTACTGACGCTGGGCTCCAAGGCTGGGACTGGGACCAGTTCCACAGACCTTTTCTGCTGACCTTCCAGGTCTTCTTTGGTTTGAAGTTTTGGCTGAGATATCTGGAAACTATGAGTATTCTTGCTGATTCCGAGGTCAGGTTGGGGTTCAGGCAGATGCTGGGTCTGCATGTGGGTCTGGGGATGCATGTGCATGGGCTGCCTTGGTACTGCACACTGGACTCCTACCCTCATGTCACAGATTTTTTCTTCAAAACTTCTTAATTTCCTTAGGCTGGAAAAATGTTCTGCTCTTGTCTTTTGGGTTGTTCTGATGCTCTAAAATTTATTTAGAATCATTATTTAAAGAAAAATGTAGTGGTTGGAGAGAGAGGTTGAGTGAGTTCCTCCCTTTGCTCTACCATTTTGGCTCCTGAGCTGATATTTGTAAAGTTCTATGCAAATCTTATTATCACTTAACCTCTTTTTGCCTCAGTGTACTTATCCATAAGATGAGGATAATAATAGCACAAACCTACAAAGGAGTGTTGGAACCAGCTCAATACCAAATACCTAATTAATTTAAATTTTAATTAATTGTTAAAATTTCTGTGTATTCACATGACAAAAATCAGAAAATACTATAAATCAGGACTTAATTGATTATATGGTTGATTTCCAGGGGTCCTCAAATATGGCCTGTGGGCCAGATGGGACATCTGAGGATGATTATCCCCCTCACTCAGGGTTATGAAGTTTCTTTATTTAAAGGTCCACAAAACAAAGTTTTTGTTTTTACTATAGTCCGGCCCTCCAACAGTCTGAGAGACAATGAATTGGCTCCCTAATTAAAAAGTTTGAGGATCCCCACACTTAAGAAAGTTCTGAGAAAATTTAATAATGCAATTAAACCTAAAAATGCATCATAGGCACAATTTTTTAAAGAACTGGTTGTCAAATATTTATTAGCACATTACTAATCCCAGGCCTTCCTACCTCTACTGAGAAATGATAAAATGAAATTATAAAATTATATATAAAGTGTTTTGCAAACCTTAAATATATGTTAGCTATTGTGATTTGCATAGAGGAACTCCAGAGGTCCAGGAAGTTTAAGTAACTTTTTCATTCATACAAATGATAAACCTATATGTTGAGATTTCAATCCAGGCTCCCTGACTTTAATCAGTCCTCCTTCTATGTCATTCTTCCAATTTCAGATCAATGACTTTTCAAAATCTGTCATGTCTTAGACAAGAGATAAGTCTATAAATTTAAAACAAGAAAGAAACTTGGAAGTCAACTAATATAATATTGTCATTGTACAATGACATTTTACTGAGTTCCAGAAGGATTGTATCTTATCCAAGGCCACTTGGACTATGAAACACAGTCACTCTTCCTGACTCCAAATCCTGAACTCTTTCCATTGTTCTATGCTACTAAACAATAATGATATGAGATAGCTCAATCAGTATTCTCTTACCTGAAATTATAAACTGATTCTCTTACTATTAGTAAATGTAATTAAATATAATGGTATCCATAATGAAGATCCCAAGGAACCAAAATATTCTAAAGTGACTTTGATAATATCAGGGAGAAAAAAGATTTTTTTTAAATGAGGTTTTGTATTTTTAAAATTTGAACCAATGATTTCATTTCTCTATCCAACTCTATATAAATAAATTCCCTCTGCCAGATCATTAGCAATTCTGTAATTTATAATCTTAAAGAGTTGTTGGGGGTCATTAAGGTTTTTAGTGATTCATTTAGGAGTCACATAGACAGTTAAATGAGGAACTTGCATTTCTTTTTGAGTCAGAGGCAAGTGCTCCATATTCTGTGCCTCTTTGCTTCAATCTAATGTTCCAGTCTCATTAGAAATTATTTTATTCCCATTCTGTAATGCACTGCTACATTTTTATTATATTATGTTTATTATATTATGCATTTCTGTATCTACCCATTCATTCCTCTATCATCATCATCATTATCATCATCTATCTTTGTTGTGTCCCATATGAAAATAGATATCATTAAATTCTTCCCCAAGAGCAAAAATTGTTAAATTCTATGCATTTGTATTTCAAATGATTGAAACAGCTCTTGGCAAATTTTTTTTAGGATCTGTTGATTGACTGAAACCCAATTTTTTTCATTTCCTAATTCTTAAATTAAAAATTTTCAATCATATATTGTGTAAATATTATAATTTTCTATTAATCAGAATATTTGATTAAAAATAACTAACATTATGTTGTACATTAAGATTTGAAATACATTTTACATAGATTACCTTATCTGATTCTCACAACTACTTATCATTCTCATTTTTCAGATGAAGAATAGATTAAGAAATAGATTAAGTGATATGTACAGGTTCACACCTAGTAGGTATCTTAGGAGAGATTTAAATTCAAGTCTCTGACTCCAAGTCTATACCTGTGTCTCTTACCATGCTAGACTATAGAGTGCTTATTGAATCTTGCATTTTTGGGGGAAATTTTTTTTCTTTCTTTTAAAAAGTAATCTATTTAGTTAAAAATTAAATACAAAATAGAAAACAAAAACACATTGCTCTGTGTACAGCAGAATATAAGAGGACTCAAAATATATAATAATAAATTTCCAATTCAAGAAAGGTTATATAATTAATACTATACATTATATTCACAGTTGTCCATCTTTGCTTCCTCAGCTTTCTTTTGTCCTTTGCTGTTCATTTTTTGCTTTATTTTCCCCCTTCCATCTATCTTTCCTTCCAAGAAGTCTACAATTAAGCATGTGTATCATGCTTACATTGCATGGATACACATACATACATATACACATACATATAAAATAGATAGATAGATAGATAGATATTATCCATGTAAGACTTTTAGTATGCTTGTTTGTCTTCTGTTTCTCTGAAGGCGGATAGCATTTCCCTTCATAAGTCTGTCTTTCCATATTTTTTCTAAATCTATCAAATAATCATTTCCTACAACATGGTAATATTTCAACTGTCTAGTTATTTTAAATAGTCTAAAACTATATTGATTAATATGGTATGCATAATAACTAGAATCCCTATTTTTCTCTGTGATCAAACCTATTTGAACTTTAACTTTGTCTGAGATTATGATTATTACCTCTGACTTTTTTTAACCTAATAAATTGTACTCCCAATCTATCTCTATTTCCTGTTTCCTACCCCAACTCCTCTATTTTACTTTTTCTTTATTTTGCTCTCTTATTACTTAACCTATCCATAGGATCCTTCTCTTATTCCCTACCCCCCCCCCATTCTTTCCCCTTGTTTCTACATGAATTTAGAAAACTTTTATAGTCTTCCAAATACATGTTATTTCTTCTTTATTTCATTCCCATTAATTTATATACCTTTCTATATGCCCCTTATCCTATTCCATTACCCTCTTATTTCATTCTAAATTTTATTTTCATCTAAATATATGTTGTTCTCTCTTTAACTCAGCTCTGATGTGAGTAGGGTTTCCTCTAAAAAATGCTTCCCTTATCCTCTCCTCCCCATCCCCTTATCCTCTCATTTCCCTCTGAAGATAAAAGAAGACTTTTATACGCTTATTACTCTTTTTACCTTTTCCTACATGGTTTTGCTTTTGTATAATCATAACATACTCAGCTCTATCCCAATAATTCTTTTGAACT
Organism: Antechinus flavipes; assembly: GCF_016432865.1. Taxonomy (NCBI): domain Eukaryota; kingdom Metazoa; phylum Chordata; class Mammalia; order Dasyuromorphia; family Dasyuridae; genus Antechinus; species Antechinus flavipes. The sequence goes on from NC_067403.1 coordinate 136,516,949, forward strand.
ACCCAATGATTAGTGATAATCTTAGACATATGGTTTACATTTCCATGTATAAAATGTAAACAATTTATCCTCATTGATTCCTTTGTAATCAGTTTTGATATTTACCTTATAATTTCTTTTGGATTTTGTATGTCAAACTTTTTTTTTACTTTATTTATTATTATTATTATTATTTTTTATTTCATAGCTTTTTATTTACAAGTTATATGTATGGGTAATTTTACAACATTGACAACTGCCAAACCTTTTGTTCCAATTTTTCCCCTCCTTCCCCCCACCCCTTCCCCTAGATGGCAGGATGACCAGTAGATGTTAAATATATTAGAGTATAAATTAGATACACAATAAGTATACATGTGAAACTTTCTATTACGTTTAGGTCTGTTTGAAAGTCTGATAATTCATTAAATGTCTTTTTTGGGGGGGGTTTAGGATTGCTTAATTTTGTTGGGTAAGAAGCTGAATTTTTTTTTTGTTGTTACAAAATACTTGATTTTGTGCTTTTTAGTAGAATTCTTTCCTTCAACTCAAGAAAACTGATTTATATTACTAGCCAATGTAGTTTACTTTTTAGGGAGATAGTCTAGTGGATGAAGGACTATACTTGGAATCTGGAAATTCTGAGTTCAAATCTCAATCCAGATGCTTATTACTTTCAAGACTCTAAACAAATTACTCAACTTCTTTATGTTTCATTTTCCTCATCTGTAAAATGGAGATAGCCCCTACTTATAAAATGTTTCCCAAATTTAAAAGTTCTACATAATGCACACCAGTTTGTTGTATTAATTGAAATAATATATGTAAAGCATTTTGCAAATCTTAAAGTACTACTTAAGTGCTAGCAATTATTATCTAATCTATAACTTTGAAATCTACTGAAGTATGTTTGAATTGAACTTATGACTAAGTGGAAATTGAGAAGACAGGCAGTGAACAGAGCAGATCTGTGACTGGGTAAGTGCAGAGGGAAGTAAGTGGCATGGTGAGAATATCATCTCTTTTCTTATCATGTTTAGCTTTTGAGGGCCTGTGGAGGATCTTCTCCTGAAGGAGGCCAGATAAGAGAAAAGAAAGAGATGAGCCTTACCCTCCAAGATAATTGAATTTATGATTAAGGAGCTTGTACCTGAATCTGCTGTTAGAAATAGAAGAAACATACTGTAGCAGAGGTCCTCAAACTTTTTAAATAGGGGGCCAGTTCACTGTCCCTCAGACAGTTGGAGGGCCAGACTATAGTAAAAACAAAAACTTTGTTTTGTGGGCCTTTAAATAAAGAAACGTCATAGCCCTGGGTGAGGGAGATAAACGTCCTCAGCTGCTGCATCTGGCCCGCGGGCCGTAGTTTGAGGACTCCTGCGTGCAATGGTTGACCTTCCTATGTTTGAGAAATGTCCATAGAGTTACCACACATTAGTCTTAGTTCTGACATACCATTTGACCAAGGAATGAAAGTTGAATGGGAAAAGCAAAAATAAAATGTATCTAAAAATATAATTAAGGAACTCAATAGCCACACTCAGTGACAGGTTTTCTCTATTGAAAAATGTAATTTGGCTGCAAAAATGACACTTAAAGATTTATTTCTCCTTTTCCCTATTTCCTAATGTCTTTTGGCAGGAAGTCTCTAGCCTTCTGATCAATTTAATTGTTAAGGAGAATTCAACAAGGCTGGAAATTTTTACTCTTCTGGGAGAGAATACAGTAACTGGTTGGCCTGGATTTCTGAACTGTTTGGGAGTTATCTTTCTCATTGATGCATGGATAAATTTTCATTCTTATTCCAATCAGTGATGTTTGAATTTTGGCAGCACCAGACAAACTTCCCTTTCCAGTTTTTCTATGAGATTTTCAGGAATCTATATGCTATATACAAGGTTTGACTTCTCTAATGATAACTTACTATGATGATGATGACAACATACAGTTCAAAGTACTTTACCTTTAACCAATCTCATTATTCAGAAATACCTACTGGAAGTGTTTTCATTCCCATTTTATAGGAAGAAATGGAGACTCTGAGAAGGTGTAATATTATACAATTGGAAGGGACCTAAGCAGCCCTAGAGTTTAATTTGGCATATAGAGAAATTGAGATGGAAAGAAGTTGATTGACTTGTCCAAGGTCATACACTAGTAATAGTCTGTGATGGGATTTGAACCTAGATTTCTTGACTCCAAGTTTTATCCTTTTTCTACTGTGCCAATCAATCCATTAGTAGTATATTAAATGTAGTGTCAACTATTGAAATTTTAAACATTTTGTAAAGGAGATATAATATGACAGGAATATAAAAATCAGGAAAGAGTAAGTTAAAATAAAGTCAAAGTGAATAATAATTGGAATGTCAACTCAGATGTGATAGAGCTCTAAATAGCTGACACATTCAGTTATATTAGCAATCAAGTTTCTATAATGGAGAAAGGTCATTACAATTTGAGATTTCTTCAATTCAATTCAATAAACATTTAATAAACACATATTATGTGCCAGACACTGTGCTAAGAGCTGGAGATGTAAATAAGAAAAAAGAAAGATAGTCTGTAACCTTAAGGAGGCTAAAATCTAATTAGTATTGGTAAAGGAAGACAACATAAAAGAAAGCTGAAAAATGGAAGTGGGTGAATAGGGTGGAGAGCAGGGAGCATTATGTTTCATGTAATGGAAACCAAGTCAATCTCCTGATAGAAAGTAGAGAAATACCTGCAAGATTCTGAGTTTTTTATAAAGAAAAATATTGGAAGGAATTTATTGCTTTATCTTTTAGCTCTCCAATTAGAGGAAGGAGGAAAATGAAATAGTTGAGGTGTTGAGTATCAAAAACTGAGTCAATCTGCATGGTGACAAGATTCCAGGTGATAAGCTTATCCTCATGAGGGTACTATGTGTCCTGCAGTGGAAATCAAGGAAAGCACCTGATTGAAAATTGAGAGTATTTCTTTTTTAAATTAAAGATTTTCATTTTCAAAATATATGTGTAGATAATTTTCATCATTCACCCTTGCATTCCAATATTTTTCCCTGAGGCAATTGTGATTAAGTGATTTGCTCAGGGTCACACAGCTAGGAAGTGTTAAGTATCTGAGACTAGATTTGAACTCAGGTCCTCCTAAATTCAGGGCTGGTGCTCTATTCACTGCACTACCTAACTGCCCCATGTGTTCCAATTTTTTCCCTTCCTTTCCCCATCCTCTCTCCCAGATGGCAAATAATTCAATATATGTTAAACATGTGAATTTTTCTATACATATTTCCACAATGACTATGTTGCACAAGAAAAATTAGATCAAAAAGGGAAAAAATGAGAAAGAAAAAAAAATGCAAGCAAACAATAACAAAAAAGTGAAAATTGCTATGTTGTGATCCACATGCAGTCCTCATAGCCCTCCTCTGGGTACAGATGGCTCTCTTCATCACAAGACCATTGGAACTGGTTTCAATCATCTCACTGTTGAAAAGAGCACATGCATTAGAATTGATCATTGTATGTTGCTGTGTACAATGTTCTCCTGATTCTACCCTAGAGAGTATGCCTTAAAATAATCTTTTACTTTTGGTAGGATTCCATGTTCACAAAATACCATTTTGATCTTACTTGTTACACCAATAGGTTTCCACAATTCAAAGACAATATATTAAGAAAACTATGTGGTTCTCTGATCTGCTTGACAGTTGCATTTCTTAATATAAACTAATAAATATACAGTTTAATTTTTAAGCAGGATTACTCAAAACATAGCCAAGATAACTTGGCAAACTGTTAGATAGGTGCTACATGATATAAAGAACTTGAATGTTTCAGAAGGCACTTATCATCACACCTAAAATAAAAATTCTGACAGGCCGCCCATATTACCACTACACAGAAGATATGTAGAGAGAGGAGAAAAATGCACAAAAAACTTCCCTGGTCACCTTTCCATTGGTTGGCATCTTGGGGAATACATATAATTAGATATTCACATTAGAAATATTTTGAAGGTACTACTTTTAATAATAAAAAATGTCAGTGTAACTACACATTCCCTGTACTCAGAGTCTTGCCTAAGACTAAATTATCTTCCAAAAATAATTGAAATGGTTACAAAATTTCACAACAGTAACTAGTTTCCAACTAAAGTGGGGGGATGGAGAGGAAAGTGAGGAGAGATTAATCTACTCTTCCTCCTTAATCTCCATGCCCTCCAACACTCTCCCAGTGATAGTACAGTGCAATCCCCTAGAAGTGATTTTGTGCTAACATCATATAATTGTTGAATTTTCATGTTTAAAAGTTTTCTTTGGTTTCTTTCTATTTTTTTTAAATAGCACATAACCCTTGGGCTTCATATTGCCCTTGTGTTTAGAGTGCTGTATTTCCTTTCTATGTTGTCTTTATTTTCATGTTGTTTCTGGTGAAATGTCCTAAATGGCAAAGGGAGAGTGATGAACATCTTTACCTGTCTCCTAGGTATGGTTCTCTGGATAGTATCTCTTGGTTGATCAAGTAATACTGCTACCAACATTTCTGTCAGCAATCTAAGACCCCTCAAAACTCAATGATTTCTTAATTCCATCTGCATGGGATAGGCCATTTCCACCTCTACAGAGGGAATTCAGGAGGAACAAGGCAGTTTGAGATATGAAATGTGAGAAACTGGATGAATTTTCCAGATCCATGATAAGCCTAGCTCTCTTTGTGTCACCTAATTTAGTTGTCTAGTGATAGGGAATGAGGCTAAAATACTGTCGTTTAACATCTGGGATGGCTTGCATAACCAGATGTGAGGGATTCTGGCAAACCTGGATTCTAGGTTCTCACAATGAAGTCTTTGTCCTCTTTCTATTTCTCCATCATTTCTCCTATTCTTATATAATACATTCTGTGTGATGTGGATTCCCTTCTTCAAGTATGAATTTTAGTCTAATAGTATTGATAGTTCTAGCTCCTTTAAAATATTTGAAATGTATATAAAGAAAATCCTGAAATGGTTGACTTCTGAGGGGTAAGTTTATGGTGTTTTTCTTTATAAATTGTAATTGATAGGAACTGGACACAGTCCTGTTGCCATTGTTTGGTATAGAAACATAAATAATGCTTAGTTTGTTCACTTTATGTGTCTCTTGGCCTGTGGGTCATGGACATGTAAAGTCTTCTTTGGCTTTCATAATACTGCTCTTTCCTAGTTTTTATCTTAACTGAAAAGCAGCTTCTCAGGCTTTTTTGCTCCATTTCCTGCTCTGTTCAAATGCATGTTTCTCAGGGCTCAGTTCTGAGCTTTCCTTTCAAACTCCATTCTCTCTTTTGTAATCTCCTCAGGTCCCATGAGTTGAAAAATCAACTCTGGAGATGATTTCAAGATCAAGACATCCTGCTATAACTTTCTAAAATCCTACCTTGAATTAATATTATTATTATTATTTTTTGCTGAGGCAATTGGGATTAAGTGACTTGCCTAGAATTACACAGCTAAAACTTTTTATGGGACATCTCACTTTGAAGTCCCATAGACATCTCAAAATCAACATTTCCAAAATAAAACCTATTTTATTTATCTATAAACCCATCTCTTTTCTAAATTTCCCCATATCTTCTAAGGGTAGAACCATCATGCTTAGTACCAAATTTCAAAACATTAGAGTTTCAACTTTTCTTTCCTGTTCTATATCCCTTAGAACTATTAAATTATAAAGTATTAATTCTAGCTTTCCTAGAACTAGTTAACATCTCCGGCAATGTTTCATTCTTATAGAGACTGACCATGTCACTCTCCTACTCAAACTCCAATTGCTTTCTGTGTGTAAACTCCTCTGTTTGGCATTCAAAGTTAAAACGTAATCCAAAATATTCCTTTCCAATACTTATTATAACATAATTTTTCTTCTTGCATTCTATGGTCCAGTAAATCTGACTCCCTGGGCCACATGTTTACTTAATATTTCCTTATCTTCATCTCCAAAAATCCTTTCTTTCTTTCAAAATTCTGCTAAAATTTTGCCTTCTTTAGGAAAGTTTCTCTTCCCCTTCAGCTGCTATTATTGTCTCCGCAATTTATTTTGTATACATTTTGTCTATAATTATTTATATAATAATTAATTATTCAGTCAGAAGTGTGCTTCTGAGCAAGTCACTTAACCCTGTTTGCTTCAGTTTCCTCAGGTACAAAATAAGCTGGAGAAGAAAATGTTAAATCACTCTGATATCTTTACAAGAAAACCTCAAATAGGGTCATAAAGAATCATGTATGTGTTGTTTATGTTGTCTTCCCAAAAGGGGGAAACAGAAATGACTAAAAAAGTCTTACAACTTTGAGTTTTGGGCAGGAGAAATCCATTCACCTTTTCCTTCAATCTCCAACCACATATCACATCCCCACAATGGCAGCATTAAAGTAATCTAGCTTATTATGAATTCAGTACTCTCCCTTTTAAATGTTGATACAGTTCATCACTCTGGGTATTACCTCTGTCCAGAGTGCTGATATTGGCTTATACCTTTTTCATGTTAAATTTAGGTAGTATGATCATACATGTATATAGTTTTCCTAGGGCCTATGGCTCCTGAATAAGCTAACTTCTGGGGTTTAGATTTATGAGTCCTTGAAATCAGCTATTAGAAAACCACAAAACCTTAATGTTGTATTCTAAATTCCTGAATTTTGCCTCTCTGTAATGTATAAATTCAGTGGCCAAACAGAATAAGTTGAATCTTCATGACATAAAGTTTTGTGGATTAGTCATGTCATATCAGTAAGACAGTCAACAAGTCAAAAAGTCCAATAAGAATTAGGAATTCACCAATTGCCAGAAATTGTGCTAAGTGCTAGGGATATGAAGAAAAGTAAAAAAAAGTAAATAAGGAATAGAAAAAAAAAATCCCAAATACTCTCTGTCCTCAAGGAGTTCACATTCTAATGGGGGAAACTAGTTTAATATACATATATACATACATACATACATTCATATGTGCATATGTGTATGCTCTTTCTATATGTATGTGTGTATGTATTAGATAAAGATAATTTCAGAAGGAAAGGCACTACAGCTGAAGAGCCAGGAAAGGTCTTTTGCAAAAGGTGAGATTTTAGCTGAGTTTGGAAGGGATTTTGGGAAACAAGGAGGGAGAACTGGGGGTGGGGAAAGCATTCCAATTATGGGGGAAGGCCAGTGGAAAAGTATGGATCTCAGACTTCTGGGGGGCAGAGCCAAGATAGCGGAGATGACACACACTTCTCTCTGACCTTCTTTACAACCTTCACAATAATTACAAAATACAGCTTCTGAATTAGCTCTGGGCAGGCAAAACCCACAAATTTTGGGAGTGCAACAAATTATCAGAAGAAAATGATTTCAAAGATCTCCAAAAAAAGGTCTGATCTCCAAAAAAGGTCTGTTTCAATTGGAAATGGGAGGGAGGAATCTAGAGCAATCAGTACAAACACCAGCACAGACAGCTCAAAGTCCTGGAGCAGAGAATTTATGGAAGGAAACAGACCAGAAAAGATGTGTTTCAATCAAAAACAGGAGAGAGGCAGTGAAGCACAAACAGCTGACTGCAAATGCCAGCACAGACAGAGGAGAGTCCTGGAGCAGTGCAGTCTCAGGGTGGTGGTGCAGACTCCAACCACAAATGCCATGCAGACAATACAGAACCCTGGGACATTGCAGACTCCATGTAGCAGACCCAGCATCAGGAATGAATCAGCATTGACCCAGCAGCTGCGATTGCTTGGAAAACCTCTCCCGCCCTAAAGGCAGACCTTAACTTAAAAAAAAAAAAAATGAGTAAAAGAGGACTCTAACAATTGACAGCCTTTAAGAGAAAAAGAAGAATAGATTTCAAACCCTGAGGAGACTAAAAGCAGATTGTCTCCAGATGAAGCTCCAAAAAAGTGATATAACTTGGTCCCCATTACACAAGACTCTTCTAGAAGAACTTAAAAAGGATCTTAAAAGAGAGCTAGAAGAAAAATGGGGAAAGAAAATGAAAGCTTTGCAAAACAGTATGAAAAAGGCAACACAAAATAGACATAGTGAAATGGAAAAAGCATATAACTCAATAAAAGATAAATTTGATAAACTGGAAAAAGAAAGCAACTCCCAGAAAAGCAGAATTTGTGAAACAGAAAAAGAAAATAACTTCTTAAACAACAGAATTTGTGAAATGGAAAAAGAAAATAACTTTTTTAAAAATAGAATTTGTGAAATGGAAAAAAATTCCACAGAACAAAACAATTCATTCAAAAATTCAATTGGACAAATACAAAAAGAAGTAAAAAAAAATGAAGAGAATAACACACTAAAATTCAGATTTGAATAAATAGAAATGAATGATTCAATAAGGCAGCAAGAATCAATCAAGCAAAAAAAAAAATGAAACAATAGAAAAAAATTGTAAAATACTAATGGGGAAAATAACCAACCTGGAAAATAGATCTAGGAGAGACAATCTAAGGATTATTGGACTCCCTGAAATACATGATGAAAAAAAGAGCCTAAACATTATCTTTCAGGAAATCATCAAAACAACTGCCTAGATATCATAGAAACAGAAAGTAAAATGGCCATGAAACAATTAATCGAATGCCTCCTGAAAGAGATCCCAAAATTAAAACCCCAAGGAATAGTGTGGCTAAATTTGAGAATTATCGGACCAAGGAAAAAATATTACAACCAGTCAGAGAGAAACAATTCAAATACTGAGGAGCCACAATAAAGATCACTCAGGACCTAGCAGCTTCTACTTTAAAGGATGGAAGGGCCTGAAATCTGATATTCTGAAAGGCGAAGGATCTTGGAATGCAACCAAGAATAAATTATCTGCTAAACTGAGCATTTTTTTTCAGGGAAGAAGATGGACATTCAATGAAACTGGCGAATTCCATGTATTTTTGAAGGACCAGAGCTAAATAAAAAATTTGACCTCCAAATATATAACTCAAGAGAAGCACAAAAATGTAAAAAAGAAAAAAAAAACTCTTGTGAACTATATTTTTGCTATGGGTATACATTGAGAATACATGTATAATCTGATTTTACTGTTATAATATAAAAAAGAAACTAGAGGTGGAAAGGGGATTGTAATGGGGGAAAAGGGGAAAAGTGGAGGTAAAATGAGGGGAATTACATCTCAGTAAGAAGCAAAGAACATATATTATAATTAAGGGGGGAAAGGAGGGTAATGAATATTATGTGAATCTTACTCTTATCAGATTTGAGCCAAAAAAAGAATATTAGATATATTTGGTTTCACTGAAAAACATCTCTCATCTTATAGAAAAGTGGGAGGAGAAAGGGGAAAAGGGAAGGGGTAGGCTAAATGGAAGGGAAAAGAGAAATAGTAAGGGAAAGGTATAAGAAAGGGGGAAGATTGCTTGAGGCAAGTAGTGTTTATAAGTAAAATACTGGGAAGGAGGGAAAGGGGGAAAGGAAAGAGAAAATTATAATTTGGAATTGATAAGATGGCAGGAAATACAGAATTAGTAGTTTTAACTGTAAATGTGAATGGGGTAAACTCTCCCATAAAACACAAGCAGATAACAGATTGGATTAAAAGCCAGAATCCTACAATATGTTGTTTACAAGAAACACATTTAAAGCAGAGTGATACATACAGAGTAAAGGTAAAAGGCTGGAGTAGAATCTATTATGCTTTAGGTGAAGTTAAAAAAAAAGCACGGGTAGCCATCCTCATCTCAGATCAACAAAAGCAAAAATTGATCTGATTAAAAGAGATAAGGAAAGAAATTATATCTTGCTAAAGGATACCATAGATAATGAAGCAATATCAATGTTAAACATATATGCACTAAGTGATGTAGCATCTAAATTCCTAAAGAAGAAGTTAAGAGAATTGCAAAAAGAAATAGACAGCAAAACTATAATAGTGGGAGATCTCAACCTTGCTCTCTCAGAACTTGATAAATCAAACCATAAAATAAATTTAAAAAATAAGTTAAAGAGATAAATAGAAGACTAGAAAAACTATTTCTGGGTGGGCAGAGCAAAGGTAATCCCAGAAGAGAGGTAGGATAAATAGACAACCTTGAGCAGAGCTCACTCTCTTGCTTTCTTGCTTCCTGTTACCCCCACAGAGAGGATGACTGAATAAAGAGAGAATGTTTGCACTTCCTAGTTGGTCTGTCTCAGTGTGATCTGGGCTGAAGTATGAAGGCAGGTGAGTTGGCCTAGTTATGGCCTTTGAAGGGTGGGCATTATAGATCAGGCAGTGGGCCAGGATAAGTGGTGTCCTCTACAGGGACTACATGGCTAGGACCTCACTATGTAGCAGGTCTACAGAGTGAGAAGGGAGACAGAGCTCTGCTCTAGTGAGTGGAATATTCGGTATGGGACAAACTATAGTGAAGGTCTCAGTCTGGGAGGTGCTAGGGAAAGAAATTTATAGAATAGTAAAGCAAGCAGGATTGGAAATTGATTTAAAAACAGCCCAAACATTTGTAAACACTATACAACTTTGCTGTCCGAGAGTGCAATATAATGGGCTAGATTTAAGTAAGTGGGAGGTAGTAGGTAATCAGATGGCTTTCTATGATAAGGAAACTCCAGGAGCCATCCACTCCTCATAAATAAATGAGGCATCATGTCATTTATCAAGTGACTCAAAGCACTTTAAGAGGTGCAAGCCTCAATCCATTAAAAGTAGATAATGAAGTGCAAATGGGGAGTCATAAAACAAATGAGAGTCAAAAGCCAGCACTCATTAGGACAAGCCGCTTTCATAAAATGGAGCAGGCAGAAGTTAGCTGTGGGAAAGAATCAGGAAGTAAACAAGAAGACAAAGTAGGTGGATGTGACAAAAAAGGAAGAGGTAGTGAGGAAGAAGCAGGAGGTGGATATGATGAAACAGGAGGAGGCAGGGATAAAATGATAAATGAGGAAGTAAACAGAGGGACATAAGACCTTGAGAAAAAAGACAGTGATAGGATAAGGCAGGAGAAAGTGAACAGAAGGAAGGTCACCTCCATCTCCAAGGCATGACCTTCTTCCCCATCTCCTGCCTTTCTTGACGAGGTACAATTCCCAAATGCTCTCTCTGTGCTCCCTTGTGGAAGCTTTGGAGATTTCCAGACAAATTTAGGACAAATGATACAGAAAGCAGCAGAAGAAGGAGATGAGGAAGCAAAATCTTGGCTAGATGCTTGCCCCATATTTGAAGGCCCACAAGGAAGGACATGGGTGAGTGGAAGAAAATTAAATAAATGGAAGAGGCGGTAAATAGTTATGGGGTTGATTCTCTATGTGTTAAGGAGCTGTTGGCACTCTTAGCCTCTAGGAATATATTAACCCTGAATGATTGGAAGGCTATTGCTAAAGTCTGCCTTAAACCTGGCGAGTCTCTATAGTGGATAACTCTGTTTGCAGACTTGGCAAAAGAATATAAGAGGAGGTTTGCCTTTACACTATCTGCAATAAATAATGCCGGTCCTGACTTACAATTTCAATGGAAAGTTCTCCTCCAAGAGGTGTGTTGTAGCCCCATCGTGTGTCAGACATACAAAGCACAAGCGATAGAATCAATTAAGAAGGCATGGCTTCATGCCATGATACTGCATTATATAGAGGATATATCAACAAATAGTGGGAAAGATCTCTCTGCCTTGCTTAAAGATACCATAAGCCTTCTTGCTCAACATGAACTGGTGGTAGTCCCAGAAAAGATCCAACATAACGATCCCATCATTTGCCTGGGACTCCTCATGGGGACTTCTATAGTTACCAATCAGATACCTAACTTACAATTAGACAAGGTGAACCTATTTCAGAAAGCAGTTGGACAAATTCAATGGTTAAGGGCTTGTGTCCCTATTCCTATTTCTTTAATGCAAACATTTTGACATCCCCTTATAAATAGACCTCCTCAGTGAAGGACACAATTTATAAAATCATGGCTCTTACTTCTAAACCTAGAACAGCGAGATGGGACCCCAGGTGTCCCATAGAAGTCTCTTAGTAAATCAAAAAGTCCTTCTGTGGTATTACATCAAGGTAGTAAAATTTTGGAATATGTGTACATGACAAGACCACAGAAGATATTACCAAACCATATTGAAATACTGGGAAAACTTGCTCTTGAGGCAGTAAAAAGAGCTTCTCATCTAACAGGGAAAGACTCTTACTTTATTTACCCTTTGAACTGGGAGCTAGAGAAGTCATGATGCAAACTTATTGGCTATGGGGGTATTTGCTCAATGGACTACACTAAGCCCCCATTCTACATGCTTACTCCTTCCTTAGTTGTCCCATATTCTGGTACAGCCCCCTTGTAAGACAACTGTTGATGAGCCTGTACAAGGCACAAATGTCTTTACTGATGCCACTAAGAATTGCAAGGCTTTAATTTATCATGAGCATTCAAAAGAGATTCTGGTGTTGGAAACTCCTTATGAGCCCATTAACATCATATCAGATAGCTTATATGCTGTCTTAGTACTCAGAGGCATTGAGGATGCTGTCTTACAACCTCAGAACTCTTCAATTGCTACCTTTTTGCTGAATTGCTGCTGATTTAAGAAATTAAGACTGCCTGCCATCTAGGGGTGGGGATGGAGGGAGGGAAGGGAAAAGTTGGAACAGAAGTGAGAGTGCAAGGGACAATGTTGTAAAAATTACCCATGCATATGTTCTTTCAATAAAAAGCTATAATAATAATAAAAAAGATACTCTATCTCTTGGGTCTTGGTATTTAAAAAAATTTTTCCTCATGCCTGGAATGCTCTCCCTCCTCTACTCTGACCTATACTTTCTGACTTTCCATGCTCACCTAAACTTCTATCTCCTACAGAATTCCAATGCCCTCTCTCTGTTAATGATTTTATATTTATATTGCATAGAAGCTTTATATATAGATATAGATACAGATACATACACATACATACACACATATATTTATTTATGTATACATACACATAGATGTATATATGTATTTACATGTTTTCTCCCATGTTAGATCATAAGTTCTTTGATGATAGGGGATTTTTTTAAACCTTTTTAATGTATTATATATACACCTATATTATGCATATATAATATAGGTACATATATGTAATACATGTATCTATAATATATATGTAAAATATATACACATACACATATGTTTTGTCTCTTTCTTATATAGGCATGTATCTAACATGTAATATTATATCCACATGTGTCTAATCTGTAGCAATCTAATATGGGATAAATCAAGCAAATACATGTATACATATATATGTGTGTGTATGTGTATTTGTATGATGTGTCCCATGTCAAATTGTAACCTCCTTGATGGAAGGGGGATTTTTTTTTTTGCCTCTTTTTGTATCTAAAGAGCTTATAACATTTCCTGATACATAAAAGGTGCATAATAAAGGTTTATTGATTGATCGAAATGCACCTCTTCTTCACTTCTGACTTTTAGAATTCTCTGCTTTCTTCAAAAGTCATCTCAAGTGTCACATCTTTTATAAGGTTTTTCCTGGTCCTCTCACTCGCAGGTGCCTCTCCCTCATCTCCCAATTTACCTTGTATTTATTTAATACGTACTTACATGCGATCATATTGTTCTCTTCTCCCTCTCCAAAAAAATATAAACTCTTTGGGATCAAAAACTATTCCATTTTTGTCTTCATATAATCAGTATTTTGGACATTATTTTGCATATAGTAGGTGCTTCGTAAATATTTGTTTGTTGATTTTTCCAAGGTCTGAAGTGTAGCAAAGACAGTACATGAATATAGGCATTCTGATCTCATTTTTCACTATAATGCTTTTACCTTTGGATATAATTATTTTTGTTTCATTTCTTTTGGGGATATTTTAGGAAAAACACTTTGAAAAGCTTACATTGCTCTTATTTGTAGTATAATCAAGGAACCTATGTATCACTCTCATGTCACATTGTAGGGAAAACAAAATACAAAAGGCTTATAATGCAATTATAAACTGCCTGGATTTGTCTATGATTTCTGTACTTATTATACTTATTGTCCTTATTGTACTACCAGGAGTAAAAAAAAAAAAGTTTTGGTAATATAGACCATTTTCTTTTCTATTTTATGCTTTTCTTTAGTAATAAGACAAAGAAGGTAAAGTTGATTGAGTAAATCAGTTGTCAGCTCACATCCCTTAAAATGATGATGCCCTGATAATGTAGTGCAAACAATTTTTAACCACTCAATCAGATTAAGTACGAAATGTTCTAGGATGACTTGGAATGATATTGACAGATAGTTCAAACTGGATAAAAAAATCCCAACTCCCCCAATTTTTTTGCCTCTTTTTCTATGTGTATGTATGTATGCACACATATGTGTATAATATATGTACATATATTATATAATATATGTATATATTATATATGAAATATGTGTGTATTTGTGTATATATTTTGCCTCTTTCGCACATATGTATATGTGTGTAATATGTAATCTTATACACATATGTATCTAACATCTAATGAGTAACAACCTAACATGTGAGACAGCATGCAAATACATATATACACATGCAAAAGATATGTTAAAATGGGATTTCTTCCTTATAGCATGATAGATTTAGAGTTAAAAAGAACCTTGGACATTGCTGTCTTTTCATTTTATAGATGAAGAAACTGAGGCATCAGAAGCACTTCCTTTAAAAATGCTTAAGATCAGATTTGAACCTAGGTTTTTTCCTGATTCCAAAACCAATATACTTTTTTTATTATGCCACACTGTCTTCTTCATAGTGGCACTTGAATTATTATGGAGCTACTAGGTTTTGTTAGAGGAACTTTTGAGGCACCAAAGAATATCTGTTGTATATTACAAGGTCCTTCCCTGTTCCACATGGAGATTTTTTTTGGATGGTATCTTTCCTATAGGCCTTTGGCAACTGGGTGCTAAGCAGCTCAACATGTGTTTTAGATTGAAAAGTAAATGGATAAAATGACCTTTAGGCAAGTCCAGGTACTTTCAACATCACATCTGGCCTTCGAATGTCCAACCTAACTTTATAGATTCTTTGTGATATGATGGTCCTAATATAAGTTGGAAGGATTTCCTGCTTTTGATAATTTAGATAGGCATAAGTACTAAATACACAGGTTACTGGATCTGTGATTTCATTGGCATAGGTCAGGGCTTCTTAAACTTTTTCCACTTGTGACCTGTTTTTGCCTAATAAGTCTTTATGTGACCCAAATATTTACTGATAATAAATCATAATTTTATTGTGACTCACAATTTAAGAAATTGAAGTATAGGACCTCCAAGGTGAGGAAACTCTCTGCCAAAGTAAAGTAACACCTTTTATATAGTTTATATTCTTTAACTTTGCCTAGAGTGGGAGTTAGAGCCAAGATGGTGGATCAGAGGAAGCATCTCAGTTGAAATCTTTTAACAGCTTTAAAATAGTGACAATTTATATTTTGAATGGAAGAGCCAATAGAAGGTTAGGCATTTTTTGGAAGATGTGAAGCAACAGTGGCCACAACAACAGCAGCATTTTTGGGATCTCTCAGCCCAGGGATGGTAAGAAGGTTAGAAAACTGGCTAGAAAGAGGTTACAGGCCCTTGACTGATAATGGGGCAAAGGATGCTGAGTGGCAACTCTTAACCATATGCAATTCTGGGTTGCAGTTCCAGGGAAGACAGAAGTTTTAGTGCTTGTGAGTTCAGAGAAATAGGGATTCTTTCCTGGTAAAGATCAGAACACAGATCAGAAGATCTCCCTTATCTCCCAGATCCCCCAGAATCACATCACAAAACCTTGAAGACCCCAGAACTAGCTCTGAAAAGAGTTGCATGAAAAAATTCTAAAGTCTGGACAATGCCTCCCCATCCCCAATAAGTAGAGATCAACTTTAACATAATGTTGAAAATTAAGAAATAAACTGGAAAAATAAGCAAACAATGACAACAAAAAAGAAATTCATAATAAAAAGTTACAATGATGGTGGGAAGGACCAAAAACAAATTCAGAAAAAGACAGCAATGGGAAAAAAGTTGAAACTAAAGCCTCAAAGAAAAGTGCTGGTTGGACCCAAGCCCCAAAAGATTTCAAAGAGTCAAAGAAGGAGATAAAATGGTTAGAAGAAAAAATAAGGAAGAGAAATGAGATTGATGCAAGAAAATTATGATGATAGAATTGATAGCTGGGTAAGAGACCCAAAAACTAATTTAAAAAAAAAAAGCTCCTTAGGAAACAGAATTGGCTTAATAGTAAAAGAAGTACAACAAGTAGGAAAATATGACACTGAAGAAAATTTCTTAAAAATTAGAATTGAGTAAGTAAAAGATAATGACTCTATTGCAACATAAAGAACTAATACAACACAATCAAAAGAATGAAAAATAATAAGAAAATGTAAAATATCTCATTGGAAAAATATCTTATCTAGAAAATAGAAAAGAGATAGCTAAAGAATTATCAGATCAAATAAGAATGTAGACATTACATTTCAAGAAATAATAAAAGGAAAACTGCAGTTTTTCTGTACTAATATTATTAGATTTAAAGAATAAATTCATTGAAAAAAAACTTCAGTGATCATTTCCTGAAAGAAATCCCAAAATGAAAACTCCCAATTAAGAGAAATTCAATAATACAATTTTAAGATTGTTGAGGGAATAAAAGAGGGGGAACATCCCAATGGGCTTGGAGAAAAGAAATCACAATACTGTAAACAAGAAAAGGGAATTCAGAACATAAGAACTATTAATCTAAGAGGAAGACATGTATAGTAGAAAGAGTACTAGATTTGGCATCTGAGGATCTATGTTCTTTATTATTTTATCTTTATTATTATTAATTATCTTTATTCTTAATCTTTATTACTTTCTATCTGATTCTGTGCTGGTCACTTAATCTCACTGAACTTTAGATTCCTAACTTGTGAAATGAGGGAATTAAAGGACCCTATAGTCTTTTTCAATTCTAATCCTATGATATATATGCCTGTTTTCTCTTCTTAAGTCAATAAATGGAAGCTCTCTATGATGCTGTAAGAATGGGAGCAGGTTCAAGAACTAATGAAAATATTCCGTTTTAATTAAAACTAAAGGAAGGAGAAATTACTCACAGATACAAGTTAAAATATGGAAAAATCTCAATCTATAATGATTAAAGAGTTCAATTAGCAAATCAGAATGATGAATTTGATAAAAAAAAAAAAATGAAGAAAATACCCGAGCTAAGGGACTTGGATCAAAGGTACAACACTATTCTGAGAATGTTTCGAGAGAAAGAAGAGACTAAAGAACTTTGAATTTTCAAAGATCTCAAAGATGTGAAAAATAGATATGATTTACATGAACTCTTAATAATATAGGCTGAACTAAGCCTTTGGTGAAAAGTAATTTTACAGTACATCAAAAGAAAGACTTGAATATATATGGAGAAATCTAATAATTTGTAAATTCTATTAAAGTATCAAAATGTGACTTTCTTATATAAAAAATAATAATTTCCACACATATTGAAAATATCCATAATAAAAATTTGAGAAAGGAACAGGCAGGCTTTTGTCAGCAGTATTCTATATCTTTTCATGTACTTGCATTCAGCATAATTCATCAAAATAGATCCTACTATTTATTATCAACTATAAAATCAAGCATTTGATTTGGTAAAATTAAATACTTTTCTTCAATATGCTATCTTTTTGTACATGTTAAATACATAAAAGTTTCCTTGGAAGATACACAGAAGCAATAATTTTGCATATGATAATTCTCTCAACATTATTGATAGGTATACTATTGAAAAACTAATTATTGTCAACAGTATTTACCACTTTTAAGCCCAACCTAAATGGAATAAATGTCCTCCAAGGCTCTTTAGCATTTGTGGGTGACCTTGTGCTGATTGAACCAAATGCCAAACAATCAAAACATCTTCAATTAGATCCACAATAATTAAAGAGAATCCAACCTACATAGAAAAAGCAAATGAATGAAGTCAGTCACTCAACTAACATTTATTAAGAGCCTACTATGTGCCAGATACTGTAAAATTACTGTGGAGACAAAGTGAAACAATCCAAGAGCTTATAATTTAATGGGAAAAAGACATGCAAAATTTATGTACTAATATATGCAGGATAACTTAGGGGTGATGACAAAGGTAAGGCACTAAGATTAAGGTGAGATGGGAAAGGTATCTTATATAGAAGGTGGGACTTAATCTGAGACTTGAAGGAAGCCAGAGAAACCAGAAGTCAGAAATGAGAAGAGAGAAATCTTGTCATGGTGGCCAGTTAAAATGCCAGGAGACTAGAGATGAAATGGTTTTTTGTTTTTTTTTTTGGTTTGAGAAATCTAGAAGAACAGTAAGGAAACATCTAAGTGGATAGATGTGTGACTTTGGATAAGTTACTTAACCCTGTTTGCCTCAGTTTCCTCATCTGTAAAATGAGTTGGAGAAAGAAATGGCAGAGTACTTCAATATATTTACCTAAAAAACCCCAAATGTGGTTAAGAAAAGTGGGACATGATTAAAAAAAAAAAACAACTGAACAATAACAAATAACTAAAGTGTCAGTGGATTTCATAGTATGTCAAGGGAGCAACATATAAGAAGACTAGAAAAGTAGGAAGAACCAGATAATGAAGAGATTTGAATGATATAAATAGGAATAAAAATGCCAATTTTCCAGATTATCATATACTACTGATTAATGTTCAGACCACCTATATGAATGTTATGGAATATTACTGTTCTGTAAGAAATGACCAGCAGGATGAATACAGAGAGGACTGGCGAGACTTACATGAACTGATGCTAAGTGAAATGAGCAGAACCAGGAGATCATTATACACTTCGACAATGATATTGTATGAGGACATATTTTGATGGAAGTGGATTTCTTTGACAAAGAGACCTGAGTTTCAATTGATAAATGACGGACAGAAGCAGCTACACCCAAAGAAAGAACACTGGGAAACGAATGTGAACTATCTGCATTTTTGTTTTTCTTCCCGGGTTATTTATACCTTCTGAATCCAATTCTCCCTATGCAACAAGAGAACTGTTCGGTTCTGCAAACATATATTGTATCTAGGATATACTGCAACATATCCAACATATAAAGGACTGCTTGCCATCTAGGGGAGGGGGTGGAGGGAAGGAGGGAAAAAAATCGGAACAGAAACGAGTGTCAATATAAAGTAATTATTAAATAAAAAATAATAATAATGTTCAGACCACCAAGATGGTTCATTAGTACATTTGAGACCTAGATTCAGAATTGAAAAAGAGACAGAGAGTGAGCTAGATTATATAAGACATATAATACAATATTTTCAGTGGTCCCAAAGCAAAATTACATCTTTTTAACTGTCTCTGGTTGATGCTATGTGTTTTTCAGGTATGGAATATCATAATATCTGAGGAATAAAACTAAAATTTAGGGTGTCACCAGGAAGACCATTGTGGATTTCAATGCTCTATATCTGTAGCATATTACTGAAGATGGTGTGTATACAAAAAAGTGATATAACAGGGATACATGGCCAGAAAATAAAACAGGTCAGTCTTATAGCAAGTGATGGAATAATAAATTGTATGATTTCTGTGTGCTGTACTGATACTCATGAGATTTCAAGATAGAAGAATGCCCCTAGAATGTTGGGTTAGTGAGATTTGAATCTTGCCTTCTGACATTGGAGCCACTGTTATTTCCAGTATTGTATACTGTCTCCCTGGGGAAAACAAATGCTTCTGTCAAGATCTGAAATTCAGGTAACATTCTTCTAATTTCAACAAACATTTCTCTGCATCTGTGATATCCAGAGCACAACCATGTTTATGGTCACTGACAGGTCAAAAAAAAAAAAAAATAGGCTGCTTAGCTTCTTCTAGTCTCAATAAGTTAGTATTTCTTCATTATAGTGGATTCTAACTCCCAGTTCAATGAACTTTCTAAATATTTCTCCATCACATCACTGGGAACTATCACCAGAATCTGTCATTACAGAAGAAGTTATGCCAGAGGTAAGTATGTCCAAGAATGGACTACAAATATCCTCCAAGGATTTTAGATCATTGGTTATTAATTGAGTGCTGACAGTGTATTCAACTCTGCAAAACAAGTGAGAAGAAACATTCTCTACCTTCTGGTTTGCAGTAGGAGCCAGACTGAAATGCAGAATGAAGTAATGTGGCCATCACACCTAAGAATGGGAGCTACTATATTTAGCCTTATTATTGAAAATTTTCTGACACAACCTTCAGTTACACAACTGTGACCTAAGGGTATTACTGGCATATATATTTTAGGAGTGTTTTTTAAAAGGAAAAGATTTTTGCTTGGTGAAAAAGAAAATCCTTCCTTCCACATCTCAGCCACTACCAACATGAATTGTAATGCAGTTTTTTTCCTTAATATTTTCTTAATAGGACATAGATTTTATTCTCCAAGAGAATTGTGGTAATCCAAATATTTAAAGATCCTTTACACATGATTAAAAAGTGCTTTTGTACGGAACTGAAATTCAAAATGGGCGGCATAATAAGACATCATTGAGAGTTTATCAGTCCTTATAGATAAAAGTTTAATAGTGAAGAATAAATGAATGAATTTAAAAATATTTGTTAAACAACTTGTATTTATGTGTGTGTTATGGGATAGAAAAGCTCCTTTGCTGAATTAGACATCTGATATATCCAAGATCTTTCATTGGTGTATCACCATGGACAACTCAGTCGATTAGATTAACTTAAACTGGCCTAAAGCTTGTCCTTGTTCAGTTTTCTTCTTCTACTCTCGCTAAGTAAATCTTTTTGTCCACTGTTGAATGATCTCTGAGTATCTCATTTTGTTTCAACTATTAGGGACTTGCTGAGCCTAGTGTAATCCAAAACAATTGGAATAGTCTTACAAGTTTAAAATATAATTATCTTCTTGAAGCTTTTTGGATGGTTTTTGGAAATGACCATGTAGCTAAACCAGGAGTCCTTAGTCTTATAATTGTGTATCATAAAGACTCCCACTTGGAAAGAAGACAAATCGAGATAGATCCTTGTATTTTAAGATTGTTTAACAACTGTGCTGAAATAACTGTTTGACTTTTGTCTGTTTTTAAATTCAGAATCTGAGAGATAAAGTGGATATTTTTATGATTCATTGGTATAAGCCATTGAGGCAAATCTTTAAAAATACAATGTTAAATTATCCCCAGGAATCCAGAAACATTTTTGAAATTGGGGTATAGATGCATGTACGAATTAGTCCTTTTTTAATTAGCACAGGATAGGGTGTGCTGCATCAGTTTTAAAAATTTCTACATCTACCACTGAACTGTGAAATAATGTAAACTGTTATTTGTCAAACTCAAATAGAAATGTGAGTCACTAAATCATTCATAAAGATCCCTGTGGATTGCATATGGACTTAAAATAACAAATAATATTATATATGCTTTATTGTCTTTTTATTTATTTAAAAAACACTTCCCAGTTACACATTTATTTAGTTTGGGCCACAGTCAGAAATGTTCTTGGCTGCAGGTGGTCTACAGGGCATGTGTTTGATACCTCTACCTTAGAGCTCCCACACAGAAAAGATCACAGAACTCAGGCTCCATTTCATTAGCAGCAATGTACATGGGAAATAGAGTACAAGCATAAGCCTAATAAGCCTAATAAAACCTTTGCCTTTGTTGCTTTTTTGGAGCATTGCCACTGGAGGACAGAAGCAACATTATTTAGTGCTCAGTGCTGCTGCTAAACACAGAAGGATAATTGTTTTGTTTTGTTTTTATTAATTTTATTTTTATTATAGCTTTTTATTTACAAGACATATGCTTAGACTACTTTCAACATTGATCCTTGCAAACCTTTCTGTTCCAACATTTCACCTCTTTCCCCCACCCTCTCCCCTAGATGGCAGGTTAACATGCAATACATGTTAAATATGTTAAAGTATATATTAAATACAATGTATATATACATATTAATAGTTAATTTGCTGCACAAGAAAAATCAGATTTATAAATAAGGTAAAAATAACCTGAGAAGGAAAACAAAAATGAAAGCAGACAATAATAGAAGGAGTAGAAATGCTATGTTGTGGTCCATACTCATTTCCCATAGTTCTTTCTCTGGGTGTAGCTGGTTCACTTCATTACGGAACAATTGGAACTGATTTGGATCGTCTCGTTGTTGAAGAGAGCCACATGCATCAGGATTGATCATTATATAGTATTGTTGTTGAAGTGTATAATGATCTCTTGATTCTGCTCATTTCACTTAGCATCAGTTCATGTAAGTCTCTCCAAGCCTCTCTGAAATCATCCTGCTGGTCATTTTTTATATAACATTCATACACCATAACTTATTCAGCCATTCTCCAATTGATGGGCATCCACTCAGTTTCCAGTTTCTTGTCACTACAAAAAGGGCTGCCACAAATATTTTTGCCCATTCAAGTCCCTTTCCCTTCTTTAAGATCTCTTTGGGATATAAGCCCAGTTGTAACACTGCTGGATCAAAGGGTATGCAGTTTGATAATTTTTTGAGCATAGTTCCACAGTGCTCTCCAGAATGGTTGGATGCATTCACAATTTCACTGACAATTGTTATCAATGTCCCAGTTTTTTCACATTCGTCGTTATCTTTTCCTGTCATCCAAGCTAATCAGAGAGGTGTAGTGGTATCTCAGATTGTCTTAATTTGCATTTCTCTGATCAATAATGATTTGGAGCACCTTTTTATATGACCAGAAATAAATTCAATTCCTTCTTCTGAAAACTGTTTGTTCGTATCCTTTGACCATCAATTGGAGAATGGCTTAGTTTCTTATAAAATTGAGTCAATTCTCTATATATTTTGGAAATGAGGCTTTTATCAGAACCTTTGACTGTAAAAATATTTCTCAGTTTATTGCTTCCCTTCTCATCTTTCTTGTCTGCATTAATTTTGTTTGTACAAAATCTTTTAACTTGATATAATCAAAATTTTCTATTTTGTGATCAATAATGATCTCTAGTTCTTCTTTGGTCACAAATTTCTTCCTCCTTCACAGATCTGAGAATAAACTATCCTATCTTCTTCCAATTTATGTATAATCTCATTTGTTATGTCTAAATCATGAAATCACTTTTACCTTATCTTGGTGTATGGTGTATGTATATGGATCTATGACTAATTTCTGCCATACTAGTTTCCAATTTTCCCAGCAGTTTTTGTCAAACAGTGAATTCTTATCCCAAAAGCTGGGATCTTTGGGTTTGTCAAACACTCAATTGTTAGAGTTATTGACTATTTTGTTCTATGAACCTAATCTATTCCATTGGTGAACTAGGGTATTTCTTAGCCAGTACCAAGTGATTTTGGTGACTGCTGTTTTATAATATAGTTTTAGATCTGATACAGCTAGGCCACCTTTATTTGATTTTCTTTTTCATTAGTTCCCTTGAAAGTCTTGATCTTTTTTTCTTCCAGATGAATTTTGTTGTTATTTTTTTCCAGGTTATTAAAATAGTTTTTTTGGGAATCTGATTAGTATAGCACTAAATAAATAGATTAGTTTAGGTAGTACTATCATCTTTATTATATTCACTCACCTTTCCAAGACCACTTAATATTTCAAGCTGTTTAGATCTGATTTTATTTGTGTGGAAAGTGTTTTGTAGTTCTCATATAGTCCCTGACTTTCTCTTAGCAGAGAGATTCCCAAATATTTTATATTATTGGTAGTTATTTTAAGTGGAATTTCTCTTTGCATCTCTTGCTGTTGCATTTTGTTAGTGATGTATAAAAATGGTGATGATTTATGTGTATCCTGCAACTTTGCTGAAGTTGCTAATAGCTTTTGAGTAGAGTCTCTGGGGTTCTCTAATTATATCATCGTATCATCTGCAAAGTGATAATTTTGGTTTCCTTATTAACTACTCTAATTCCTTTAATCTCTTTTTCTTCTCTTATTGCCAAAGCTATCATTTCTAACACAATATTGAATAGTGGTTAACCTTGTTTCACTCCTGATCTTATTGGGAATGGCTGTAGTTTGTCCCCATTACATATGATGCTTACTGATGGTTTTAAATAGATGCTACTGATTATTTTAAGGAAATCATGAAATCACTTTGACCTTATCTTGGTGTATGGTGTATGTATGTGGATCATTTATTCCTATACTCTTAAGTGTTTTTAATAGGAAAGGGTGTTGGATTATATCAAATGCTTTTTCTGCATCTATTGACATGATCATAATTTTTTTGTTAATTTGATTATTGATATAGTCAATTATACCAATAGTTTTCCTAATATTGAACCAGCCTTGCATTCCTGGTATAAATCCTACTTGGTCATGGTGTATTATCTTGGGGATGATTTTCTCTAATCTCATTGCTAATATTTTATTTAAGATTTTTGCATCGATATTCATTAGGAAGATTGGTCTGTAATTTTCTTTCTCTCTTTTTTTCCTACCTGGTTTGGATATCAATACCATGTCTTTATCATAAAAGAAATTTGATAAGGGCTTCTTCATTCCCTATTTTTTCAGATTGTTTAAATAGTATTGGGGTTAATTGTTCTTTAAATGTTTGGTAGAATTCACATGTAAATCCATCTGGTCCTAGGGATTTTTTTCTTAGCAAGTTAATTATTTTATTTCTTTTTCTAAAATCAGATGATTTAAGCAATTTACTTCCTCCTCTATTAATCTGGGCAACCTATATTTTTATAGATATTCATCCATTTCACTTAGTTTGTTGAATTTATTGGCATAAAGTGGGGTAAAGTAACTCCTAATTATTGCTTTCATTTCCTCTTCATTAGTGGAAAGTTCTCCCTTTTCATTTTTAAGATTAACAATTTGATTTCCTTTTTCTAATCAAATTTACCAAATACTTATCTATTTTGTTGTTTTTTTTATAGAACCAACTCTGAGTTTTATTTATAAATTCAATAGTTCTTTTTACTTTCAATTTTATTAGTTTCTCCTTTTATTTTTAGAATTTCTAGACTAATATTTGATTGGGGGGGTTAATTTGCTCTCTTTCTAGCTTTTTTAGTTGAAAGCCCAGCTAATTGATCTTCTCTTTCTTTCTTTTATGCAAGGAAGCATCTAAAGATATAAAATTTCCCATTATTACCACTTTGCATGCATCCCACAAATTTTGATATGTTGTCTCATTATTGTCATTCTCTTGGATGAAATTATTAATTGTGTCTATGATTTGCTGTTTCACCCATTCATTCTTTAGTATTAATCCCCTCTTTTTAGTTGATTCTCTCTCTCTCTCTCTGTCAGTCTGTCCATCTATCTGTCTGTCTGTCTCTCTCTCTATATAATGTGTGTGTGTATATATATACATACACACACACATACACATTTGGTTTCCTCTTTACCTAATCTAATTCCTTTAATCTCTTTTTTTCTCTTATTGCCAAAACTAACATTTCTAATACAATGGTGAATAATGATGGTGATAGTGGGCAACCTTGTTTCATCCCCGATCTTAATGGGAATGGTTCTAATTTATCCTCATTATATCTGATACTTGCTGATGGCTTTAAATAGATGCTATTGATCATTTAAAGGAAAACTCCTTTTATTCCTCTCTAGTGTTTTTAATAGGAATGGGTGTTGGATTTAAGACAATTGATTTTCTTTGTAATTGTATGTATTTTGTTTTATTTTATGGTCTTGAAAGCATTATTCTAAGAAGCAGTGTATAGGCTTTACTAAACTGGCAAAAATCTTTCTTCTAAACATGACAACTTAGTATATACTACAAATTTCATGAAAATGTATTAGATTCTCAATGTCTTTCCCTCCCTACTCTTTCCTCCTCTTTCTCGTAAAGAAATAAAAATTAATACATAGTTGAATAGATCTGGCAAATGGGGGAAGAAAAGAAATAGTATGACTTTGGATAATATAAAATTCCTCGAGTGAGAGTAAATAATTTCTATTCCATTGCTGGCTTTATTTATACATTTTTAAAAATTGCTTGTTTGTTTTTAGAAGTGAAGACAGCCAATTCCTAAATAAGAAAATAAACATTGGCTTCTCATTTCATTTTAGCAAGCATCAACCCTTTGGTTCAAAATGTCCTGCATTTCTCAGTGTTCTCCTGAATACCATATGTTCTGAAGATTCACTGAATGCCTCCTTTGTGAACTTAAAACCAGAAGAGGAACTGGGTACTCAATTTTGTAGCAGAATCACACATATGAATATTGATTTTTCTTCTTTCTGTCAATACTTAATCCAAGAAAAATAAATCAAATACTAGTAGTGCTATTCATTTGAATTTTTAAGCCAGGTCTTTTGTATAAGGACTCATTAGTTGGAAATACCATTTTTCAATACAGGAAGAAAATGCATTGCAAAGTGATTTTATAGTCTAAATCCATTCCTTGCTTACAGATTTTTAAAGAGGGAGATAGGGAATGAAGGAACTGGACTCTTCCCATCATTTCATTAGAATAGGTTTTGCCACAGAAAGAAATCCCTCTGCTAATATAAACTAGCAATTACTTTGTATCTAATAATCTTGGTAAGTTGATTGGGGCATGGAGAAGTTAGAGAACTATAAACAGTATTGTCTGAGGTGGGACATGAACTCAATTTTTTCTGATTCTAAGTTCAGATCTCTATATAATTGATTAATAGCAATTTCTTAAGGTACTACAATGTTGGAGAAAGTGACACTTGCCCTGAGCCTTGAAAGAAATTACATATTCCAAGAATGCATTCTAAGTATGAATGACATCAAGTATATGGAGAATGAAGATGGAGTGCTATGTATGAGGATTTGATTATGGTAGTGTTTGTGTTTGGTAGATTATGTGTAAAATGTGTAAAAATTTTGTGTAAATTTTTGTGTAATGTGTATATTGTGTAAATTTACAGGTATAAATGTGTAAAAAGACAGGTAGATTAAGTCCAGGTTGTGAGGAATTCTAAAGGCCAAATGGAGGAGTTTTATTTGATCCCAGAAATAATGAGGAGCCACTGGTGTTTATTGAGTAAAAGAATGACATGATTATATCTATTTTTTAGGAAAATCACATTGGTAGTAATGTATACAATGCATTAGGGTGAAAAGTGAATGAAAGGAGAGAGCAAGTAAGAGATTATAGCAATAATCTTGGTGAGAGGTGCTGAACTTGTGTAGAGAGAAGAGAACACAAAAGAGAGATATCAAGAAGGTAAAACTAACAAGACTCGACAAGAGAGTAAACATATACAGTGTGTTTGTGTGTGCAACTCTGTGTGTGTGTGTGTGCCTGTGTGTGTGTGTGAAGCTAATATGGGTTAGAGAGAAGTAAAGTATGACAATGAGTTTTAAAACCTGTGTTACAGGAAGCATGGTGATACTACAGAAATAAATTCAGAAGGAGTTGAATTTGGGGAGACCTGTAATGGTTTCAGTTTTGAATTTTGACAAATTAACTTTCAATTGCCTATAGGACATTCAAGTAGAAATGTCCAATAGGCAGTTTACAATACGGGGATGGAACTCAGGGGAAAGTCTAAGGCTGTGAGTCAGCTGCATAGAAGTCACAATTAAACCTATGTAAGCAAATTTCACTGAGAGAGGGTGTAGAGAGAGAAGAGTAGAAAAGTACATTGAGGCACACCCATAATTAGAGGATGTAGTTTAATAGTTTAATGCATCAATTCCAGCAACTCATTCCCGACATGGGAAGCTATTATCTCTAGGGTGACCGTACTCGGTGAACTAGAACTTTGTAAATGTGGTGCTCAGAACAAATAAACCATATGGAGGCCTTAGGAATGTTACGGGGATGCTGCCAGCTCAAGAACCAGAAGAAAAAAAGGTAAGCTCTGTTTCCTGCAGACAGGTAATCTGCTGGGGTAAATAAAAAGAGCCTAGGTAATTCAAGCTTTTGGCTTTTTTAGCTAACATCTGGATATTCCAAAGAGATTAGAAGGTGAGAAGTTTGGCACTCTGAGAACCCACTCTAAAATGAAAGAATGTTCAAAATTTCTCTGAATTCTCTTCACCAGTAATGACATTAATTGTTCACATCTTATGTATCTCTGGCCAAATTTAATATGATAAAGCTCTTTCAGGTACTGTCTTGAGCTTTCTAACATTTTAGTTGAAGTATAGCAACCAGAAAGTGATCCTTTGTTATGGTCCAGAACTCTGAATTTGAAACAAGGATTCTTACAAGGTACTAACTCAGTGGAATTGATGAGACAATGGTTATCTAGTTTAGCATGGTGATTAATAATTCTTTAAGTTCAGTATGATTGATTTAATCTTATAACATTTATGGTTTCCTAGTGATATAATGATTAGTTTATACTCAGTGTAGAGAATATAAGCTGGGACAAACTCAGCCAGGGTCAGAGCCAGGCAAGGAGGGACTGACATGGATTCATTCCATCGTCTACCTTTGTGGTGGCTGAAGGCTCAAACACAAGCCCAGGGAGTCAGAACCGTGTTTATTCATTTCATTTCACAGCACTGTGGCTGGCCTGGCCTCTTGTACTTCCCACACTGAGACTAAGGAGATTTGAAAGGCTCTCCAGAAAGCTGGCCTGGGCCCCAGGCAAGCAAACTAGACTGTGAAGGAGATAATAAAGGATTTGGATTTTAACACTTGGCTATTTTTGTGGTGATTACTCTACTGAAAGGAAGGCTACTCCCGGACCTCCAGAGAACCAACAACAACAATACAATTCTTCCTACTTTATTTTAATTCTTCCACTTTAGAAAGATATGAAAATGAAAAGGCAATAGAAGGTAATTAAATTCATGCTTACCTGGGACAGGCTCTTATAAAAAGTAGACAGAGCTGTCATTTTGTCTTAAGATTTGCTAAATACATTGATCCAAGAAGGTAGGAAAGATATCTGGGTTTAGGATCTTTCTGATTCTGAGTTCAAATCCAGTTTCAAACATTCATTAGCTATGTGATCTTGGGCAAGTCATTTAACTTCTCTCTGCTCAGTTTCTTAAAGTATAAAATGGAGACAATAATCATATGTCCCTTATGTGAGGATCAATTGAAATAATATTTGTAAAGTGCAGTATCTGGCACACAGTAGATGCTCAATAAATGTTTATTAGCTTCCTCACCTCCTTCTCCAAAGCACAGAAACAAAATGTACAAAAGAGAGAGGACTAACTGCAGCCCTAGTGATTGCTTTAGGACATAATAGAACATTATTTTTTCTCCCAGAATCATTTTCTTCTCAGCTTCCTCTATAGTTTCAAATCGTATAGAGGGCACAGTAGTGCCCCCACTCAATCAGGATCACACTTTTGGTGTTAGCTTGACTTCACTTTGCCCTTATCCCACATAATGCATGGCTTGCAGAATCTTGCCTTTTACTACCCTCACATCATTTCTTGTATATGTATGTCCCTTTCTCTCTAGTCAAACAACCACAACTCTGATTCAGTTCCAATCTCCTTACTGCTATAGTTTGTAATAGCCTTCACTTTCCAGACTCGTTTCTTCTCACTCCAAATTTTCCTCTACTTAATTGCTAAAGGCATTTTACTAAAGCACAAGCCTGTTCTTGTTTGTTTTTTTTTTTTTTCTCTTACTCAATAAACTCCAATAACTCCCTTTCAACTTCAGGATCTCATATAAAATTCTGTCTTTGACTTTGAATGCCCTTCACAACTTAGCCCTTTTATGCCTTTGCAGTCTTTTTTTTTTTTTTTTTACTTTTTATTCCCTTTGACTAGCTTTCTTATTATTCCTTAAGTGATTAAACCTGAGTTTCTTTTTCTTTTTTTTATAATTTATTTTCAATAATATTTTATTTCTCAAATACATGTAAAAATAGTTTTCAACATTCATTTTTGTAAGATTTTGTGTTCTGATTTTTTCCCTCCCTGCCTTATCTTTTCCTTCCCCAAAACAGTAAGCTATTTGATACAAGTTGAATATGTGTTATTCTTTTAATCAGAATTTTCATATTTGTCATATTGTGCAAGTCAAATTAGATGAAAAGGGGAAAACAATCAGAAGAAAACAAACAAAAAAGTGAAAATACTTTGCTTCGATCCACATTCTGTCTCCATAGTTGGATATGCATGGCATTTTCCATCCCAAGTCTATTGGAATTACCTTAAATCACTGCTTCTTGAGAAGAACCAAGTCCATCACAATTAATCATCACATAATCTTGTTTTTACTGTGTACGGTGTTTGCTTAGTTCTGCTTACTTCACTTAGCATCAGTTCACGTAAGTCTTTCCAGGCATTTCTGAAATCAGCTTGATCATAATTTTTATGTAGGACAAGATTATATTAAACTCATATATTGTAATTTATTCAGCCATTCTTCAATTGATGGGCAATCCACCCAATTTCCAGTTCTTTGTTACAAAAAGGGCTGCTGGAAGTATTTTTGTGCGTATTGGTCCTTTTCTCTTTTTTATGATCTCTTTGATTATATGATGATATGATCTCAGACTTATTAGTGAGACTGCTATACCAAAGGGTATGCGCAGTTTATAAAGCTTTGGATATAGTTCCAAATTGCTCCCCAGAATAGATCATTTCACAAATCCCACATTTTTTTTTGCTTCAATGGTTCCCACATTCCCTCTGATATTTATCATTTTCTTTTTCTGTCATCTTAGCCAATCTGAGAGGTGGTGTAATGGTACCTCAAAATTTGAACCTGGGTCTTTTTGAATCTTTGTGTGGATCATCCTTTCTCTTTATTTCATTTACTTCTCTACTAATTTCCTTTTCCTCACCTTTTCTTTTTTTGTTTTCAATTCAAAAAAATGCTTATCAAGTTCCTAGACCATGTTAAGACTTGGTAACAAAATGAATTTAAAATGTTAGTGGGATTATCTTCCAATTTTTTAAAAATTCTTTTAAAACATTATACTGTTTGCTTTGCTTGTATAAAGCACCAATCCACCTATAGAGCTCTGTCCTGAACATTTTTCATTGATGATACTGACTTATATCTGGTTGCATGCATTTGTTTAGTTGATTCCCTCATTAGACTGTGCGTTGTCTTTTGCCTTTCTTTGAATACTGGTTCTTCGTAAGGTAGATAGCAAATGGTAAGTACTTAACAAATGCATATTGACTAACTTTCTCTTTGAATAGTGTAGTGTGCTTTCTAGAGCCCCTAAATTGGGGTGCCTAAATATATCATCCAGACTAGCTCTCTGGGGAATCCCAGGACCAGTCTGAGTTCTTAATCTTAGTGGAGGAGTGAAGAAGGCAGGAAACGCATGAGGATGGTCAAAGATGGAGTCCATTTATTTCAAGTCCTCTCAGTCCTTAAATATCTTTAGTACAATCACATCACTACAGCACACTGAGCATGTGCCAACTATAGAACCATTACATCACCATATCACCGCAGCACACTGCACAAGTACTAACTATGGTAGCATTACAACACCACAGCACACTGCACAAGTACTAAGTATGGTACCATTACATCACCGCAGCACACTGCACAAGTACTAACTATGGTAGCATTACACCGCCGCAGCACACTGCACAAGTACTAAATATGGTAGCATTACACTGCCGCAGCACACTGCCCAAGTGCTAACTATAGTAGCATTACACCGCCGCAGCACACTGCACAAGTGCTAACTATGGTAGCATTACACCGCTGCAGCACACTGCACAAGGGCTACTATGGTAGCATTACACCGCCACAGCACACTGCACAAGGGCTACTATGGTAGCATTACATTACCGCAGCACACTGCACAAGTACTAACTATGGTAGCATTACACCGCCACAGCACACTGCACAAGTACTATGGTAGCATTACACCGCCACAGCACACTGCACAAGGGCTACTATGGTAGCATTACATCACCGCAGCACACTGCACAAGGGCTAACTATGGTAGCATTACACCGCCACAGCACACTGCACAAGGGCTACTATGGTAGCATTACATCACCGCAGCACACTGCACAAGGGCTAACTATGGTAGCATTACACCGCCACAGCACACTGCACAAGGGCTACTATGGTAGCATTACATCACCGCAGCACACTGCACGAGTACTAACTATGGTAGCATTACATCGCCACAGCACACTGCACAAGGGCTACTATGGTAGCATTACATCACCGCAGCACACTGCACAAGTACTAACTATGGTAGCATTACACCGCTGCAGCACACTGCACAAGTACTATGGTAGCATTACACCGCCACAGCACACTGCACAAGGGCTACTATGGTAGCATTACATCACCGCAGCACACTGCACAAGGGCTAACTATGGTAGCATTACACCGCCGCAGCACACTGCACAAGTACTAACTATGGTAGCATTACACCGCCACAGCACACTGAACAAGGGCTACTATGGTATCATTACATCACCGCAGCACACTGCACAAGGGCTAACTATGGTAGCATTACACCGCCGCAGCACACTGCACAAGTACTAACTATGGTAGCATTACACCGCCACAGCACACTGCACAAGGGCTACTATGGTAGCATTACATCACCGCAGCACACTGCACAAGTACTAACTATGGTAGCATTACACCGCTGCAGCACACTGCACAAGGGCTACTATGGTAGCATTACACCGCCACAGCACACTGCACAAGGGCTACTATGGTAGCATTACATCACCGCAGCACACTGCACAAGTACTAAGTATGGTAGCATTACACCGCCACAGCACACTGCACAAGTACTAACTATGGTAGCATTACACCGCCACAGCACACTGCACAAGGGCTACTATGGTAGCATTACATCACCGCAGCACACTGCACAAGTACTAACTATGGTAGCATTACACCGCCACAGCACACTGCACAAGAGCTACTATGGTAGCATTACATCACCGCAGCACACTGCACAAGGGCTAACTATGGTAGCATTACACCGCCGCAGCACACTGCACAAGTACTAACTATGGTAGCATTACACCACCACAGCACACTGCACAAGGGCTACTATGGTAGCATTACATCACCGCAGCACACTGCACAAGTACTAACTATGGTAGCATTACACCGCCGCAGCACACTGCACAAGGGCTACTATGGTAGCATTACACCGCCACAGCACACTGCACAAGTACTATGGTAGCATTACACCGTCACAGCACACTGCACAAGGGCTACTATGGTAGCATTACATCACCGCAGCACACTGCACAAGGGCTAACTATGGTAGCATTACACCACCACAGCACACTGCACAAGGGCTACTATGGTAGCATTACATCACCGCAGCACACTGCACAAGGGCTAACTATGGTAGCATTACACCGCCGCAGCACACTGCACAAGTACTAACTATGGTAGCATTACACCGCCACAGCACACTGCACAAGGGCTACTATGGTATCATTACATCACCGCAGCACACTGCACAAGGGCTAACTATGGTAGCATTACACCGCCGCAGCACACTGCACAAGTACTAACTATGGTAGCATTACACCGCCACAGCACACTGCACAAGGGCTACTATGGTAGCATTACATCACCGCAGCACACTGCACAAGTACTAACTATGGTAGCATTACACCGCCGCAGCACACTGCACAAGGGCTACTATGGTAGCATTACACCGCCACAGCACACTGCACAAGTACTATGGTAGCATTACACCGTCACAGCACACTGCACAAGGGCTACTATGGTAGCATTACATCACGACAGCACACTGCACAAGGGCTAACTATGGTAGCATTACACCACCACAGCACACTGCACAAGGGCTACTATGGTAGCATTACATCACCGCAGCACACTGCACGAGGGCTACTATGGTAGCATTACATCACCACAGCACACTGCACAAGTACTAACTATGGTAGCATTACACCTCCACAGCACACTGCACAAGGGCTAACTATGGTAGCATTACACCGCCGCAGCACACTGCACAAGTATTAACTATGGTAGCATTACACCACCACAGCACACTGCACAAGGGCTACTATGGTAGCATTACATCACCGCAGCACACTGCACAAGTACTAACTATGGTAGCATTACACCGCCACAGCACACTGCACAAGGGCTACTATGGTAGCATTACATCACCGCAGCACACTGCACAAGTACTAACTATGGTAGCATTACACCGCCGCAGCACACTGCACAAGTGCTAACTATGGTAGCATTACACCGCTGCAGCACACTGCACAAGGGCTACTATGGTAGCATTACACCGCCACAGCACACTGCACAAGGGCTACTATGGTAGCATTACATCACCGCAGCACACTGCACAAGTACTAACTATGGTAGCATTACACCGCCACAGCACACTGCACAAGTACTATGGTAGCATTACACCGCCACAGCACACTGCACAAGGGCTACTATGGTAGCATTACATCACCGCAGCACACTGCACAAGGGCTAACTATGGTAGCATTACATCACCGCAGCACACTGCACAAGTACTAACTATGGTAGCATTACACCGCCACAGCACACTGCACAAGTACTAACTATGGTAGCATTACACCTCCACAGCACACTGCACAAGGGCTAACTATGGTAGCATTACACCGCCGCAGCACACTGCACAAGTATTAACTATGGTAGCATTACACCACCACAGCACACTGCACAAGGGCTACTATGGTAGCATTACATCACCGCAGCACACTGCACAAGTACTATGGTAGCATTACACCGTCACAGCACACTGCACAAGGGCTACTATGGTAGCATTACATCACCGCAGCACACTGCACAAGGGCTAACTATGGTAGCATTACACCGCCGCAGCACACTGCACAAGTACTAACTATGGTAGCATTACACCGCCACAGCACACTGCACAAGGGCTACTATGGTATCATTACATCACTGCAGCACACTGCACAAGGGCTAACTATGGTAGCATTACACCGCCGCAGCACACTGCACAAGTACTAACTATGGTAGCATTACACCGCACAGCACACTGCACAAGGGCTACTATGGTAGCATTACATCACCGCAGCACACTGCACAAGTACTAACTATGGTAGCATTACACCGCTGCAGCACACTGCACAAGGGCTACTATGGTAGCATTACACCGCCACAGCACACTGCACAAGGGCTACTATGGTAGCCTTACATCACCGCAGCACACTGCACAAGTACTAACTATGGTAGCATTACACCGCCACAGCACACTGCACAAGTACTAACTATGGTAGCATTACACCGCCACAGCACACTGCACAAGGGCTACTATGGTAGCATTACATCACCGCAGCACACTGCACAAGTACTAACTATGGTAGCATTACACCGCCGCAGCACACTGCACAAGGGCTACTATGGTAGCATTACATCACCGCAGCACACTGCACAAGTACTAACTATGGTAGCATTACACCGCCGCATCACACTGCACAAGTACTAACTATGGTAGCATTACACCGCCGCAGCACACTGCGCAAGTACTAACTATGGTAGCATTACACCGCCGCAGCACACTGCACAAGTACTAACTATGGTAGCATTACACCGCTGCAGCACAGTGCACAAGGGCTACTATGGTAGCATTACACCGCCACAGCACACTGCACAAGGGCTACTATGGTAGCATTACACCGCCACAGCACACTGCACAAGGGCTACTATGGTAGCATTACACCGCCACAGCACACTGCACAAGGGCTACTATGGTAGCATTACATCACCGCAGCACACTGCACAAGGGCTAACTATGGTAGCATTACACCGCCGCAGCACACTGCACAAGTACTAACTATGGTAGCATTACACCGCCACAGCACACTGCACAAGTACTAAGTATGGTAGCATTACACCGCCACAGCACACTGCACAAGTACTAACTATGGTAGCATTACACCGCCACAGCACACTGCACAAGGGCTACTATGGTAGCATTACATCACCGCAGCACACTGCACAAGTACTAACTATGGTAGCATTACACCGCCACAGCACACTGCACAAGGGCTACTATGGTAGCATTACATCACCACAGCACACTGTACATGTGTTAACTGTAAGCTGTAATGGGCTGAGGCTTGAGTTGATGCACTGAGGTCCCAAGCACATGAGGCTAAATAGTAATTGGACCATACTCTATTAATAGATAAGCTTGGAGAAAGAATGGCCCCCACCCACTCTTTGTGCAAGTCCTGATGTGTTGTATAGGAAATGACGATTTTGGTGGGTGGAGGCAGGGGAGTGGAATAGGAAGGGGAGGAGAGACTTTTGGGACGGCCATTGCCACGGTTGCCTCCACTGTTGACTCCACTGTTGACTCCACTGTTGGCTTGGCTCGCGTTGCTCTCTCTTAGCTGGCTTCCTGTCGCAACTGCCTATATTTGCTATCGCAATCTTTCTTGCCTATATTTGCTATAGCAATCTTTATTCACCTCTTCACTTCAATAAATATTGAAGATTTTTCCCTTAACCTGAATTCCTGACTCCGGCTGACTTTAAATACGCGGTCATTACATTTGGCGCCCAACGTGGGGCACGAACCCACGACCCTGGGATTAAGAGTCCCATGCTCTACCGACTGAGCCACACAAGAGGCACCCACAGCAGTCCTTCATCAAGGAGACAGTGTGATAGAGTGGGTGAACCTCCCGGCACAACCAGAACAAAGCCTTACTCCTTACCCAGTGCTTGTGGCTAGAATTTTGTTAAAGGCCATTAAGTGAGCAGTACAATTATCTGGGGCAAGACCTGATAAGATATACACCTTTTACACCAATACACAAATTAATGTGTGTTGTGAGACCATCCCAGAGTGGCAAATTTTATTAGCCATGGCTCCTAATTTTATACATGGGTCTCCATTAAAGATAACCAGACTTTTACATAATTGGCGATGGATTCTTGAAGAAAAAGTTTCTAAAGTTCCTCTTAAAGGACCAACTATCTTTACAGATGCATCCAAACACAATATTTGTGCTGTATACTCTCATGATTTAACCATAAAGAGAGTAGTCAGAACTCCTTTTCAGTCCACTCAGCAGAACGAATTGTATGCAATCATGTTAGCTCTCACTTATTACCCAGGAGACATAAATATAATATCTGATTCAGCCTATTCAGTAGGTGTGGTACAAAGAATTGCCACAGCCCAAATAAAATTTGCAGCTTCTAATATATATCAGCTCTTTAAGGAACTTCAGGAGCAAGTGAGAAAACATCCAGGTAAGATTTATATCTTGCATGTCCACTCACATAGTGGACTCCCAGGCCCTATTTTTGATGGGAATTCAAAGGCAGATAGCCTTTTAACTATGTTAGCCATACACCTTTATTTCAGGAGGCCCAGGAATCCCATTCTAAGTACCATCAGGCTGCTCGAGCTTTGCGTTTACAATTTGGGATTACAAAAGAGGAAGCTAGGAGCATAGTAAAAAGCTATACAGCTTGCCTTCCTTTCCATGCTCCTACACTGCCTGGAGGGAAGAACCCTCGTGGTTTGAGACCCAATGAAATCTGGCAAATGGATGTGACCCATTATAAATCTTTCGGTCGTCTGTCTTTTATCCATGTTGTGGTAGACACCTTTTCAGGATTCACTTTTGCCATACCAGCAGCAAAAGAGACAGCCCGAGTGGTCACTGAATTCCTCATGCAAGCATTTGCCATTATGGGTGTGCCACAAGCAATAAAAACAGACAATGGTCCTGCATACACCTCCAAACATTTTGCCCACTTTTGTGCACAGTATAAGATTTTACACACCACTGGCATACCCTTTAATCCTCAAGGACAGGCAATAGTAGAGAGGAGAAACAGAGATATTAAGACGCTGCTCCAAAAACAAAAGAAAGGGGGAGCCACAGGTAACCCTAGAGAGCTTCTAAATCTAGCACTTTATACTATTAACTTCTTGATTTTTGACAAAGATGCACTGGCTCCTGCAGACAGGTTTTATAACCCACCGGAAGGGCAGTGTCCAGTGCGAGCAGCTCCACTATCTTTAGATAATCACCAGGTGATGTGGAGAGACCCAGAAAGTGGTGAATGGAAGGGACCAGATAGGCTAACTGCTTGGGGGAGAGGGTTGCTTGTATCTCTACAGGTGGAGAAGGAATCAGATGGGTGCCAACGAGCCGTATTCACTTTGTCCATCGCAGAGAGACGGAGCTGACCCTTGAAGTGAAGGAGAAGACCCAAGAAACATCGGGTGGTTCTGTTGCTGATTGTGCTCACCATTGAAAGAGTGTGGCAGTTATGGCGTTTGACTCATGGACATAGAAAATCATTGGACTTCAAAACCCGCAGAAATCATTGGATTCTCTGAGACATAAGATTGTTGTAGGACTTTAAAGCCCTCAGGAATCATTGGATTTTCTGAGAAATGATAAGACTGTTACAGGACTTCAAAATCTGCTGGAATCATTGGATTCCCTAAGACATAAAAAGACTTTTGCTGGACTTCAAAAACTTGGGGGGATCATTGGATTCCCTGATATGTGAAGCAATGGACAATAGACTGGTTTTGGACTATCTCTTGGCTGCTGAAGAGGTGTATGTGTGACTGCTGTTTACATACTCTCCTTCTAGGACTTCTGGCAATCTTTTACATCATACTGTTGATTTATATTGTTTGTTATACCGTTACTTGGGTGTATAATTCATGTTTGTTACACCACATCAAGCCTGCACTGACTGTGGGGAGAGTCATCATTAATAGCCTCTGCGTTGTTGCTATGTGCTATGTGCTATGTGTTCCCATGCTGATGGGTTTGTGCATAATAAGACCCTTGAGCCCAGAAACCTGCTAGCAACCCCCACTTCCCTTTGGTGCTTTTCATCTCCCTTCCTGAGATGTCAGGGAGGGCGTGATTATCTCCTTTTTAGTGCTTTCACCTCCCTTCCTGAGAAGTCAGGGGGGTCGTGATCACTTCCTTTTCGGTGCTTTCACCTCCTTTCCTGAGAAATCAGGGAGGGTGTGATCACCTCCCCTTGGGGGCTCTGACCTCCCTGAGGAGTCAGGGATGGCATGATCACCTGTGTTCTAAAACAAAAGAAAGCGGGAGATGTAATGGGCTGAGGCTTGAGTTGATGCACTGAGGTCCCAAGCACATGAGGCTAAATAGTAATTGGACCATACTCTATTAATAGATAAGCTTGGAGAAAGAATGGCCCCCACCCACTCTTTGTGCAAGTCCTGATGTGTTGTATAGGAAATGACGATTTTGGTGGGTGGAGGCAGGGGAGTGGAATAGGAAGGGGAGGAGAGACTTTTGGGACGGCCATTGCCACGGTTGCCTCCACTGTTGCCTCCACTGTTGACTCCACTGTTGGCTTGGCTCGCGTTGCTCTCTCTTAGCTGGCTTCCTGTCGCAACTGCCTATATTTGCTATCGCAATCTTTCTTGCCTATATTTGCTATAGCAATCTTTATTCACCTCTTCACTTCAATAAATATTGAAGATTTTTCCCTTAACCTGAATTCCTGACTCCGGCTGACTTTAAATACGCGGTCATTACAGTAAGCACCTGCTATCAATATGTAAATTCCTCTTACTGTCAGCATCTCATGCTTCAAGTAGAACACAGGTGGTCACAACCTCCTTGACTTCTCAGGAAGGGTGAGAGGCACCAAAGGGAGGTGGTTACGCTCTTCCCCGCTATCTGTGGCCCTCTACAGAATGGTCTAGCAAGTGATTTTTTATCATCTCTGCAATAAACTGATATAGAATTCTTTTCTATGGGTATGGCATTTGTATATGCATGAATGGAACTTGGGCTGGGCATGTTCAAATATAATACAAACCTTGCCCACATTCTATATATGCCTTTAGACACCAAAAACAATGTAACACAGAGAAGGATTATTCATTCGCTCCTTATCAATGTCATCATAATGTGACAACATGAAATAGAAAACAGAAAGTTGAACTCAAAATTACAAAGACCTTGGTTCAATTATTGTCTCTGATACTTAGAAGTTGTGTGATTCTGGGTAAGTTATCTAATTTCTCAGTGCTCAGTTAACTCTCTAAGAGTATAAATAGCATGTGCCAATCTGCACTGGTAGGGAGAATTTTGGAGTTCCTTATCCAAAAGAAATCATAGATTTGACCCTAAAAGAGCAAAAAACAAATATCTCCATATCAGCTATGTAAATATCACTCCTGAAGCATAGTGCTAGATTCTATACTAACATCAAGAATGGAAGAGGGTTTGACCAGCCCTAAGCCATCTTTGGTCTGGAAAACAATAATAAAGTAAGGGAAGTTTAGTACAAATCTCAGGTTTGCTTCTGTGCTATGATATAGCTGAATTCTTGTTTGAGTTTGTTCTGGGTCAGATTGGAGCAGAAGCAAAAAATATCCACTGTATCTTATGCACAATTATTAATGGAACTGTGTTAAAATTAAAATAAATATAATTTAATATAATAATATGTATATATAAATATAATTTAACATAAATTACATTAAAATTAAATGGAACTTAAGAGAGTGAGTAGATTAGGACAGGATTGTTGGACAAAAGTGGTGACATTTTATACACTTATTTTGGAACTGTTTTTTTTTTTTTTTTTTTTTTTTTTTTTTTTTTTGCTATACCTCAATGGTATAGATTTATTCACATACTCATTTTTTTTGCATATAATTCTTCTTCTTTTTTTTTTTTGCAAAACGACAACAACAACAACATAGTTTTTGTATATTCAGCCTTTTTCTTTTCCCTTGTAGAGACTATGGGTCTCAGATATGCCAACCAAATTACATATGACAAAGCTTTCTCCTCATTGTTCATTTTCTCCCAAATTTTGATATCATCTTATGGAGACTGATTCCAGAATACAGGGCTCATATATAATTGCTAAGGGCAATTACATAGGCAGAGGCTAGCTTCAATGCTTATTTTGATCATTACTCTCCCCACAGGGCTTTATTATCAGGCTCAGATGGTCAATTCTAGTGCTTCCAAACTCTGGATTTTAAACTAGACATATACTTATTCTCCTGTAGCCAATTATTCATTCTTAGGTGCAAACAATAATCACATTATTGTAGTCTCTTGCTCTCTGATTCATCCATCTTGTTTATTTAAACATTTGGTGGTGACCCCATGGACTACATCATACTAGGCTCTTGTAATCTCCACTACCTCCCAAAATCTGTCCAAGCTCATGTAGTCAGATAATCAATCCATATCAATTCAATCACCCAGACCACAGTGAAAAATCCATACCCAAGGGCTAGTTTTTTGTCCTGTCCCCCTCTATCAATTACCAGCACCAAAATTTAGACACTATGATAGATAAAAAGGCAAGCTATTTTCATTTTAGATATTCACTGTTGAATTCTTTCATTAGTTCCACACAGTTCTTAATGTCTGATCCTATATAGCAGTGAAAAATAAATTGAAGATGAAGTTCTCCTTTTTTAAAAATATAAATATTATATTTCAAAAAAGGCTATCATCTCAGCTTCATGATAATAATAATGAAAAAGTTTAAAAGATTGTGAGAATAACCAAAATGTGGCAAAGAAATGATGTGAGCACATGGTTTTAGAAATATAGTGTTGATAGACTTGATTGATACAAACCTTAAATTTGTGAAAAACACAATATCTGCAAAGTGCAATAAAATGAGGTATTACAATAAAATGAAGTACTCCTAGACTTGGAACACAGCAGCTAATTATAAAAACTTTTTTTCTCTTTATATATGTACATCAGTTTTTTAAATACACATTTCTTGGCAGAGCCAAGGTGGCAGAGAGGACACATGTCTTTTTCTGAGCTCTTCCCATGACTCTCAGACTAACTAGCAAATTCAGCCTCTGAATTAGTTCTGGACTGACAGAACCCACAAATATTGGGAGTGTAACAAATTACCAGCAGAAGAAAATTCTGAAGATCTTCAGAAAAGGTCTGTTTTAATCAGTCACGGAGGGAGGTGGGCCAAGAGCAAGCAGGCGGAGCACAGATGCCAAGTGCAGGCAGTGCACAGTCCCAGGGTGGTGTGGGCTTGGTGTGCCAGAGAATCTGTGGCGTGGAAACTATAGCAATGTTGCCTACTCTACTCTGGTTACAAGCCAGTAGTTCAGCAGAAGTTATAAAACATCTAACACAAACATAAAAGGTAAAAAGTGAACCCAAAAAACAGAAGCAGATAGCAGACTGGATTAAAAGCCAGACCCCTACAATATGTTGTTTACAAGAAACACATTTAAAGCAGAATAATACATACAGAGTAAAGGTAAAAAGACTGGAGCTGAATTTATTATGTGTCAGGTGAAGTTTAAAAAAAAAAAAAAAACAGGAATAGCAATCCTGATCTCAGATCAAGCAAAAGCAAAAATAGATCTAATTAAAAGAGATAAGAAATGAAATTATCTTGCTAAAGAGTAGCATAGATAATGAAAAAAATATCAATACTAAGCATATATACACCAAATGGCATAGCATCTAAATTCTTAAAGGAAAAGTTGAGGGCTGCCAAAAAAAAAAAAAAATAGACAGCAAAATTATAATAGTAGGGAATCTCAACCTTGCTCTCTCAGAACTACATAAATGAAACCACAAAACAAATAATTAAAAAAACACAAAAGAAGTTAAGGAGGTAAATACAATTCTAGAAAAGTTAGGAATGAGAGATCTTTGGGAAAAATTGAATGGAGACAGAAAGGAGTACACTTTTTTTTTTTGACAGTTCATGGAACCTGTATAAAAATTGACCATTTATTAGAGCATGAAGACCTCAAAATCAAATGCATAAAGGCAGAAATAGCAAATGCATTTTTTTCAGATCATGATGCAATAAAAATTACATTCAATAAAATGGCAGGGGAAAATAGAAAATAGTTTCCAATCAATTGGAAACTAAATAATTGAATCCTAAAGAATGAATGGGTGAAACAGCAAATCATAGACACAATAAATAATTTCATCCAAGAGAATGACAATAATGAGACAACATATCAGAATTTGAGGGATGCAGCCAAAGTGGTAATAAGGGGAAATTTTATATCTCTACATGCCTACTTGCATAAAATAGAGAAAGAAAATATCAATGAATTGGATTTCCAACTAAAAAAACTAGATAAAAACAATTTAAAAACTCCCAAATACCAAACTTGAAATTCTAAAAATAAAAGGAGAGATCATTAAAATTGAAATAAAAAACTATTGAATTAATAAACAAAACTAAGAATTAGTTTTATATTAAAAACAAAAAAAGATAAACTTTTAGTTAATTTGATTAGAAAAAGAAAATCAAATTATTAGTCTCAAAAAGGAAAAAGGAGAACTTTCCACCAATGAAGAGGAAATTAGAGCAATAATTAGGAGTTATTTTGTCCAGTTTTATGCCAATAAATTTGATAACCTAAGTGAAATGGAAGAATACCTACAAAAATATAGATTGCTCAGATTAACAGAAGAGGAAATAAATTACTTAAATAGTCCCATTTTAGAAAAAGAAGTAAAACAAGATATTAATCAACTCCCTAAGAAAAAGTCTCCAGGGCCAGATGGATTTACATGTGAATTCTACCAAACATTTAAAGGACAATTAACTCCAATACTATACAAACTATTTGAAAAAATAGGGAAAGAATGACTCCTGTCAAATGATTTTTTTGATATGTAGTACTGATAGCTAAACCAGGTAGGGTGAAAACAGAGAAAGAAAAGTATAGACCAATTTTCCTAATAAATATAGATGCAAAAATCTTAAATAAAATATTAGCAAAAAGATTACAGAAAGGCATTCCCAGGTTAATACATCATGATCAAATAGGATTTATACCAGGAATGCAGGGCAAGTTCAATATTAGAAAAACTATTAGCATAATTGATTATATCAATAACCAAATTAACAAAAAACATATGATCATCTCAATAGATGCGGAAAAAGCATTTGATAAAATCCAACACTATTTGCTATTAAAAACACTAGAGAATGGAATAAATGGACTTTTCCTTAAAATAGACAGTAGCATCTATTTTAAACCATCACTAAGTTTCATATGTAATACAATCATTCCCAATAAGATCAGGAGTGAAACAAGATTGTCCACAATCACCATTACTATCCAATATTGTATTAAAATGTTAGCTTTGGCAATAAGAGAAAAAAAAGAGATTAAAGGAATTAGAGTAGGTAATGAGGAAACCAAATTATCACATTTTGCAAATGATATGATGGTATACATAGAGAGCCCTAGAGAATCAACTAAAAAACTATTAGAAATAAGCCACAATTTTAGCAAAGTTGCAAGATACAAAATAAATCCACATAAATCATCAGCATTTTTATATATCACCAACAAAGTCCAACAGCAAGAGATACAAAGAGAAATTCAATTTAAAATAACTGTTGATAGTATAAAATAT
Source organism: Antechinus flavipes (assembly GCF_016432865.1). NCBI lineage: Eukaryota > Metazoa > Chordata > Mammalia > Dasyuromorphia > Dasyuridae > Antechinus > Antechinus flavipes. The sequence goes on from NC_067403.1 coordinate 136,561,190, forward strand.
TTGGGAATCTATCTGCCAAGGAAGTGTCAGGAACTAAATGAACACAACTACAAAACACTTTCCATACAAATAAAATCAGATATAAACAATTGGAAAAATATCAAATCCTCTTGAATAGGTGGCAATACTGCTTAAATTAATCTATTTATTTCATGCTGTACCAATCAAACTCCCAAGAAATTATTTTACAGACCTAGAAAAAATAACAATAAAATTCATCTGGAAGAAAAAAAGGTCAAGAATTTCAAGGGAATTAATGAAAAAAGTACAAAAGGTGGCCTAGCTGTACCAGATCTAAAACTATTTAATAAAGCCGCAGTCACCAAAGCCATTTGGTACTGGCTAAGAAAGAAAGTAGTCTATCAATGGAATAGGTTAGATTCACAGGACAAAGTCCTCAATGACTATAGTAATCTAGTATTTCAGAAACCCAAAGACTCCAGTTTTTGGGAAAGAATTCACTATTTGACAAAAACTCCTGGGAACATTGGAAACTAGGATGGCAGAAACCAGGCATTGACCCACACCTAACACTGTATATCAAGAAAAAGTTGAAATGGATTCCTGATCAAAATATGAAGAATGATATCATAAACAAATTAGAAGAACATAGGATAGTTTACTTCTCATATCTGTGAAGAAGGAAGAAATTTGTGACCAAAGAAGAAATGGAGATCATTACTGATCACAAAATAGATAATTTTGATTACATTAAGTTAAAAAGTTTTCGTACAAACAAAACTAATGCAGACAAGATTAGAAGGAAAGCAATAAACTGGGAAAAGATTTTTACATATGAGAGTTATGCTAAAGGCCTCATTTCTAAGATATATAGAGAATTGACCCAAATTTATAAAAATTTAAGCCATTTTCCAATTGATAAATGGTCAAAGGATATGAAGAGACAATTTTCAGATGAAGAAATTGAAACCATCTCTAGTCATATGAAAAGTTGCTCTAAATCATTATTGATCAGAGAAATGCAAATTAAGACAACTCTGAGATATCACTACACATCTCTCAGATTGGCTTAGATGACAGGAAGAGAGAATGACAAATGATGGAGGGGATGTGGGAAAACAGGGACACTCATACATTATTGGTAAAATTGTGAATGCATCCAGCCATTATGGAGAGCAGTTTGGAACTATGCTCAAAAAGTTATTGAACCATGCATATCCTTTGATTCAGCAGTATTTCTACTGGGATTATATCCCAAAGAGATCTTAAAGGAGGGAAAGGGACCCACATGTGCAAAAATGTTTGTGGCAGCCTTTTTGTAGTGTCAAGAAACTGGAAACTTAGTGGATGCCCATCAGTTGAAGAATGGTTGAATAAGTTATGGTATATGAATACTATAGAATATTATTGTTCTATAAGAAATGATAAGCAGGATGATTTCAGATATGGCTGGAGAGACTTACATGAACTGATGCTAAGTGAAATGAGCAGAACCAGGATATCATTGTACATAGCAACAACAATATTATATGATGATCAATTCTGATATACATGGCTCTCTTCAACAGTGAGATGATTCAGACCAATTCCAATAGTCTTGTGATAAAAAAATGTCATCTACACCCAAAGAGAAGACTGTGGGAACTGAGTGTGATTTACAACATAGCATTTTCATTCTTTTTGTTGTTTGTTTGCACTTTATTTTCTTCATCATTTTCTTTTCTGGTTTGATTTGATTTCTCTTGTACAGCAAGATAATTGTATAAATATGTATTCACATATTGGATTTAACATACATTTCTACCATGTTTATTATATATTGGACTATTTGCCATCTACAGGAGAGGGATGAGAGAAGGGGGGAAAACTGAAACACAAAGTTTTGCAATGTGGCAGAATTATCTATGCATATGTTTTAAAAAATAAAAAGTTTTAATAAAAAAGAAAAAAACTATTTCTTTATGAATCACGTTGGGAGAGAAAATAAGAACAAAAGGGGAAAATCATGAGAGAAAAATAAAACAAGAAAAAAAGAAAAAAGTGATCACAGTATGTGTTGATTTACATTCAGTCTTTATCGTTCTCTCTTTGGATGCAGGTAGCATTTTATGGGAGTTGCCTCACTGAAGTGCTTGAAAAGAACCAAGTCTTTCATAATTGATCACTGTACAGTCTTGCTGTTACTGTGTACAATATATTTCTGATTCTGCTTGTTTCACTCAGCATCAGTTCATGTAAATATTTCCAGGCCTTTTTAAAATCAGCATGTTCATTATTTTTAATAGAACAATAATATTTGATTACTTTCATATACCAGAAATGAAATTCTCTTAAGCAGAAACATTAGAAAGCCCTCTTGGGAGGAAGGTCATGAATAGGAGTTTGTTAGATTCCAATAATCAGAGTACAGCCATTCCTTTACCACAAGTAGCAAGATACTTTGAGGCAACAAAAGGCAAGTGCCAGGTAACTCAATCCACTATCACCACATTGACCATTATTCTTCTTTGAACCATGATAAGGACAATCTAAAGCTTTGAAATCAAGGGCCTTGGGAACAGCAGAGTCCATTGCTAAATTACCAAAACTGCTTTCAAACTAATCTTAGGAGAAAACAGTGAGGAAAGAAATAAAAAATGAACACATAACACATTTTTAAGTTTAATTTGTATTATTAAAAGTTTTTCAATCTTTAATCCAGATAATGAATAAAGCAATGCCTAAAAGAGTTGATTTGCAGCATTTCCTGATTTCCAGGGCATAACCATGCACACTGAAAAATTAGTAATTGACTATTTCCAGTACATCTATGAAAGAAATCATAGTGGAGAAGGAACCTATCTTCTTCATCACCAGAAAAAAACTGCTTTCCAACTGCCACCAATAGGCATATAACATAGAAGTTCTAGAAAGGCCACCCTTACAATATCATTTTTGTTTTCATTTTCACTATCATTGAGGGAAGTGATTCCTATGGAGAAAGAGACAATTAACTTCACCAATCGCCAATTAGCCATAGAGGGCAATGAAACCAACCTAACTGAAGCAGCAAAAGACTCTAAGGGAGAAATATGAGGTAGCATGTGCTAGGTGAGTTAAACCATAATTAACACAAAGTCTAGTAAGGCTAAATCTGGGACCCTGAGCTCAAGAAGTCTAGGATAAGTGACATTAAAGATGAGGCATTAACATCTGTTTTTCTTTGACACCCTAAGGATTATAAGAATTTTTCATCTGACTTGCAGCTGAAACTTTCCATATGTGTTATCTTGCCTTATTTAAAATGTGAGCTCCTTGAGAGCAGGGACAATCTTCCTTTCTCTTTGTATTCTCAGCACTTACCACAGTGTTTTGCATGTAGTAACTACTTAATAAGTGCTTGTCTGCTTAACTCATACACTAGATATTTCTGCTAGATTTAAATATATCATCCATAAGAACATCAGTGTGTGGTCAGATGGTTCTCATCAACAGCGAATGTTAATACATCACTTAAATCTTCTTGAAAAGATTGTCCATAATCTCAACATATATATGTATGTGACACTTTTGCATCCATGAATAAAATAGAATGTGTTAGGACATTATTTCTAGTATTTTCATAGTCAATTTGTTCATTATGTTGTAGCTTGGCTGACCAAACATACTTTCTTTCCTTCTGAAAACATTTCTTACTAAAAAGATTGGAAGAAATTTAAAGGGAATGTGTTGATAGTTACTTGCCACAAATATTAGAAGTGTCTAAAGTAATTTCATTGAAATTGACTCAGCACCAAGTTGCTTTTTTTTTTTTTATTATATCAATTCACTTAATTCACATCATTTCTTTATCAGAAAACTCTGATTATATTTTGGTTAAATTAAGGCCCATCCTCCAATGTCAAATCAAAGTTCCAACTATTTTGAAATAATCACTTAGACAAATAAATAAATCACTAAACATAATATGAAATTAACCTGCATCTCATTAATAAAGGAACAATCAACCACAGTACAAAGAACCTTAACAATTCTGGATGTGGGTTGTTTCAAAATAGTCAATAACTATAGCAATCTAGTATTTGACAAACCCAAAGATCCCAACTTTTGGGATAAGAATTCATTATTTGACAAAAACTGCTGGGAAAACTGGAAATTAGTATGGCAGAAATTAGGCATGGATCCACACTTAACACCATACACCAAGATAAGATCAAAATGGGCCCATGATTTAGGCATAAAGAATGAGATCATAAATAAATTAGAGAAACATAGGATAGTTTACCTCTCAGACTTGTGGAGGAGAAAGGAATTTGTGACCAAAGAAGAACTAGAGATCATTATTGATCACAAAATAGAAAATTTTGATTACATCAAATTAAAAAGCCTTTGTACAAACAAAACTAATGCAAACAAGATTAGAAGGGAAGCAACAAACTGGGGAAACATTTTTACAGTTAAAGGTTCTGATAAAGTCCTCATTTCCAAAATATACAGAGAATTGACTCAAATTTATAAGAAATCAAACCATTCTCCAATTGATAAATGGTCAAAGGCTATGAACAGACAATTTTCAGAAGATGAAATTGAAACTATTTCCACTCATAGGAAACAGTGATCCAAATCATTATTGATCAGAGAAATGCAAATTAAGGCAACTCTGAGATACCACTACACACCTGTCAGATTGGCTAAGATGACAGGAAAAAATAATGATGAATGTTGGAGGGAATGCAGGAAAACTGGGACACTGATGCATTGTTGGTGGAGTTGTAAACAACTCCAACCATTCTGGAGAGCAATCTGGAATTATGCCCCCAAAGTTATCAAACTGTGCATACCTTTTGATCCATCAGTGCTACTACTGGGCTTATATCCCAAAGAAATACTAAAGAAGGGAAAGGGACCTATATGTGCCAAAATGTTTGTTGCAGCCCTTTTTGTAGTGGCTAGAAACTGGAAAATGAATGTATGGGTTGGGTAAATTCTGGGTATATGAATGTTATGGAATATTATTGTTCTGTAAGAAATGACCAGCAGGAATGAATACAGAGAGGCTTGGAGAGACTTACATGAACTGATGCTAAGTGAAATGAGCAGAACCAGGAGATCATTATATACTTCAACAATGATACTGTATGAGGATATATTCTGATGGAAGTGGATATCTTCAACAAAGAGAAGATCTAACTCAGTTCCAATTGATCAATGATGGACAGAAGCAGCTACACCCAGAGAAGGAACACTGAGAAATGAGTGTAAACTGTTTGCATTTTTATTTTTCTTCCCAGATTATTTTTACCTTCTGAATCCATCAACAAGAGAACTGTTCAGTTCTGCACACAAATATTGTATCTAGGATATACCGTAACATATTTAACATGTATAAGACTGCTTGCCATCTAAGGGAGGGGGTGGAGAGAGAGAAGGGAAAAGTCAGAACAGAAGTGAGTGCAAGGGATAATGTTGTAAAAAAAATTACCCAGGCATATGTTGTGTCAATAAAAAGTTATAATAAAAAAAAAATAAAAGTCAATTAACTTTTTTTTAAAAAAGAATTCTGGTCTCTAACAGCTGACACTCATGTATTCCTTTAAGATGTGTAAAGTGTTTTTATGTATTATTTCATTTGAGCCTCATGATAGCTCTGTAAGCACAGATAGAACCAGTGGCAGATGACTGAGACTTTGCTTTTGGATACTACAATTTAGTAAAATACAATTAAAAATAAAATACAATTTACTAAATACTTATATTCAGCATAAATATGAAATACTTAATAATAAATATTTATGTAGCACTTATACCTAATTCCACAGTTAGAAACAATGTAGTTTAACAGTTAGTAACAAGAATTAAAATTAAGACATGAACCTACCAATTGATATGGTTTCTTTTTTCCTTCATCTCTGTGGACATACCCCAAGTGATCCATTCCTTAATGCAGTTCAATTCTTCCTTCTCCCCTTAGAGTCAGTAGCAATGGCTTCTAAGTGTCTAGTTTTGTGGTCTCTCTCTACATGTCTTTAAAAGTTGATTTGATGTTTGTGGCAGCCCTTTTTATAGTAGCAAGAAACTGGAAACTGAGTGGATGCCTGTCAGTTGGAGAATGGCTGAATAAGTTATGGTATATGAATGTTATGGCATATTATTGTTCTACAAGAAGCAATCAGCAGAATGATTTCTTTTTTTTTAATTTAATTTTATTTAATAATAACTTTGTATTGACAGAATCCATGCCAGGATAATTTTTACACAACATTATCCCTTGCAATCACTTATGTTTCGTTTTTTCCCCTCCCTCCCTCCTCCCCCCCCCCAAGATAGCAAGCAGTCCTATATATGTTAAATATGTTGCAGTATATCCTAGATACAATACATATTTGCAGAACCGAACAGTTCTCCCGCTGCACAGGGAGAATTGGATTCAGAAGGTAAAAATAACTCTGGAAGAAAATCAAAAATGCAAATAGTTCACATTCAGCAGAATGATTTCAGAGAGGCCTGGAGAGACTTATGTGAATTATGTGAATTAAGTGAAATGAGCAGAACCAGGAGATCATTATACATGGCAATAACAATATTATATGACGATCAATCCTGATGGATGTGACTCTTTCCAATAATGAGATGATTGAGGCCAATTTCAATAATCTTGTGATGAAGAGAGTCATCTGCACCCAGAGAGAAGACTGTGGGAACTGAGTGTGGATCATAACATAACATTCTCATGCTTTTTGTTGTTATTTGTTTGCATTTTGTTTTCTTATTCATTTTTCTTTTTTGATCTATTCTCTCATGCAGTAAGATAATTGTACAAATATGTTTATATATATTGAAACTAACATGTATTTTAACATATATAACATATTGGAAGGAGAGGAAAATATGGAACATAAGCCTATGCAAGGATCAATGCTGAAAAGTTATCCATGCATATGTTTTGAAAATAAAAAACTTAATAAAAAAGCAATAAAAATAAATAAATCTATCTAGATATGCTTGGAGGAAAAAATAAAAGTTGATTTAAGCATGCTTGCCCCAGATGTCAGAATTACTAGTTATGACTCTAACTCTGTCTGTGAGGTAGATAACATTGAGAAGTTTTAGACCTATTTTATAGATGAGGAAATTAATATTCAGAGAATTGAAGTGGTTCTTCCATGAATACACAAATATTCACAGCTAATACAGAGTATAAGAGGCAGTATTTGAATCAAGGTCCATCCAAGTCCAGCCTTTTAAGTAGTAAGCTATGTTGTCTTTTAATATTTGTTATCCTATTCTACAAAACAGAATAAATTTAAATCCTGATATTTATATGTATACATCAGATTATAGCAAGTAACATGCCACAAGTTTGCTTCTGTCTTTGTTTACAAAGCCAAAATGAAATTGTTATTTGACCATGATTTGAACCACTCAAAAGATAATTTTATGAGGAGCAATGTGATATGGTAGAAACTTTGTATTAAGAAAAGAATTGGTTAAGAGACTTAACCTCTCTGATTCCCGATTAAATCAGGAATAATAATAGCTATAATACTTTCCTATAAGCTTGCTACATGGATCTAATGAAATAATTATACAAAATACAGGCTATTCCAAAAGTCTCACTCAGCACAGTTTTAACCTATTAAAATTGCACTAAAACCTTTGGGACACCAAAAATGCAAATCAAAACCGAAGAGAAGCTTAAAAACTATTAATTGTATATAAATTATTATAAATTCATTTTTAAATGAATCTAGATCATTCAATTTACAAGTGATCTTTTTTCTCTTGGAAGCTTGGGTTATCTGGTGTCTTCCTTCAACTTTTCCTGCCCTTAATAGTACTCTGTTAAAGGATACTGCTTAGAGTGTTTCTATTGGACTTATATCTCTAAGAGATATTAAAGAAGGGAAAGGGACCCAAATGTGCAAAAATGTTTGTGGCGGCCTTTTTTGTTGTGGCAAAAATCTGGAAATTGAATGGATGCTCATCAATTGGACAATGGCTGAATAAATTATAGCATATGAATGTTATGGAATATTATTGTTCTGTAAGAAATAACCAGCAGGATGATTTCAGAGAAGCCTGGAAAAACTTACATGAACTGATGGCAAGCAAAATGATCAAAACCAAATTCAATTATACTCTTTAACAACAATACTATATGATGATAAATTCTGATGGAAGTGGCTCTCTTCAACAATGAGATGATTCAAACAGATCCAATTGTTCAATGATGAAGAGACCCATCATTTCAGAGAGAGGACTATGGGAACTGAGTGTGGTTGACAACATGGCATTCTCACTCATTTTGTTGTTGATTGCTTGCATTTTATTTTGCTTTTCTCTTTTTTTAAAACTGGTTTGATCTGATTTTTTCTTGTGTGGTACAATAATTGTATAAATATGTAAGCATATATTGGATTTAACATATATTTCTACCATGTTTAACATATATTGGTCTACTTGTCATCTAGGAGAGGGCATGGGAGAAGGGGGTGGGAATTGGAACACAAGGTTTTGCAAGGGCTAACGTTGAAGAATTGTCCATGCATATGTTTTGAAAAATAAAAAACTTTAATAAAGAAAAAAAAAACTTCCCACACAAATAAAGTTAGATCTAAACGACTGGAAAAATATCAAATGTTCTTGGATAGGTCAAGTGAATATAATAAAAATGACAATACTGCCCAAAAAAAGGATACTGGTTAGGTATTTGTTAACTCTAGGGTAGCACTGTATTCCATATCTCTCCACCACCATAAGTCCTACTGTTTGTGACCTGGAATCACTTGATTTATACTTGTCACACATTTTCCATAACTCTCGCTACATGTCTAAAGGAAAATGTTCCTCCTGTCTAGAGACAGGAAAGGGTCGGGTCATATCAAAGAGTAATCCACTAATAATATGGCCATAGTAAAGAAGGAAGAAAAAAACCATGCCATTTGATAGACTTCTGTTTTAATTAATTATTGTTACTAATATTGTATTAAATCAAGTTGTTTCCACTTGTGTGTAATGGGTATAAGAATGGAATAAATATACAAGTTCCTCCATTACTGTAGAAAGACTGTTAGGATGGAAGAGAGTGCAGGGGACATAAGAAAGCAGACTCCAGTGGATTTAATCTACTGCTTCTTACCAGACTTCTTTTCCTCTCTTGATGTTAATCAGTATTGTTTGATCTTTAAAAAATGAAACTTAAAGAAAAGTCTAACTACTTGCCTACAACTTAGAGTTTAAAGAGAAAAAAGAATTAGGGCATGTGTTAACTTTGTGCTTAAGAAAAACAGTATTCCATGAGAAATACTTGTTATTTTAGTCAAATAGCATTATTTTGGACACTTGTCAAAATTCTGAGTAGAAGTCTCAGTATGTTTTTGGTATTTCTTTCTTTTTAATGATCATCTACTCATTTTGTTCCTGAAGTGTCATTCTGAATTTATATATGATGACAAAGCAGATGTCAACTTAATATGGATTTGAGGTTAACAATATATAAAATTTAAAAAGCTTTAACATAAATAAAATCCATATAGCCAAAATTAGAAGGAAAACAAAAGACTGAGAAAAATATATAAAAAGCTTCTTTAAGAAAGGCCTCCTTTCTCAAATGTATACAGAACTGAGTCAAATTTATAAAAATAAGAACTAATGGTCAAAGGATATAAGTGGGTATATTTCAGAAGAAAAATCAAAGCTATCAATAGTCATATAAAAATTTTCTAAATCATTATTAATAAGAGGAATGTAAATTTAAACAACTCTGGGATGCTACTTTACAATTATCAAATTGTCTAACATGACAGAAAAGGAAAATGACAAATACTGGAGAAGATGTAGAAAATTGGGTTAGAACTAGTTCCTTGTTTTGCCACTAGTTCAATCAATGGAAAGAATAATTTGGAATTATAATCAAAAAGCTATAAAACTGTGTGTGCCCTCTGACTCTGGTGGCACAATTTTTTCAAAACATACTACTGTACCACTACTAGGTTTATACTAAAAAAGATCAAAGAAAAAGTAAAAATGACTATTTGTACAAAAATACTTATAGCACTTTTTTTCATAGTAACAAAGAATTGGAATTAAGAGGCATATCCATAAATTGGGGAACAAATTGTGGTGATGGAATGCTAGACTGTCATGGAAAATGACAAACAGGATGCTTTTAGAAAAACCTGGGAAAGTATTCATGTAAAATGAAGTAAGTGGAACCAGGAAAATATCATATACAGTAAAAGTAACATTGTACAGTGATACATTATGCAGTGAAAAACTTAGCTCCTCTGATCGAGTAGCTTGATTGAATCAATGATCCAATATGATTCCAAAGGACCCATGATGAAAAATGCTATTGATCTTCAGAGAGACAACTAATGAACTCTGAATTCAGGTCAAAGCATACTTTAAAAAATTTCTTTTTCTTTTTTATTGATTTTGGTCTGTTTTCCTTTGCAATATAGTTAATATAGAAATATATTTTGCATGACTTCACTTATATAATTGTCATAAAGTTGCTTGACTTCTCAAATGGGTTGAGGAAAAGAGACAGAATTTGAACCTCAATTTCTAAAAATTTTAATTTAATTTTTTGCATAAAATTAGGAAATATTTAATGAAATAAGTAAAATGTATTTTACAAAAAGAACATTTTATGTTCAACTCAATATAAAACATTTGTTAAGTTCTTACTATGTATAAAGCACTATACCAGTTACGAGGGGTACAAAGACTGTATATAATGTAACTGAGCTTGCCCTCAAGTTGTTTATACCTTCCTAGCATACCATGAACTTGCAGGAATTAATGATCAAGTATACAACTTTTACTGAGCCTCAAGGGGTCAAAAGTCACTGATAAAATCCATAAGGTAAAAACTGGTGCCAGAACCCAGCACCACAGAGCCCTGAAGCCAAATCCAGGATATTCTTAGAAAACACATAGCACATATCATATGTCCCATAAAAATAAATAGTGGTAATTGTTTGTGAAATTACACTTGATTTCCTCTCCAGTGTTCTAAAATGAGAATATAGAAGTTTCAATCTAAGAATATAAACATATCCAGTATGGTGTAGTGGCTGGACTAGGAGATAGCATTGGACTAGGAAATGAGAGGGCTGAAACTTGTTTAAGTGATTTCACCTTTTTAAACCTTAGTTTCTTCACCTAAAGAATGAAGATAGCTGTACAGAAGCTCAACCAATTCATTATTCCTTAATATCAAGAAATATGTCAAATAAAGTAAAAGAACAAAAAAAAATAGAGGAAAAGAAATTATCAGAAGGAAAACTTCAGGGAAGAACCAACAGGAAAAATAAAGAAATGAGTAAATAAATGAGCTTTTAATTTGTTATTGTTGATGTTTTAGTCCAGATCTGTGATTTCATTGGTGTATTAATTTTTGGGTGAAGAAACAATTTAGAAAGGCAACTATTCTCTGTGTCTTATAGTCTTTTCTGAAGCACTAAATAATCAAATACCTTGCACAGTCTCAAAGCATGTGTCAGAAGATGAAATGTAAGTTGTCTTGACTCAAAGCCTGGCTTTCTGTCTATTACACTTTGATTCCTTCTCTGAAAGGCCATAATACAATAAATAAATACTTTAAGGTAAAAGAAAGTGAAGAGAAAGCTTCATATGAAATTAATAATACTTTAAGAAAAATAAAGAGAAATGTAGGTATGACAATTAAGAAAATTGACAAAACAATTAAAGGAAATCATATAAAGAAAAATTAAAACTCTTAATAAAAAATTTGAAAAACAAGAGAACAGATGAATTTGAAGAATAGTAGAAAATCTTAATAAAATAGTGGATACTGAAAAAGAAAGCAGTAGTAGTTGAATACAAAAATTCAGAGATAAAAAAGAAAGATAAGAAAAATAAAAAATAACAAAATTGTAAAAACATTTGAGCTTTCTAAAATCTACCATAACTGTGATGTGGTGATGAGGAAATATTTGTGAAGTGTGTCCCAAAATTCATAGTGCAGCTTTAAGCAGTAAGACTTTTGGGACACACTTTATAAATGCTAAATATTTTTACTGTTGATATTGTTGTTATTACTAACAAATTAGACATAATGATTAAATGTGTGATTAAAAAAATCTAGAAAGCTAACAGATTAAAAAAGACTAAATCCAGAACAAAGAAAGACATTTTGGAAATCAAGAGAGAAAACAAAACAAATAATAATAATAATAATAAGCTATAGAAGTGAAAAACAAAACACTAAAAACAGAGTCAGAAGACTTGTTTTGAAATTATTTATCTATTTCTTACAATATGTGTGACCTTGAGTAAGTCACTTACTTGCTCTGAGCTTTAGTCTTCTATAAAATGAAGATTTTGAACTAAATATTTTGTGAGGTCACTTCTAGTTCAAGAGATATGTTCCTATATTCCTATAACATACTGTTAGGTAACTAGGTGATTAAAATGGGAGGGGGGAGACCATGTAATTAAAATGAAAAATGAAAAAAGGGTGGTTGTGGTGATTCATAATGAATGAGAAAAAGAATGAAGAAATTGGATTAGAGAGAGACACAGAAATAGATAGAAAAAAAAAGAGAGGCAGAGACACACAGAGGGAGAGACAAAGACAGACAGACAAAAGAAACAGAGAGACAGACAGACAGACAGATAGAGAGACAGAGAGAGATAGGGACAGAGAGAGCCACATATACAGAAATAGGCACACAGAGACAGACAGAGAAATAGATACATGGAGAAAAACACAGAGAAACAGAGACAGAAAGATACAGAGAGACAAAGAGGAAAAAAGAGAGACACAGAGAGACAGTAATAGAAATAAGAAAAACAGATTGAGACAGAAACAGAAACACAAAGAGACGGAGAAAGACACAGAAAGACAGACTAGACTGGGGCATAATTTATAAATATGAACTATATTGATATTCTATATACTATATTCTGTATTGTATCTACTATATTCTATATTCTATATACTAGAACAAGAAAACCCAACAAATATTTATTAAGCATTTGCTACATGCCAGATACTATGCTAAATGTTGTGTGTATAAATACACTCTTCTATCTCAAGGAACTTACATTCTAAAGAGTAGAAGACAAAATGCAAAAAAGAAAACAAAAAAAAAATTGTGTGTGTGTGTGTGTGTTTGTGTGTGTGTGTGTGTGAAAAGATAAAGATGAAGTATCTAGCACTGAGGTATAGAAAGTCATATGTATGTATCTATTCTAGTGGGGATTGAATGAAATGGTCTGGGCCCTTACCCAAATGGATGTGCTGGGAGGAATTCACTGATTGAAGAAGTGGTCTTCTTAAACACGAGGGTAAGAAGGTCATAGGATCTGAAATTGGTTGTAGGGTGAGAATCCATCTGAGAGTAAGTGTGGAAATCTGGAAGGTCAGAAGCACATTTGGGAAAGGTATGAAGTTTGGAATTTTTTGTGATCTTTTATATGCATCGGTTTCCCAAGTTTTCTTGTTTGGGAGTTATTAGAAGAATGAAACACAATTTCCCATAAGTGCACTTGGTCCTTTTAGGTCATGGGAATCTCTGACTACATGTCTTTTGGTTACTTCTCAATAATAACTCTGTTATATTCATCAATTTATGTATATTGTACTTTTTAGGTATAATATCTGCTGCTATTTTTTATAAGTCCAGAAAGAACAAATATGGAAATAATTTTAAAGAATTTTATTATTTGGACATCTTCACTTTAGTAGTCTTATACTTCAAGTTTCATATGGTCAAAAATCTCAAAAAGAAAAAGCCCAAATTAAATGCAACATATTTCCTTTTTTCCACATTGTTTTCTTTCTTTTCACTATAGAAAGTAATATATGAATTTTATTCAGAAAGGTACTAATCAGTGAATGAAAGAGCTTATAATGAATTAATACTAGTCTTTCAATATGGGAAATCTCAACAGAAATCATTCAAAAAGGCCACAGAAAAGAATGGTAAGCAAATGTTCAGAAGCAAATAATTATCGAACTCAGCAGAATGTCACGTTTGTTTTCAGCCTCAAGGGCTCAAGATCTTTTTAATGGACTCTGCTGGAAAAGATCTGAAGGCTTCCACATCACAAAAGCCTGGAAGGCTGCTAATTTTGGCTCTTTACCAGACTGACCTATTCATTTGAAAAATAGACTGGTTGCAGACATAGTTTGGTTTTTTATGGCAGAAAAAAATAACAATGATGCAAAGGGGAGGTCCTCATAAAAGCTGGGGCAGGTGATTTCAGAACTGGTATAGATGATTCCAAATTCAAGTTTTTTGTTAACTTTGGGTAAACCCACACAGGTGTGTATGTGTGTGTGTGTGTGTGTGTGTGTGTGTGTATACGCACACATATATATATATATATATATATATATATATATATCCCTCCCTTTTCCTTACATACAAACTATCTGTGAAGTGGGCTCTGAAACCCATTAGAATATAACCAGAATGCAGACTGGAATTCTTAATCTTCATACATAAATACATACACACACACACACACACACACACACACACACACACTTATAACTTACATACAGTACTACATATTGCTTACTTATTAATTTGAAGTTACTGGAGGAAATGCCACTTTTTCCAAATTATTTGAGATAGAATTCTAGAATTCTAGTTTCTAGAATTAAGCTTTAACTTAAGACTATACTAAGACTTTTGGTCTTGTATCATTATTTTGTACAACATTATAGTACCAGAAAAAATGAATAGGAAGAATATTGAGAAACATGGAAAGATTTGTTTCAACTGATATAAACTATTCAGAATCAGGAAAACAATATATATTACAACATATACAATAGCAACAATGTAAATGGAATAACAACAACTTTCCCCTTCCCTCAACTGAATTTACTGTGTCACTAAGATTAAGTGGGATAAACATTATTGTGATGTAATCCTGAAAAGGAATATAATTCATTAAAATGAATAAGATAGGTAAAGAGAGGTTGTGGTAGTATCACACAGCAGTATTATGTATTAAAATCTTCCCACATGACAAAATTCAGGAGCCAGAGGGAAGACTTCCAATGAAAAACATTTGAGGGAATATCAGAAACAGAAGCAATAAGGTGCTGGATATGATAGCCCACCTGTAATTTTTGCTGGAGGTGAGGTGCTGGCACAGAAGTTGGTGGATTATTTGAACTTAAGAGTTCTCAGCTGCAGGAAGGCTAAAACTCACAGAATATTAATATTTGATCTAGGACCAAATTTAATGTAAGAAATAATGGTGAGGGGAAAGAACTATGATAACTAAGCATAATGTAACCTATCCTAGATCTGAAACACAGAGCAAGTTAAAATTTCCCCTGTCTGTTGTACTTTCAACCCACAGAAGATAGGGAGGTTCAAAAATAAAATAAAAAAAAGGGAACCACTATTACTGATGTTCTTCAAAGAAAGATTAAACATTCACTTCTAGGTATTTACAGTTGCATCTTATTTTTGTATTGATTGTTTTATTAAATACTTTTTGTAGCCTTTTCTAACTCTGGAGTCCTGTAATTCTGCAATATATTTAATGCAAAACATATCAAATGAAATGTGTGATTGAGAAAAGAAATGGATAATTCATGTAGAGAAAGGGATTGCAAATGGACCTCCAAATGCTATATTGTTTCTTACAAAATGTGAAAAGATTAAAAGGAAAACCTTTTTGGTTGATGGGAAAGAATTACATAAGTTAAGAAAGTACAAATAGAGGGTGGTCAGTATTGGTTGTTAGTTTCCATATCAATGAGATCATGAATCCATCAATGTTTTATGTGTATATACTTGGTAGTATGTAGTATGTGAAGAGAGTTGCACATATAAAAGTTGTTTATCTCTCTCCCTCTACCTAATATATCTATAAATAAAATAAATATAAATAAAAATCTATAAATAGATAAATGTGTGTGTGTATGTATGTATGTATGTATTCCCCCCCCCCCAGGCAATTGGGGTAAAGTGACTTGCCCAAGGTCACAGAGGTAGGAAGTGTTAAGTGTCTGAGGCCAGATTTAAACTCAAGTCCTCCTGACTTTAGGGCTGGTGCTCTATCCACTGCACCACCTAGCTGCCCCCATATATATCTTATTAGATGAAAGTCAGATAAAGTTTGGGAGGTGGAGCAGAGTAAAAGCAGGTACTCACCGACCTCTTCCCCCAAACTCCTCCAAATATCTTTAATTAATGACTCTATACAAATTCTGGAGCGGCAAAACTACAAAAAAAAAAAATGGAAGTGAAACAATTTTTAAGCCCAAGGCAACTTAGAAAATCAGGAGGAAAGATCTGTTATACCAAGGTGAGAGCAGCCAGCACAGCCCCAACCCCAGCAAACTAAGAACAAGCACTGAAGTGACCAAATCAGTGGCAGTAGTGGAGATTTTCCAGACCTCTCAGCCCACAGATAACAAAGACAACTTAGAGTGTTGGCAAGAAAGGTTTGTCACATCTCTGGTCCCAGTGAACCGGTAGTAGACCTTGTGAGTAGAATCAATAGCAGCAGTTTCTGGAGTTCTCAGCCCACAATTGACAGCGAAAGGTAAAACAACTAGTCAGAGGAAGATTATAGGGGTCTCTTTGCTAGTACTGAGGCAGAAGTCTCTTATTTTGCCCATATTCAAATTCAGGTCATGGTCTTAAGGGGCAATCCAGGGTGAAGAAGAGCACTAGAACACCAGACTTTGAAGTACCTATATCAGGGACCCTCCTCACAGTTCCAGACATGAAAGAGTATTTGTGCTTGCCCACAGACCAGAGCAAGGGTCAGAAGAGAAGTAACAAACCTCTCTTTAAATCACACCATCTTGGAATAACTAAAAACTTACAGGTCTCTAAAAAAAGTATCTATGATAATAGCTTCAAAAACCCTGAATCTTGGATAAATATACCTTTCATCCTGGAAGCAGAGCCTTACTTTATCAAAAAATTAAAAGTCAAATAATAGACTGAAAAAAGAAAAAGATTCTAACCAAAGAAAGTTATGATGATGAAAAGAAAGATCAAAACACACACTCAGCATATCCAAAGCCTCCTAGAAAAATATGAAATTGTCTCATGCCATTAAAGAGCTCAAAAAATAATTTTGAAAATCAAGTAAGAGAAGTAGAGGAAACATTGGGAAGAGAAATGAGAGTGAAGCAAGAAAATCATGGGGAAAAAAGTCAATAGCTTAGTTAAGGAGATCCAAAAAATACTGATGAAAGTAACAGTTTAAAAAATAGAGTAGACCAAATGGTAAAGGAAGTACAAAAAGCCAAGCAGGACAAAAAACAGAACTGGCCAAATGGAAAAAGAAGCACAAAAATTCAGTGAAGAAAAAAACTCTATAAAAAGTAGAATTAAACAAATTGGAAAAAAAATCCACTGGAAAAAATCCAACTCACCTAGAAATCATCTTTCAAAAAATTATCAAGGAAATATTCTAGGTATTCTAGATCCAGAGGTAAGATAGAAATTGATAGAAGTCACCAATCATTCCCTGAAAGAGAACTTCAAATAAAAATTTCCAGGAATGTTATAACAAAATTCCAGAACTCCCAGAAGTTCTGGAGAAAATATTGTAAACAGATAGAAAGATACTACTCGTTTGTGGAGCCAGAGTCAGGATAACATAAGATTTAGTAACTTGTATACTCAAGGATAGGAGGGCCTGGAATATAATATTCCAGAGGGCAAATGAGCTAGGATTACAACCAAGAATCACCAATTCAGCAAAACTGAGTATAATCCTTCAGGGGAAAGGACTTTCAAGCATTCTTGATCAAAAAACCAGAGTTAAATAGAAAATTTGACTTTCAAATATGAGATTCTAGAGAAACTTAAAAAGGCAAACAGGAAAAAGAAATCATAGGGAACTTCATGAGGTTGAACTATTTGCACTCCTACATAGGAGAATGATACTTATAACTCATAAGAACTTTCTCATTATTAGGATAGTTAGAGGAAGTATATATAGACAGAGGAAACAAGAATTTAATTAATTAATTAATTGATTAATTGAATTAGTGAAATATGGACAAAAAGTATAAGATATGCTTATCTTGTGGATATCACATGGATAAATGACAAGATCCCATATAGGGATGGATATTATAGATACATCAGCAAAATGATCACCAAAAAAGAAATAGCAGAAATGTTAGTATCCAATGTCTATAGTTATAGCTCCTGAGGGACTGAGGTCTGTAGCATGGAAGAAAAACTCTGCTGTTCTTGCCACTGTTTTCTAATGAGAGGAATGTTCTATTTGGCTAACATTTCTATAGAGTCATTTTTATAAGCTAGATAGATGTAGTCTGTTTGGTATTTTGTAATTATAGAGTGGTTTACTTGATAATAATTCAGAAAGTATCACAGTGAGAAGTATGTAGGATTGATTGAGAATTTTGAAGGAGAGATCAGTGAAGGATAGCTAAAAAGAGAGACCACTTCTGTCATTTATCCTAGGATCTCCTGATCTTGTGACATAATTGTGGTGTGGGGAGGGATATGTTCATGATAATTGTCAGTTGACTGTCATAGCCGGGGTACCTCATCTTCATTATTGTTTCCACTTAGTGCATGCTGCCATTGGGTATTAGTACAATTTCACTAATTCTTGATCTGGGATCATTTAATCTTCAAGCATATGAAGTATCTATGACAGAGGATTTAAAAAAGTGAAACAGTCCCTTTCTCATATGGAAATTTGCATTCTAATTGGGGATACACATTAGAACCACACATTTACACTCATTGTCTATGAAACTGAATTCTAATACAATTTCATATCTTTTTGTGTTATTTTATAACTATGATTACTTGTGATTTCACTGTATTATCTGTATAGCTCTAAGAAATCTTAGATAGAATAGACCTGGGAGGTCCTCTTATCTCATCCATTGCATAAATCCTTCTTATGATATTTTTGGCGATTCATGATATTTGAGGTACATGTCATAGTTACTTCTATAGTCAGTGATTTTTTTACTATTTTTGCCTCATCCAGGTTCTCTATTATAGTATCTTTGCTATTTTAGACATTTTTATTCCTTAAAAATAAAAAGGATCTGTGATCAGCCTGCTCATCAAAAAGCTAAACTCACATTGATTTGGCCAATTCCAAGTCTCTGCAGCTGTGAAAGGAATCAATTTAGCAAAGCAGGTAATTTATTCAATGCATCTGTAAATCACCAACCAACCACATGTTTTGTTTCTCTGATGCATATTTTGGAACTTTTTTTTCAATGGTGTCTGGCCTGGGTCTGTCTTTGAGAAATAAAAATTATATACTAGATCAAAGCTTTCTATCTTCATATGCTGTAATGCCAGGTGCAGCAAAGAGTGGGAAAATCTTGTTACACTAATTATTCAAGGCCTAACAGTAAGCCTTGAAACAAATGTGCTGTAGGTTCAGTTACTGAAAAACTTGTTATCAGAAACATCTTTATTATGAGAAAGATATAGCCCTAAATGATTTTTTAGCCTTTATCAAAATGTGAAGTTTGGTATTTTAGTGAATAAAAATGATGCTTTGTAAGTAGAGCACTACAAATATTTCTTTATTTTAATTGAAATGATCTCTATCTCATTTTTTTTTTAAGAAATTCAAATTAAATAGTGGGCCCAGAAATCCTGTCATTTGCTTATCTCTTGTCTTACTCCGGAGATAATGGAAAGGCATTACCACATTTTCTTTTTTGTATGTGATAAAATTTTAGAGCTGTACATGACTTTAGATAAAATATAGGTCTAATAATTTGCCTAAGCTGATGGAAATAATATCATCATAATGTTGGAATTAATATTTTCATATTTTGAATCCTGATCCAATACTCTCCCTGTTATATCTATCATATGTATTTTTTAAAATATTATTTTAGGGACAGAGGACAAGAAAGTTAGTACATCATGAGGCAATAAAGCATTAATCAAATAAACAGTATAAAAAGAGCTAAGGAGTTAAGAAAAAGAACCTAAAGGGTGTTTGAGAGAATCATGTAAGAAGGGCAACAGAACAGACCGTTTTGCAAGTTCAAGACATAAAGACACTCTATTCTTCAAAGTCATTGAAATTAATAGGGTTGAAGATCCTGTGTTTTTATGGACCAGAATTCTGAAACAAGGATTCTTACAAGGTGTTAACTCAGTGGAATTGATAAAGACAATGGTTATCTAGCTTAGCATGGTGATTAATAGTTCTCTAGTTCAGTACATGTACTTAGTACTTAATATAGTTCTATAAGATTCACACCTATGATAAGAGAGTATATAAATTCGGACAGAAGCCAGATTCAGAGGCAGAAAAAAACAAGAGAACTGGAGGTAGGAGCTTAACCTCTCAGAGAGGAGAGACAGCTAGAGAAGACAAATGGACTGGAGCCTGAAGCACAAGCCCTTGGACTCAGATTCATTCATCCCATCTCACACTCAGTGATGGCAGGCCTGTACTTCTGCATTTTCTCCACTGAAACCAAGACTCCACAAGGCCTCTAAGAAAGCTGCCCAGCCCCAGGGAAGGAGACAATGAAGGATTTGGACTTCAATACCGGGCTACTCTCGTGGTGATTATTGAACTGAAACGAAGGCTGCCCCCAGAGACCCCCAGGAAAATCGAACCAGAGAACATTACACTGTGTGACTCAGAAATACATGATGCTCGTGGTTTTTGTTGTCTTTCCTACTTTAAATGAAACCTAGAATTGTTATGGGCCAGAACTTGAAACAAGGTACTAAGTGGAATTGAGGAGACAATGGTTAAATTTAGTTTAGCAATCATTTAATTCTACAATAAATATGGTTTCCTAGTGATATAATGATTGGTGTATACTCAATGTGGAGCATATAAGCTTAGAAGCTCCAGGGCCAGAAAAGACAAGCACACTAGAAGCTCTCAGAGACTGAGACAGATTCATTCCATTGTCCACCTTTGTGGTGGCTGGACGTTGAAGCACAAACCTTGGAATTCCAAGAGATTCAGAGGGCAGAGAAGGAGACAGGAGCTCAATCTCTCGGAACCAAGTAGAGAGATAGGGCTCTAAGAAAGCTAACCCAGCCCCAGAAAAGGAGACAAAAAAGGATTTGGACTTTAACACCTGGCTGTCCTTGTGGTGATTACTGAACTGAAACAAAGGCTGCTCCCAGAGACCCCAAGAAAACCGAACAAGAGAACGTTCCATAAGATAAATGAGGAACATAGAGAAATTGATGAATATAAATGTTGTATGGGTTGTCTGACACTACTTTCATGTGAAGAATGGTTGTGAATTTTAAAGGAGCCTTTGACTTAATTAAACTACATTACTTTAAGGGAAGGGAAAGAAAAAAAAACCTTCAGCTTTTCACTAACTCATTCTTTTCCTCATTCTTTAAAAGGGTAGCTCTCAATTTTCCTCTCCAGTGAAAATTCCTCTGATGAGCTCACTGCATGTTTCTGTTCATTTACCTGAAGACTTCTGATCATAGGAGCAGAGATTGATATTTAATAGCAGCTCAGAGGCTAAGCAGTCCCATTTGCTCATTAAACAAGTAAGAGATTAGGTGACATCATCTAGATTACAAAGGTAAATCTCAGAGGTAGTATTTGAACACAACTTGTTTTAATCTAGAGCTCATGCTCTTTCCCATAAACCATGTTGTTTCCTGCTACTATTACAATGTCTATTTTAGAGGACTATATATTCTCCCTAGAGATAGTTTTGGGGCATTTATTGAAGCATAATTATCAAATTAAAGTGATCTTTCAAAGGGTATACAATAGATAAGTTTGAGCCTATAAATGTTTAACAACCAACACTTCAAGAAAAATTGTGATTTTTTTCTTCTTAAATATAGATAGTCAACAAAATCATAAATCAGTCCTATTTGTAGCATTTACTGATTTTTGGAGGCATAAATGTTCACATTGAAAATTGAATAATTTACTCTCCCAAGCCAGTTTAAACTGACTCTGAGAACATGACTGAATGAATTTTTCTTTTAATAAATGAGGCATAGGCAAAAGAAGCTGGCTTACTTCTCCCCAATGGTCAGAGCAACAGGCTAAACTCAAATTGTCAGAAATGGGGTGCATAATTTAAATAAATGAAATCAAAGAATCATAGATTTAAAGATGAAACCTTTGAAACTATATAGCCAAACCTTCTCATTTTATCCTTGAGGAAACTGAGAAAAAAGAGGTAAGAAGTACTTTGCCTTACTTCATACAGATAGTAAGTGACAGAGTCAGGATTTGAACCCAGACCCTTTGATTGTGAATCCAATACCATTTATGCTATACTGACCCATTCATGACTGCAGTGATTTTGTTAGCATATTTTTAACTAGCATTTCACACATAACTACCCAAAAATTGGAATGTAAAAACATTTGGGAAAGGACTCGATAAAGTCATGATTTACAATAAAGAGCCACAACAATTTATAATACCTTTTGATGTATGCAGAGGTGTCAGTGATGGGGCAGTAAGCCTATTTCCTGGTGCTGAAAGTGTTGGGTTGCCGGCTAAGGGAAAAAAGTGGATGTTGGCATTCCACTAGATGATAGAATTCCAATAATGAGCAGTTCTATTGCCATTGAGGACTGAATGTCCATCAGTCATATTGGAGTCCTGAGGTAGTGCCAAAAAATAACTCCTAAAGAAGTGGACTGAATAGTCTAGGATTCGGTGCACATGAGAAAGTTATTGTTGAAAGCTCTTGAGTGTTAGTGTCTTGTTAAAAAGCTTGGTCTCTACTGGTCAGGTGATAATTTTCTCTTCAGAGAGGTTAGCATGTGCCTTCTACATAGAATGTTGTCTTTTAACATATTTTTTAAAATTAAGATTTTAATGAACAGAAATCTATTTTCTCTTCTTTATATCCATTAATACATTAGAAAAAAGGAAAGAAAATAAATTCCATTTAATAAATATATATTATATATACGTTATATACATACATATACATATTCATATATATTTAAGTCAGAAAAATTATCTCATTGGTTATATTAAAA
Source organism: Antechinus flavipes (assembly GCF_016432865.1). Classification (NCBI taxonomy): domain Eukaryota; kingdom Metazoa; phylum Chordata; class Mammalia; order Dasyuromorphia; family Dasyuridae; genus Antechinus; species Antechinus flavipes. Next base: position 136,584,112 of record NC_067403.1, read on the forward strand.
TATACATAGGCACATATTACTTACACACACACACACACACACACACACACACACACATATGGATTATAAACCAAACATCAGAAAAAGCTCTTCTGTTAGCTGAGGGTAACTTCATAATATCAATCCACATCGCTTATTATTTAATCACTCAATCATGGGGAAAAGAACTATGAATTGTAATAGATCTATATATAAAATGTCTAGCTAAACCAAGTTCATGTAACAAACTCTCAAAGACATAAAATATATACATATTTAGATGCCTGGAATGGGCAATCCTTAGGGGATTGTCCTCTTCCCTCTAATTAATGTACCACATGTGCAAAAATTAGCTTGCAGTAATGGGGGAGAACGTGGGCTCTGAGAGGGTGGAATAATAAGGAATAAGCACCTAGGGAGTGACAGAGGTGATTACATGGAGTCTAGTAGATAGGAGAGAAGGTCCTGCTGATTAATGAGGCCAGATGGAGGCCTGCAAGAATTAAGGAGTGGCAGACCTCTCACAGGGCTACTGTGGAGAAAAAATAGGCAAGTCCTTTTCCACTCCCCAAGATTTAATACCCCATGTCATAGCCCCAGTTATGCTGATTAGTTTCAACTTTAGTGTGAATTAATCCTAGGCTCCTGATTTTGGCTCTTCTTGATTAATAACTAGCAATAATTAGTAATATAGTAGAGTGCCTTACATGTCTTAGGCATTTAATAAAAGCATGTTGAATTGACAAAGATGACAATACAAGGAGTTATCTTCCATTTTATCACTTCCTTTTCAAATGCACTCAACAATTTACTAATTTCTGAACTTTAGATGGAAATTAAAGAGATACCACTGTCAAGCAATCGTCATATGTTCTTTATAACAACTTTGTGCCATGCACTGTGGTGGAGGAATAAGGATACAAGATAATGTGTACATTTGTAAATATATACAAGATATATACAAAAAAGCCAAGGTAATTTGGGGGAGATAGGAATTAGCAAGTATAGAGGTATTTGAGGTATATATCAAAAGATGGTAATTGTGTTTTCCCCCCATAAGAACTGACCATAGGCCCCCCTAGTCGTTTCCCCCCCTCACTCCACCCTCCTGGGGGGGCTAGCATGCGCTGTTGCTGCCCCTCAGTGCCACTGCGGTTGGGAGGCAAGATGAATGGAAGGACCGATTTGGGGACAGCAGAATGCAGAAGACTCACCATTACTCCCTAACATCGGAATGGATTACATACCAACAGAAGAAGAAAGAAGAATCTTTGCTGAATGTAATGGAGAAAGCTTCTGGTACAGATCTGTTCCCTTTTCTGCAACTAGTGTGTTGGTTACTCAGGGATTAATTACTAAAGGAATTATTTCCAGTCATCCCAAATATGGTTCTATCCCTAAAATTGCATTTGCTTGTATAATGGTATATTTTGCTGGAAAATTTTCCTATGTGAAAATTTGCCAAGAGAAGTTTAAACGACTTGAAAATTCTCCTCTTGGAGAAGCTCTGCGAATGGGACCAGGACATCGACTTGCATCACCTGGATATTTTTCACAAAAGTCAGAATTTGATTCAAAAATGCCTGCGCAGTCATCTTTTGGAACATCTCCAATTTCTGAAAGCAGTGCAAAAGGAGGTGATTTTCCTCCTTATGAGCCAGTTCCCTTCAGTGCTTCCATGAATGAATCCTCTCTTATTGGCATTACTGATTACAATGCCAAAGGACCTGATACAACTGTGGAAGAAAGTCCTAAGAGAAAAGTTGTTACATATGAAGAATTAAGGAATAAGAACAGAGAAACATATGAAGTAACCTTGTCACAAAAAGGTGATACCCCACTTCGGTCTGTGCAAGAAAGAGCACCAAAAAAACAAGGGAAAGTAAACCAATATGGAGATACTTGGGATGAGTGAAAAATTTTGTCATCTACTGAAGAGAGTTTGCATTGAGTCTACTGAAGAGAATTTCAGCTAACCAGAGTCATCTAGATGGTCACAAGCATCTGCAGGAAAGTGCAGAGGCAGATTCCACAAGCATATTTAAAAGAAGAAACTTGCGTTTTTAGTAGTGTGGCTTAACAGAAGGTTTAAAATTAATTATGGACTTTAAGGTTAATATTGTATCAATGTACATACACCGCTTGGGAAATTAGATGAATGAAGGCACTGGAGTGTGATTTTATAATTTATAAAATCGTTTTCAAAAATTGGTTAAACTACTCTTAAAATAGCAAAAGACTCTGATGCACTGAAATGGGCATAGACAGATCAAGTACTATATGTGTGTTTGTGCTTATATGGGCAAAGCAATCAAAATGTTAAGTATTAAAACTCCATGTGAGAAATTTGCTTCCCCCCCAAAAAAAAAAAAAGATTTGCCATGTCTTCATGTACATCTTGTCAATTAAAGTTGGAAACAATAAAAAAACAAACAAACAAACAAACAAACAAAACTGACCACAGACTACAGAGTTCTGGGCATACAAAAAAAGATACCACAAAAGCAGTCCAGTCTGCATTCTGATTCCCACTATGAGCTAATTCTCTCAGCATCTTTTGGTTAAAATGAAACCTTTATATTCCCCTTCACTTCCTCCAAGTACATGGTCCAACAGTGAACCTGGTCTTGATGAACTGAAAAATCTTAATTGAATAAATTAAGGAATGCCATATGTTGTTTTACTTTTTTTCAACTCTCTCCTCCAATCATTGCTCCATTTACTCATCAATTTGATCTTCCTAAAGTGCATCTGATTATGTCATTCTACCCTGCCCTGACCAAAAAACAAAACAAAACAAAAAACTCCCAACAACCTAAATAAATAAATGAATGAATCTCTGTTGTGTTTAGTGTCAATATGCTGTAGGCAACAACATCAGGTAGTCTGCAAATCTGGGCTAAGATCTTGAAGACTTTTATAATATATTCATTTATAGCTATGGATTCCTTCTCCCTCTCCTGGGTTCTACAAGTGACATAACCCATATCCCAGCTGCATGCTCCTTTTCCCCTCCTTTCCCTTCCTTACTCCTTAATCCCTGACATGTACATTAAGCATCCCAGTTCCTTCGTTAGCCCCAGATCCAAGTATGGCTCCAAACTGCTTCCCAAATTGGCTTTTCTCTGCTCTCATCCCCAATCTTTTTGTGCACCTGAGTTTCACTTGTCTCTTGCCTCTTGGGACTCTTTGGAACAAGGACTTGACCTAACCCACTTTCCAGCTGTTGGACGCTCTCCCACAAATTCTGGACAAGTGCCTGCACCCACTCCCTGACCTGAAAGCATACATTTTCCAAGTGTTGCCCACCTGGAAAGGGTTATAGGTTTCCAATTCAGAAACAATTCCTCACTCTCAAAATACCAGGTTGAGTCCCCCTCCCCCACTCTGTAAACATTCCTTTCCTTTCCACCAAACCATTCAATATATACAACTTTTTGATTAATATTTTTTCTTATACAATCAACTCTTTTGGGTCTGAAAAGGTCTTTTTAAATAACATTTGCTTCTTCCCCTCTCTCCCTCTGCTGTCCTAAGTGCTGCATAAGTCTTTTCTCTCCAAATTGAGTCTGCCTTGAAATTAAGTATGACTTAGGTGCTGGAGAGATTGATTTCTGATGAAAGATTAAAATAACCCAATACACTGTGTTTAGCCAAATGATAACCACAGGGGAAAAGATGATTAATGTCTGTAACTATTTGAAGGGGGTCAGTGCCAAGCTTTATTACCAAGAGTAGTATGATAAAGAGGAATGTTAGTTAAAAAGAAGGAAGCATATCAGAAAAATCCTCTATGGAGAAATAAACTGATAGCATAAGGAACTAGTGCACAGATCACTGAAGTCCAGATGAATCTAAACACTTAAGGATATGTTACTAATTGTTAGAGCTTTTCCTAAGGGTTCCCATCTCTTTTTTTTTTACAAGCAATAGGAATGAGACAAAGGAAAAAGTGAGGGACTGATGAAATCCATGCATTCACTCTCAAAGTTACTCTCCTGAAGGCTATACCTCAATGCTGTTTTTGCCTGGCAAATTTGGTATTATTAATGCCTTTTGTTTTAATCAAACTGCCCAACATACTAGATCCTTTCCACAGTGAATCATCCCTTGTGACAAAGAAAAATAATTAAGAAAAGCCAACAGACACAGAGATTTCTGATGTGTACATGGCATTCCATACCCATAGGTCTCCACATTTTTCAAATAAAAAGAGGAAAGACTATTTCCTTATCTTTTCTCTGAAGCCAAGATTGGCTATTATAATTATAGACTTTTGTTTTTTTGTCCTTCTCTTTTAACATTATTGAAGTCAGTGTGCATATTATTTTAGTAAAAATAAATGCCATTTTTGTTACAATTAAAGAGGAGTCTAGAGGGGGCCCAGAGAAGAGACACAAAAAACATTCTAGGTTGAAAAATAAGATCTATAAGGAAAAGTTAAAAGAATGTGGGGCATTTAATGTGGGATAGAGAAGAGAAGACTAACTTTTATTAGTCAGTTATACAAACAATCCAATTGTTTTATCTGCTGAAGAAGAGGAAAGGGAAAAACTTTAGCAAGTAGAAAAAATGGAGAAATTTCCATTTAATATTTGTTGCAGTTGGTCAGTTAATAGACACTTATTAAGAGCTCACTATGCTTTGGAAAAGGGAGGAATTTATGATCAAAGGCGAATTAAAAAACATTGTGAAAAGCAAGATGGACAACTTTGATTACATTAAATTAAAAAGTTTTTGCACAAACAAAACCAACAGAAAAAAGATTAAAAGAGAAGTATGGAAAAAATCTTTACAGCCAATATTTCTGATAAAGGTCTCATTTCTAAAACATATAAAGAACTATGTCAAATTTATAAGAACACACATCATTCCCCAATTGATAAACTGTCAAAGGACATGAACAATTTTCAGATGAAGAAATTAAATCCATTTCTAGTTATATAGTGCTCTAAATCACTACTGATTAGAGAAATGTAAATTAAAATAACTCTGAGGTACCACCTCACATCTCTCAGATTGGCTAAGATGACAAGAAAAGATGTTGTCTTTTGGTTCTATCTTTTGGTTGGTCTATCATGGACCAATATGATAAATGTTGGAGGGGATATAGGAAAACTGGGACACTAATGCATTGTTGGTGGAGTTGTGAAATGATCCATCCATTCTGGAGAACAATCTGGAACAGAAGTGCCATTACTGGGTCTGCATCCCAAGGAATCATAAAGGAGGGAAAAAAGACCCACATGGGCAAAAAAGTTTGTAGCAGTTCTTTTTGTGGAAGCAAAGAGTTGGAAAAGGAGTGGATGCCTATCAATTGGGAAATGGTTGTACAAGTTGGGGTACATGAAGACAATAGAATAATATTATTATTCTATAAAAAATGATGAACAAGCAGATTGGTCTGGAAAGATTTACTTGAGCTGATGATGAGTGAAACAAGCAGAACCAATACATTTTCCACAAAAACATCAAGAATGTGCCACGATCAACTATGAAAGGCATGGTTCTTCTCAATAGGTCAGTGATCCAAAGGAATCCCAATAGACTTTGGACAGAAAAATGTCATCTGCAACCAGAGAAAGAACTAAGAAGACTGAATGTAAATCAACACATACTATGTTCACTTCTTTTTTCTGCATTTTTTCATCTCTCCCATGGTTTTTCCCATCTTGGTCTATTCACTTTGCTGAGATGAGAGATGTTATGGAAGCAAAAAAATAATAAGACTTGGCAATAACTGGCTAGGATTAGCTGATGGTTGAAAGGGGGCAAAATTTTTACTCATTTTATCCTCACAAGAAATTTCAAAGGCAGGTGTTATTGTTAATTCTTTTGCAGATGAGGAAATTATTTAGGCAGTGGTTAAATGACTTGCTCAGGGTCATTCTTTTAGTATTTATGGTAGAATTTGAATTTGCATCTTCCAGACTCTAAATTCAACACTCAACTCACTGTGCCATTTAGTGGGCATGAATTGAGTGAAGATTGAGCAAAGAAGACTGAGAAGGTGCAGTTAAACTAATAATAGAACCAGGAGAGAGATTATCCAGTTGAAAAGGATGATTAACGGTGTGACAGGCTGAAAAGAGACCAAGAAAGATGAGAACTTAAAAAGACCATTAAATTTAGCAAATAAGATCTCGCTTGTAATTCTGAAGGGACAATTTCAGATAAATGATAAAATTGGAAGTTAGAATGAAGAAGATTTAAAAGTGAGTAAAAGAAGAAAAAAAAGGAGATATACTAATTTGTCAAGGAGCTTACCCAAAAAAGGAAGGGAAAATGTAGGGCAATGGACAGTGGTAGATTGAATTGGATGAAGTTATTGTTGTTATTGCTGTTGTTGAAATGAGTAAGACGTGGACCATACAAGAATAATCTCTAAAAAACATTTTAGAATTTCTCCTGAAAAATTATGAGAGGGATAGTACTCTGGACTAGTCAGGAAAACACGTATTTATGCTGGATGTAAACATCCAACATATGAGTGTCTCCTTAAGAATCCTTATAACCTTATAATTTTAGTGTTTATGTATCTTAGTCATATGTTTATGATTAGAATTGCTGCCTCTCAGACTCACAATCTTAAATCATTTCCCTTTTCAGATGATGACCTGGATAGTTTCAGTGACCTTAGTCTTCCATTCATGTAACTTCCAAATTTGGATTTTTGTTTTCCTTGGATAATATTTGTGATAGGTCATAGGACTTGTCTGTCTCTGTTCTTAGATCTTGGATGATTTAGAATATATTTAAAAACCATTAATGAAGGCTAATAATTCTAAATATTAATAATTTAAGATTTTTGAAAGTCTCAATTTATCTTGAAAAGAGAGCTAATGCTGAGTTTTTCAGTTTTTACTTTAAGAACATGCAGTTCTTTTTAAGGAGTGAAAAGTAAGGCACCTTTGTTCTTCACTCTAATCATTGCTTAGTAACTGACCACATATGCCTAATGTTGAGCTGAAAGTCCTATAAAAGCCAGGAAAATGGAATTACTTTCTTCCTTTTGGGCTACTCTTGTTGAGACAACTGTGTTTTTCAAATCAAGCAAAGAAAAGCCTGCCCAGCTTCAATGTTTCTAGAGATATAGGTTTAATTCCTGATTTCTATCAAAGAAATCTCATTTCGTCTAGTTTTTTGGATGACTAAAAATAACAATAATAATAATAATGGCTCATTTTTATAGCATTCCAAGCAAAACACTTTACAAATGCTATTTATTTTGTCCTTACAACCACCTTGAGTGCTATTACGACCCCCATTTTCAGATAAGGAAACTGAAGTATGCAGAGATTTAAAATGACAAAAATTTCATGCTTGGGGGATTTTTATGATCCAAAGAACATTTTTCATACAAAATGGGACAAAGAATCCATTCACTGAAATTGAAAGCAACTAGTATTGTTTATTCAAACTTTGGAGTCAGGGAGTGACAGATTAATGTGATACTAAGTGCTTGGTACTTAGCAGATTCTAGTCACAGAATTTCATAATTGGTTATCTAGTCTAATCCATACCTGACAAGGACTGTCCTTTACAACCTAAGTGAAAAGTTGTCATGCACAGGATCCTAGATTTAGCCAGCTTATGCCAACTTCCAGAGCAATTGACTGTTAAACATTTATGTGACTTGTGAGAGTATTTGCTCCTCATAAATCAGCAGAGAAAATCAGGATTTGATTTGTAGTTTTGTTGACTGTCTGGATTTAAGGAAATGCTGAATAAAATGTTAATAAAGCAGGTTAAGCTTAAAATTATATTCATAGAACTAATTGTTAAACAATAAAAGTGCATCTTGCCTATGTTTTTTAAAATGGCATCTAGGTGACCTGGCAAGTCACCTGTCTGGAGTCAGAAAGTCAGAAAGATTTGAGTTCAAATCCATCCTCAGACACTAGTAGCTCTGAATCAGTCACTTCATCCCTGTTGGCCTCAGTTTCTTTATTTCTCATTGAATGAGAATAATAATGACAGCTATCTTCCAAATAATATTCATAAAATAGTGGCACATAGCACTATGTAATGTAAATTTTAGCTCTTATTATCACTGTTATTATTGTGGAGAGCCAGTGGTTAAGCATTTATCAACTATCCTTGACCATAAAGAACCTGAGAGATCATCTATAATAATCCTCTTATTTTATGGATGAAGAAACTGAGGCCCAGGGAGTTAAAGAGACTTATTGTTATACAATTATACAAGTTATACAAGTAGATATTGATAATAATGGGATATGAACCCTGACTCCAAATCCAGCACTCCTTCCATTGTATGACTCTGCTTTTCCTAGGTAAGATCCTACGGCCCATTTAAAGTCTTATCATTAAAAGAGGGGTCTGGCTTGTTTTGGCTGACCCTAAAAGAAGATTAAGCATCATTGGCAGAAGTTGCAAAGCTTCAGTTGAACTATACAAACATGGAATGAACTATTTCAGGAAGTAGAAGCCACTGACCATCAGCTTATTGATTACTGACTAGCTTAATGAATAAACTGATTACTTATCCAGAAACACTGTCTCTTGGGGTTTTCATTTGTCTCAAAACTCTGGTGTAACTGAATTTATAACTCAATTGAAACTATATTTTTGGAAGGCACCAATGAGTTCATAATTGCCTTTCTCAATATTTATTCTTTTTGATATCACTGCAGTGCTTGACACTATATCTAGCCTCCTCCTTTTTATTACCTCTTATCAGGATTTTCATGACACTGCTCTTCTTTGGTTCTCATTTTTCTCATTTAATCTCTCCTCAATTTCCTTTGTTCAACCATTTGACTATACCTTATATAGTCAGTGTATACATAATGAGTATATGTAATGCTGAATCTTCTTCTCTCATTATACTCCTTTTCTTGATTTTATGAGTTTCCAGTTTCACTTAGCATAACATATTACACCAACATACATCATGTTTCTATTTACCGCTATTACTTACCCACTTCCATCATCTTTACTATTATCTCTGTCTCTATCAACCTAAGCTTGGCTTAAGTAACTTGCCTAAGATCACATTGGTGCTAAGTTCATTGAATTTTTCTTAGGTGTTCACTCTCCCTCCCTCTACTACCTCTTTTTCTCTCCCCACCTACTTACCTTTGGCCCACACAGATTGAGTAAGTTGCTGAAGGTTCCATAGGAAGCAAATTCATCAAGTGCTTCCTATATACTTGGCATTGTGCTAAGCAGTAGGGTACAAAGGAAAAGCAAAGAATACTTGAATTTCTTTCTAAGTATTATATCACCAGCTATTCACTGGACATTTCCATCTGGATTTTCTGTTGGCATATCAACCCATTTGTCTCATACTGAACTCATTTCTTTACCCTTAAACCTTTCTCTCTTCTTAAATTTGCCACTTCTGTTGAGTGCAGTAGATTAATATCAATTAACAAGGTTCAGAAATATTAGCATTATTCTCATTTCTTCACTCTCCCTTACTCCCCTTTTCACCCCCACCCTATAGAACCAATTGTCAAGGTTTATCGATTCTACATTACAACATTTTTTTCCCTATGTATCCTTTGTTCCTCTATTCTAGTTAAGGCTCTCATTATCTCTTTTTTGGATGACTGTAAAAGATTTCTAATTGGTATCCCTGAGTCAAAAGTCTTCTTTTCTCAATCTATCTAATACATAACTCCCAGAGTAATATTCTAAAAATACAGGTTTTATTGTGACTTCTTTGCTCAAAAAATTTTAATTCCTCCCTTTTACTTTGAGGATTGGAAAAAAAAAGAAAATCCAATCCTAAAGTCCTCTGGTATTTTAAATTACATTTTATTTTTTAATTAATAGAAATCTATTTTTCCTCCCTCCCATATCAACCAAACAAAAAAGAAAACAGATTTATTCCTTATAAAAATATGCATAGTTAAACAAAACACATTCCCTCATTGATGATGTTTAAAAAAATTTATGCTGCATTCTCACACCATCACTTTTCTATTAGGAAGTGGGTACCATGCTTCTATGATCAGACCTCTGGAATCATAAATAGTCATTGTGGTGATCAGAGTTCTTACACTTTTCAAGATTACTTTTTACAGTGATATTGTTATTGCTTCCTGCTTTCTGCTCATTTTATTCTAAATCAATTTATATGAGTCTTCAAAACTGTTTTATAATATGGGAATATAGGATAACCTCTTCCTATAGGATAACTTCCTCAAAGTGAGCATTTTCTGCTCACTTTGCTTTGAATCAATTCATAAAGATTTTTTTAATATGTCTTAAATGATTAACTTTCCCCTAATTTCTTATATAATACATGAAATATTATTATGTTTCATTCATATAGCACAACCTAGACAATATATACATGACAATTTGTTCATTCATTCTCCATTTGATGGACATCTCTTTAATTTCGTTTTTTACCAACACAAAATTGATATTTTTATAAACATAGGTTCTTTTCCTTTTCTTTTCATATCTTTTTGGCAGTTGTGTTAAAGCCAATTAAAGGCTATGAACTCTTTCGTAATTTTTAAAAATAGAAATCCTAATTGCTTCCACAGGCTCACCAACAGTATCTCATTGTCTTTTTCCCATAGCCCCTCCCTTAATAATCTAGCTCCACCTTAACTTTTCATGTTTTTTTTTTCAGTAGAGTTCACATAGAACATATAACTCATATTGTCTCATCCAGCTAGATTTTAAGCTCTTTAACACCAGAATTAATTCATTTTTGTTTCCATATATAGATTATCTGAATAAGTTGTTAATTAAACCTCTAATACCTGATAAAGTCACAAAATGAGGTGATGCCTGCATTATGGAGGATGGATAATGATTTATTGCAGGAGACTGAGGAGCAATCAGACAGGCAGAATGAGAACCAAGAGAGAACAGTATCATTAAAAACGCAAAGAGAAGAGAATATTCAGGAAGGAAAGGTGGATGATAGTGTTAAATACTGTTGAGGGGTTAAGAAGGATGAAAAAAATGCTATCAGATTGGCAGCTGATTTTGGTACCTTTGGAGAAGGCAGTTTCAATTGAGAGAAGATATTCAGATTACAATGGGTTGAAAAGTGAGTGAGAAGAGATGTTGAAATGATGAATTATAGGAAAGTTTTTCTAGAGGTTTGACTAAGAGTTGCAATAGAGAAAAGATAATATAGGATAAAAATTTGAGGGAATGATAAGCTCAGTAAACTTTTTAAAGACAATATAAGAGATTCAATAATATCTGTAGGTAACAAAGGCTTAGTCAGTAGAGAGGAAGAGATTAAAAAATAGAAAGTGTGTGGGAATGATGATGGAAGCAGTGTACTTGAGAGGACAGAGGGTATGGGATAAAAGGTATATTTTCTTAGTGAAGAAAAAGGTCACTTCATCATCAGAGACTGAGGTAAAGGAGAGAATGGGAGCTAATATTGCTCGCAATCAACCAGTAGCCTGGATTAGAATTCACATCTTTGGAGTCCAAATCTAGTTTTCTTATTATAACAGTTCATTAAAAATGAAATGCAATTTACATGATTTGAGAGCCGGAATGGACCTGATTGTTGCTCAGTCAGAATGGACCTGATTGTTGCTCAGTCATTTCAGGTATGTCTGACTGCATGATCTGGATTTTCTTGGCAAAAATACTGGAATGGTTTATCATTTCCTTCTACAGGTCATTTTACAGATGAGAAATTGAGGCAAACTAGGTAAAATGACTTGCCCAGGAATATTGGACTACAAAATGTCTGAGTTCAGATTTGAACTCAGACCTTCCTGATTCCAGGCTTGGTGCTCTATCCATCTAGCTGCCTCAGAATGGATGCCAGAAATTATCTACCCCAACCCTCGTACTTCACAAAATGTGGGATCTGAGGATTAATGAAATAAAGTGATTTGTCCAAAGATAAAATGCTGTCGTGCTTTGATATTTATAAAGTCTTTTCCTCAATACAATCCTGCCAGGTAGGTAGCACAAGTGTTTCCATATCTAATTAGAATCAGAAAGGAGACTAGAAGCCAGTGTCCTGGTTTCTAATTTAAGGTCCCACATTTCTTCTTCCTTTTCATCTTTTACTGCTGCCCAACATTGCCACTCCACTGAAATTAGAACAATATATCCTTCTAGAAGTGTCCTGCCTATTCCTATTTCATTCCTACTGCTTTCTCTACCTTCCCATACTGCTTCTCATATAATCTGTAACCATATCACTGAGGGTGAATCTTGTCACAGGAGAGGGTCTATGATGCAAAGGGAAAATTTCATCACTCCTTCCTCCCTGTTCCATATTTTGCTTCAAACTCCTAACTTTACCATCGAGTAGTAGGGAAAATTTAGTTTAAAGTAGGTTTCATTAGAAATAGCTTGGTTAGCACAAATCACTGACATTTTGGCCTAGGCTGATTCCCAAGCTGACATGGATGATAAATGGACATTTTGGCTACATGTTCATGAGATTGAGGAGTATTTTAACTTTCAATCTAGTCTACTTTCAGGGCAGCAGCAGGGCCAAGGTCACTAGAATGAGATAATCTCAGATCAGATGTGTTCATTGCCCTGGACATCCTTGGCTAGGAATAGCTTGCTGGTCATGCTCTTGTCTGTCTACCCTTTCATTTGAAAGAAACACCAGAGTTCATAATCTGACACATGCTTCCTGGTTGAGTTGCAGCAATAAGTAAGCTTAGCTATTTGTGCAGCTATCTGGAGAGAAACTGCATATTAAATTGGAAACAGATGGACAGAATGACCCACACAGCCCTGGAATTCACAGTGTAGCTCAGCAGAATTAAATCAGGTACCTGATGCCCTGACAATTTTGTCTCAGTAGAAAAAGAAAAGAAAACATGTGGAAACCCTATGATTGGTGGTGGTATGGTAACCAGTTTTTTTCCAGTTGTTTTTCTGATTTGATATTAGTTTTATTGGAGTTCTTTTCTATCTTCCTTTTTAAATATATATATATATATATATTGTACTTTTACATTTGTAGAATCTCTTCTTTCCCCACCTTTCATCACCTCCTATCCCCAATCTGTCAACTCCAAGGCATCACCTAAAGCATGAACTCTGAATCTGGATGAAAGGTTAGATTGAGAATCAAAATAGACATTTTTCTGTTCATCTGGGAAATGTATTCCTTTCTTTACACCCTTTGCTTGCCAAGCATTTTTTCCATCACCTCCTTCTTGCAACTTCAATAAACAATGGTATTTGTAAACATTGTTTTTGATGTCTTCTTGAATCATAAAATGCCCATGGTAAAATCAATGAATATTAACTTGATATTTAGGATTTGTGTTATCAGAAGAATTTTTGTTTTGGTAGATTACCATAACTGATATTTACATAACACTTTGAAGTTTGCAGATTGTTTGCATATGCATACATTTTCTCATTTGAACCTCATAGATCCATAACGGTTTAAGTATGTACAAGTATTATTGCCCCCATTTCAAAGTTGAGGAAACTGAGTCTCAGAGGGGTTAAGTGATTTGCCTATGATCACACTTAAATAAAGTGATCAATATACATTGATCACAATTATCAGAAGCAAGATTTGAACCAATATCTTCCTGGTACTAAGTCAAGAAATTTACCTATGAGGCTACAATGTAAAATTCTTCTAATTCTGTGAAATACTTATAAGTGACTTTTTTTCAAGGAACAATGTAAGCCTCTATATATGGCAAACTATGTGGTCCTTGTCTTTTAGGAATATCTCACACCCATGGTCCCAAAAAGCTATAGCTTACACAGCAGGTTGGTGGGCTAAATGAGGATGAGGATAACAACCAAGTCATAAAACTGTTGGTGAGTTTGGGGGATATCCACCCCAACCATGTGAAGACTTCCCACAGTATAGTGGGTGGAAAAGAACAATTATAACTAATGACCATGAAGATGGCTGACACAGACTCTGAGGATTGCTTAGAGCTTAGTCAGATGATCTGCTACATGCTAGGCCAACACCAGACACTTTGATTTTTGTCTTGCCACTGGACTTTAATAATCCTAGAAAAGTGATTCTGATGGCTTTGTGCAACTCAGCCTCACTTAAATCCAATTTTCATGTAAGTCAAGACATTACCCTGTGATGCCATTGGTCCTCTTTGAAAACAGAGGACTAACAATAACTTGAGATAGAGCCATACAGTGAATGAATAAGTGAAGAGCCAAATCATCATCATAACTGGAGCAAAGGAGGAGAAAATGTAGAATGATGTTAAGAGCTTACTTGTTTGATATATAATTGTAGGTTGATTGATTGTAAAATAGCCAATGTTATTGCAAAATGGGATTTAAGGGGCAACAGAGAGCACATATTTTGTATATACCTATACTGTAAATGTTGCCTCTTGCATTAGAACCTAAGCTTCTGGAAAGTAGGAACTGTTTTCCCTTTTTATTTGTGTACTCAATAATTAGTAAAATATCTGGTCCCTATTAAATGCTTAATAAATGATTGTTGATTGATTCATTGAATAGTAAAGAGCCACAATTCTAGTTGATCATTATATATATATATATATATATATATATATATATATATATATATTTTTTTTTCCCCTCCATTTCCCTTTTATCCAGCTAATTTGTTTGTACGGAAGAACAAAGTTCATATGAACAAGGAAGCCATATGGTATTTCTTTCCAGATAGAACCCCAGAGTATGAGGAACTAGGAAATCCAGTCTAGTCCTTATTCTGCTATTAACTGTTATCTTAGACCAGTGGTTCTCAAAGTCTGGTCCAGAGCATCCTGAAAGAAATACTTTCAGAGAGTCTACAAATTCATAATTGGTTTTTATTTTTAATGTGATCAATATCTATAACTATAATCCACATAAACAAAAACTCTTTGGACAGATCCTCAATCATTTTTAATAGAATAAAGATATTGAGAACAAAAGTTTGAGGACAACTGTTTTAGACAAACCAAAAGTTCCTCTGAATTTCAATTTCCTAATCACCAACCAAGAGACATGGCCTATATAGTCCCTAAGATTCCTTTTAACTTCTAATTTGTTTTGTTGAAATCTTTGTTTAATAAGATGTAGAAGGGGTTAGTATCTAGAGAAAAAGGTAGAGGAAGTCTGGAGGATATGATGAGTGACTAGGAATTCCAAGACATTGTATCTTTATACCTGATGTGGTTAGAGATTTTGCCCTCTATCTACCTTCAGTCAGGAGTAGAGAACTTCACTCAAGTGGTGGAACTTCATAGGATCATAAATTTAGAGCAAGTAGAGACCTCAAAGATCATTTAATCCAACCACTACGTATTTTACATAGAAAGAAATAAAGCCAGAGAAGTTAACAGATTTGTTCAAGGTTAAATAGATGCTAAGTAGCAGATACAGAATTGTAACTATGCCCCTCTGATGACATCACATTGCCCCATGGAGATGTGTGAATTCTATATATATATATATATATATATATGTTGGGTACCTACTATGTTTGAGGTCTTTTTCTAGATTCTAGACAGGAAGATCAATCAGGATAAATCAGGACCTGCATGCCCTCAGTGAGTTTATATGCTACTGTGCTTGAATGCAAGAAGATCTATCTAAGAGCAGAGGAGGACAAAGGTTAAAGCTGACAGAGACACTTGGCAAAATCAGTAGGGTCAAATAATGAATTTTGAAGGGTATTTGACTGAGATGAGAAAGTGGCAATTTTTATGAAAGCTTGGCAAAGGGTTTTCAATGATAAAAGAAGTACTTAATTATTTTCTTCTTTTTGAGTATTTCATTGCTGTTCTTTCCTTTTCCTTTTTTTTTAAAATTTCTGTCACTTACCAATGTGTCTTGCTCTTCCAAAGCATTCCACATACAGCAAAATGTTTTATTGTAACAAGTAATAACTAGCAACTAATAACTAAATAATAAAAAGTACTAATTAACAAGAACAGCTAGTTTTTATATAGTGCTTTAAGATTGGCAAAATATATTATAAATATTATCTTACAACAGCCCTACAAGGTACATACACATTTTACACATTTTATAAATGAGGAAATTGAGGCAAATAGAAATTAAATGACTTGCCAGGGATCAAGTATAATAAAGCAAAAGCAACTGGGTATATTCATGACTGTATGTCTCATTCTATACTTGTAGTCCCCCACCTTATGGTCACAAAGAAGAATTCAGACTTCACTGTGAATCATAATTGATTATTGAATCTCTGAACTCCTAAATACAATCAAACGACTAGCTTCAATTTCCCTAGGAGTAGGGATAACAGGAGTGTGTCCTTAGGCCCCGCCATCATTTCTTATCACCCAGTGTTGTTGCTGTTGAGTTATTTCAATTGTATTTAACTCTCTGTTGATCCCATTTGTGGTTTTCTTGACAAAGATACTGGAGTGATTTACCATTTCCTTCTCCAGTTCATTTTACATACCAGAAAAGTAAAAGAAAGAGGTTTAAATGACTTGCCCAGAGTCACACAGCTAATAAATGTCTGAGTCCAGATTTGAGATCAGGAAGTCTTTCTGATACATGTATATACTACATGTACATACTTCTCAAAGTATGGTCTAAAGAACCTTGGGGATCTCTGAAATCCTTTTAGAGGGTCTACAAATTCAAAAATAGTTTTTATTTCCAATATGGTAAAATGTCTATAAATATAACCCAGATAAACAAAAATGCTTTGGAGAGATCCTCAATAATTTTTAATAGGATAAAGATACTGAAAACAAAAGTTTGAGAACCACTGCACTACATCATCTACCTGCCCAATTAAACAGTACAAACCCTTATTTTCATCTGCTACCAGTTAGCACTCATCCATCCATGATATCATTCAGAATAACATTTTATTTGACATAGGAGTTGCTTATTCTTAACTAGAAGATGTGATACTTAGAGCAACACAGAAGAGAGATAATTTCTAATAAATTTTTCATCTCAGAATACAAGTCTCTAAAGCAAGAGGAAGCTACAGAAATACAAGAATTGAGATTTTATGTTTAAATTTTGTTGATAGATTCATAAAATTAAAAGGCAATTTTAAAAGTATAAATCTCAGGAAGAGCATTCCCTAACGGAGCCCAAAGATAACAATGCCATCATTATGGGAGGCAAAAATGAGCTCTGTGTTTGTAAGGTAGCACATCCTACCTTCAGTCAGGAATGGAGAAGTTCACTCAAGTGGTGGAACTTCATAGGATCATAGATTTTCTTTTTTTTCTTTATTAAATCTTTTTATTTTTCAAAGCATATGCATGGACAATTCTTCAACTTTAGCCCTGGCAAAACCTTGTGTGCATAGAATAATTGTTTTCTCATTGCCTATTTTAATTTCTTCAATTTATTTGTCTTCTCTTATTGCTAAAGCTAATATTTCTAGTACAATATTCAATGATAGTAGTGATAATCCTTGTTTTACCCCTGATCTTATTGGGAAAAGGTTCTATCTTATTCCCTTTACAGATAATGGCTTTTATGATTTTAGTTAGTTACTACTTATCATTTTAAGCAAAACTCCATTTATGTCCATCCTCTCAAATATTTTAAAATAGGAACGTGCATTGTATTTTGTCAAAACTTTTTCTGTTAAAATTATCTATTGAGATAATCATATGATTTCTGTTTATTTTGTTATTGATATGATTAATTATGCTGATAGTTTTCATAATATTGAATCAGTCTTGCTTTTCTGGTATAAATATCATCTTGTCACTATATCACCACATATAATAGTGATAAATTTCTGTAATCTCATTTTTAATATTTTATTTTGAATTTTTGCATCAATATTTATTAAAGAAATTGGTCTGTACCTTTCTTCCTTTGTTTTGGCTCTTCTTGTTTGGGTATCAGTCATAAAAATAATTTGGCAGAACTCCCTCTTTGTCTATTTTCCCCAAATAGTTTATATGTATTGGAATTAACTGTTCTTTAAATGTTTGCTAAAATTCACTTTTGAATTTATCTGATCCTAGAGTTTTTTTAAGTGAGTTCATTGATGGCTTGTTTAATTTCTTTCTCTAAAATTGAGTTAAGTATTTTATTTCCTCTTCTCTTAATCTGGGAAATTTATAGTTTTGTAAATATTCATCCATTTCACTAAGATTTTCAGGTTTATTTGCATATAACTGCATATAATTGCAAAATAACTGATTACTCTTTTAATTTTCTTTTCATTAGTGGTGAATTCACCTTTTTTCATTTATGATACTGGTAATTTGGTTTTCTTCTTTCTTTTTAAAGATCAAATTAGCCAAAGGTTTATTTTTTATTGCTTTATTCATAAAACCAGGTCTTAGGCTTATTTATTGGCCCAATAGCTTTCTTACTTTCAGTTTTATTAATCTCTCCTTTGATTTTCAAAATTTTTAATTTTATATTTAATTTTGCATTTTAAATTTGTCCTTCGTCTAGCTTTTTTAGTTGTATGTTCAGTTTATCAACCTCCTTTTTATCTATTTTAATTTTGTAGACAGAGATAAAAAAAATTTCCCTAAAAACTGCTTTGGCATTCCATAAATTTTGGTATGTTGTCTCATTATTGTCATTCTCTTGGATAAAATTGTTGATTGTTTTTATGATGTTATTTGATACACTTATTCTTTGGGATTAGCTTATTTAGTTTCAAATTCATTTTAGTCTATTTTCCCACAGTCCTTCATTTTATATAATTTTTATTGCTATTAACTGCACTTGAACTAAAGACATAAAAAAATGAGAGAGAAGAGATATTTATTATGATGGATGATAACACCAATGAAATATAGGGCTTTTCTTTGTTGTTCTTGTTCAAAGAATGACATAAGTATGTTTTAAGGCTGAGGGGAAATAAGTGTTAGAGAAGACACTGAAGATGAGTGAAAGTGAGGAAGGCTTGAAATAGCATGACTCTGGAGAAACTGAGACAATTTAGGATAGCGGCCAGGTGGGAGTAATCCTCCCACAAGAATCCTCCCTTGCAGTGACAAGAAGTATTCTGACAAAAGTTTTATAATATTAATGTTAAATTAAATGAATTAAATGACATTGAGAGAGAAAGGCAATTTGGATAGAGAGCTGGTCTTGGAGCCAGAAATACATGAAATAAAATATTGCCTTTAATAAGACTGTGTGATCCCATATAAGTCAATTAATATCTGTGCTCTAGGCAACTCTCTGATTGTATGTTAAAGATAAGGTGTGAACCAGCATTGAATTCTCTGTGCCAATGAAATCACATATCCAGACTCATCTCCTCCCCCAACAGTGAGTCAGCCATATTTTCTTCTGGCTCTGAATAAGCAAGCATAGTGCATAGATCAGAGTTGTTAGATGTGTCAGCATAGTCTGCCTGCATTTTGTATATGTCTTACCTGAATTGTACATGCGTGTCTAAGTGGGCACCCTTCCACAGAAGCTCTGTCCATGTTCCCTCCCTGTTAGGGCGCCATTGTTGGAGTCCAGCTCCTGTAGTGAGATGAAGGATGTGACATACTGGGGAGACTTCTCCACCTGGCTCCAGTATGTCACATCCTTCATCTCTCTTTGAAGTTTATTGATCAGAGAGACAAACATATATACCTCAAATGCTCATAGGCTTGATATAAAATACACTCTTAAAATTCCTGTTGCCTAACAAAATCTATTATGATATAAATGATTAAACCCCTTAAGCCCTGTATCTTGGTTACTTAGACAGAAATGTAAATACTTGAGATATGTATCAGGGTAAAGTTTATTATATCTCAGGTATCTTTCTCCCAAATACCTTTAGTCTCCTTGTGGACATTCTTTCCTGTCCTAAATTCAGAGGGTTAGCTTTTAATCCAAAGAATAGTGTTTGCATTTTGCTTCAGTTGCTAGATTATTTATTATTAATATATTAATAAACATTAATATATTGACAAGCACTCTACTATTTCAATAACGGAGTTTTGGTGAGCCAAATTACTGTAAGACTCAAAACCTGGAATGAAGTCTCACCTCCTGGCCCTCTACAATACTTTATTAAAGATTTTTACATCAATATTCATTAGGAAGATGGGTCTGTAATTTTCTTTCTCTGCTTTCATCCTACCTGGTTTAGGTATCAGTATCATGTGTGTGTAATTAAAGGAATTTTATAGGATGCCTTCATTCCCTATTTTTTCAAATAGTTTATATACAATTGGAGTTTCTACCAAACATGTAAACCAAACATGTTTCACATGTAAATCCATCTGGTCCTGAGGATTTTTTCTTAGGGAGTTGATTAATAGCTTGCTCTATTTCTTTTTTCTCAAATGGCACTGTTTAACCAATTTACATCTTCCTCTGTTAATCTAGACAGTCTATATTTTTGAAGGTAGTCATCCATTTCATTTCATTTATCAAATTTATTGGCATAAAGTTGGGCAAAATAATTCCCAATTAGAGCAATAATTGCTCCAATTCCTCTTCATTAGTGGCAAGTTCTCCCTTTTCATTTTTAAGACTAACAATTTGATTTTCCTCTTTCATTTTTCTAATCAAATTTACCAAAAGTTTATGTGTTTTCTTGGTTTCTTCATAAAACCAACTCTTAGTTTTATTTATTAATTCAATAGTTTTTTTGCTTTCAATTTTATTGATCTCTCCTTTTATTTTTGGAATTTCAAGTTTAGTCTTTGACCGGGGTTTTTTAATTTGCTCTTTTTCCAGCTTTTTTAGTTGCAAGCCCAATTCATTGATCTCTTTCTCTATTTTATGCAAATAAGCTTCTAGAGATATAAAATTTCCCCTTATTACTGCTTTTGCTGCATCCCACAAGTTTTGGTATGTTGTCTCATTATTGTCATTCTCTTGGATGAAATTATTAATTGTGTCTATGATTTGCTGTTTCACCCATTCATTCTTTAGGATAAGATTATTTAGTATCCAATTACTTTTTGATCTATTTTCCCCTGACTTTTTATTGAATGGAGTTTTTATTGCATTGTGATCTGAAAAAAAAATGCATTTACTATTTCTGCCTTTCTGCATTGATTTTGAAGTCTTTATGTCCTAATACATAGTCAATTTTTGTATAGGTTCCATGAATTTCCAAAAAGAAAGTGTACTCTTTTCTGTCTCCATTCAGTTTTCTCCAAAGAGCTAACATATCTAACTTTTCTAGTATTCTATTTACCTCTTTAACTTCTTTCTTATTTATTTTGTAATTTTATTTATCTAGTTCTGAGAGTGCAAGCTTGAAACCTCCCACTATTATAGTTTTGCTATCTATTTCTTCTTACAGCTCTCTTAACTTCTCCTTTAGGAATTTAGATGCTATATCACTTGATGCATATATGTTTAATATTGATATTGCTTCATTATCTATGGTACCCTTTAGCAAGATATAGTTTCCTTTCTTATTTCCTTTAATTAGATCAATTTTTGCTTTTGTTTGATCTGACATCAGGATTGCTACCTCTGCTTTTTTTACTTCACCTGAAGCATAATAGATCCTGTTCCAGTCTTTTACCTTTACTCTGTAGGCATTACCCTATTTTAAATGTGTTTTCTGTAAACAACATATTGTAGGATTCTGGTTTTTGATCCAGTCTGCTATTTATCTCCACTTTATGGGAAAGTTAACCCAATTCACATTTACGATGAAAACTACTCAATTCTGTATTTTTTATCATTTTATTATCCCCAGATTATACTTTTCTCTTTCCTTTTCCCCTTATCCCCCTCCCCAGTATTTAACTTCTGGGTACCACTTGCCTCAAGTAGCGCCCCCCCCCACTTTAGAATCCCTCCTTTTTTAGAGTCCCTCCCCCTTTCTTTTATTTTTTTCCTTATATTTCTACATAGCCTACCCTTCTCTTTTTGCTTTTCCCCTCCCACTTTTCAATAAGGTGAGAGAAATTTCTTTGTAAACCAAATATGTCTAATATTTTCTTTTTGAGCCAGATCTTATGAGTGTTAGGATTCTTACAAGGTGCTAAGTTAGTTATCTAATTTAACATGGTATTTAACAGTTCTCTAGTTCACTAATGTACTTAGTACTTATTAGAGTTCTACAAGATTCACATCTTTAAGAGAGCATTTATAAGCTAGGAGCCTTAACCAGGATTCAGTCCAGGACATTCAGAAGTCATTCCTTCTTCCACCTTTGTGCTGGTTGGAGACATTTGGAGGGCAGGAGCTCTTGGAACCAAGGAGAGAGATAGGTCTCTATTAAAGCTAACTGGGCTCCAGGAAAGGAGACAATACTTGAAAGAGAAAATAAAGGATTTGGACTTTAACTCCTGGCTGCATTTGGGGTGATTACACTGAACTGAAACAAAGGCTGCTCCCAGAAGTCCCCCCAATAAACCTGCTCCCAGAGAACATTATATTTTAGAGAACAACATTACATAAGAGAGAAAAATTCACACAATGTTCATCTGCCTCCCTTCTTTCCCTCAAATACAATAGGTTTCCTTTGCCTCTTTGTGAGATGTAATTTCCCTCTTTTTACTTCCACTTTTCCCTTTTTCTGGTAAAATCCCCTTTCTACTTCTAGTTCCTTTTTTATATTATAACAGTAAAATCAAATTGTACATGCTCTATGTACACCCTTAACAGAAATACAGTTCTCAAGAGTTCTTTTTACCTTTTTATGCTTCTCTTGAGTTCTATATTTGGAGATCAAATTTTTTGTTTAGCTCTGATTTTTTCATCAGAAATAAATGGAATTCACCTATTTCCTTGAATGCCCATCTTCTTTCCTCAAAGAAAATGCTCAGTTTAGAGGGATAGTTTATTCTTGGCTGCATTCCAAGTTCCTTTGCGTTTCAGAATATCAGATTCCAGGCCCTTCAAACCTTTAATGTGGAAGCTGCTAGATCCTGAATAATTGTTATTGTGACTTCTTGGTATTTGAATTGTTTTTTCTGGCTGTTTGTAATATTTTTTCCTTAGTCCGATAGTTCTGAAAGTTAGCCACAATATTCCTTGGAGTTTTAATTTTGGGGTCTCTTTCAGGAGGTGTTTGGTGAATTCTTTCAATGGGTATTTTACCTTCTGATTCTATGACATCTGGGCAGTTCTCTTTGAAAATTTCCTGAAAAAATAGTGTCTAGGCTCTTTTTTTTCCATCATGGTATTCAGGGAATCCAAGAATCCTTAGATTCTCTCTTCTAGATAATCTAGATTTCCAGGTCTGTTATTTTCCCAAGTAGGTACTTAATATTTTTTTTCTATTTTTTTCATTTCTTTGGTATTGCTTGACTAATTCTTGATGTCTCATCAAGTCATTTATTTCCATTTGTTCAGTTCTGATTTTTAATGAATTATTTTCTTCATTTTTTTTTTTTACTTCTTTTTGTATTAGTTGTTTTGTTCTATGGAATTTTTTTCTATTTCACAAATTTTTTTAAAGATTTTTTCTTTATCTTTTCAAATTCACAAATTCTATGTTCCTGGGAGTTCTTTACCTTTTCCAATTCACAAATTCTGTTTTCCTGGGAGTTCTTTACCTTTTCCATTTCACATATTCTGTTTTTTAGGGAGTTATTTTCTTTTTCCAATCAATTTTTAATGAGTTATATGCCTTTTCCAAAACCTCTTGAAAAGTTTTCTTTTCCTTTTCCTATTTTTATTCTCTCTTTTAGGATCCT
Source organism: Antechinus flavipes (assembly GCF_016432865.1). NCBI lineage: Eukaryota > Metazoa > Chordata > Mammalia > Dasyuromorphia > Dasyuridae > Antechinus > Antechinus flavipes. The sequence continues at coordinate 136,607,613 of NC_067403.1, forward strand.
TTTAAATTTCTTCTGGGAGAGCCTTGTGTGGTAGGGACCAGGTTATATGTTCTTTAGGGCTTCATCTGGAGAAGTCTGCTTTTAGTCTACTCAGAGTTTGAAATGTGTTCTTCTCTTCAATATAGAAGCTATCTATAGTGCTCACTTTTTCTTTTCACTCATTTTTTTAAAAAGTTGGGATCTACTTTTACATCAAAGAAGTTCCAAGCTTCCTCTATAGACACCAGGATGTGGCAACAGCTGTGCTGGGATTGCACTGAGTCACTCCTGGTGCTGGGTGGGTGTGGCCAGGTCCTGTGAAACTCTAGCACTTTGGAGTACACTCTTTACTTTTTGTGTTTGTGTTAAATGTTTTATGACTTCTCTGTTGATCTACTGGCTTGCAATCAGGACAGAGTAGCCAACTCTGTGGTAGAGTCCTCCCTGTAGAATCTCCATCCCTGCACCCCACCCTGGATCTGCACAGAGTGCACTGGCCTCCATGCTCTGCCTCCCTGCCTGGACCTGGCCTCCTCCTGCACCCGATCAAAACAGACTTTTTCTGGTGATCTTCAAAATTATCTTCTGCTGGTAATTTGCTGCACTCCCAATATTCGTAGATTCCGCCACTCTAGCACTATTTCAGAGACTGAATTTCATAATTAGTGAGGGTAGGAGGAGAGCTCAGAAAGAAACGTGTGTCCTCTCTGCCATCTTAGCTCCACCTCTCTATTTTTTTTCTCAAAAAAAAAAAAAACCTCTCATGTTTAGTATTTCATAAGTTTGTTAACTTAATTAGAAGAGATAGTCCAATGAAATAATAGAGACAGATAAGAGGACAAGGAAAAAACTTTGAAGTAGGCCCATATTTAAGGGATGGAACCTTTGAGGAATAGGTATTATACATGATAAAATATGAGAAGATATCAAAGAAGTTATGGTGACTAGTTTCAAGTGTTGCCAGCCACACTTCACATTTTGCCTTGGCCATTTTCTGACTATTTTCCTTGCTACTTGAATCTGCTCTTTTCCTTTCCCTATTTAAAGTTCTGATGTTATAAACAAATCAATCCCAACACTGCTCTTTAAACAGGAGTGTCAGTCAATGCCCTCTAGTTTCTATGACTTTTCATGTCAAAAATAACTCTTCCTGGCTATCTCATTCCTTTGAAATGTAGGTAAACTGATCTACAAAAGTGATTCCACGGAGGAGGAACAGATATGTCCCATTTACTACAATCCATAATATGTTAAGGGTGTGTGTGTGTGTGTGTGTGTGTGTGTGTGTGTGTGTGAGAGAGAGAGAGAGAGAGAGAGAAAATACTGCATGCTATTTCTGATCATGTGAAAAGGCTTAGTGATGATGATGAAGAGTATCCTAATTGTCTGCTAAGTTGGAAGAATTGATTGTTTAAGGTTTATCCTAAGGGAAGTTATTGAACTTTTGAAATTATTTTTCTTTCCAAATGGCCTATTTTGAGCTGATTCCAATAATGTAGTTGGGAGAAGCTACAGTTGCCCTGTCTCCCATCTGGTCTCCATGTGGTCAGGAGCACATAGCCGTCTTTTCCTATATTATGTTTTTTTTTTCCTATCCATATTTCATGTGAACAATTAATCCAAATTGAATGTGTGGCAATCTTGTGAGATATGAAAGGTTCAATAGTCTCAGGAAGGTCTGTGAGGTGGTTGCTATGGAAAAAAAATAGTATTGGCACTGAACTAAAAATAAACCAGTCCTGAGAACTCAGTTTAGTAATGCTACTAAATGCTAAGCAAAAAACTTTATTCAAAAGGAGCTGTGTGAAGAATACACAAAGACATTTACAGTACTAGGAGCTATATTAATTACCCTTGCCAGATGTGTTCCTTACATTTATGTCTCACTACCACTGTTCTCTAAGTCTGACCAACTCTTCTCATATTGTGTATTTATACCAATTTGAAATGCTTTATACCTATTGGTTTTTGCTATATCAATGTAGAAAATGGTCTGGCTTAAAGCTAACTAAATGAAATTAATAGAAATTATTAATGAAAAGCACAAGAATTGCTGCTCAGAAATTATTGATAAAAGTATACCTCATAAAGCTACTTAGGGATCCTTGGAATTAGTCAGCTATCTTTTGGTATATATAATCTAATGTGTGGAAGAGTACTAAAGGGGAGTGGTATGTATATATTGCTCTTTCCTTTCCTCTCCCACCAATTTCCTACTTTGCCCAATTGTTCTAAATTAGCATCAAGCCCTGTTGCTTTCACTAAATATTTAATCTTTCTAAAATACTTCTTTCTTTCTCTTATTCTTACTGTAAGCCTTAATTAATACATATTGGGATATTAAGTAGCTTTGAACTTATATTGATCAGTGGTTTCATACCCTTTTCTGGTTTGCTTAGAAAAACAAATTTCCAAAAGATCAACATCCTTCAAGTCCAAAGAGAACTTTCAAGTCCATGCATTCATTCAACCATTTTCAAAGAGGGAAAAAGAAAAGAGTGAAGAACCATCTCTATTCCCAGCCTGTAAGCCCAGCTATGTAAGAGATATAGAATTCATCCAGGGCATAATTTGTGCTTAACACATCGTTAGCACTCTAGCCCAAAGCCCCTTAAAGCCACTGGTAATCTCAATTGTCTACTTACTATGATGCTATATTTGTGTTTTCTAAACCTGATAACTTTCAATATGATCTTCTTCATGCTTGACCAGAAGTTGTTCAGCTCCTCACATTTGTTTTCTCTAAGTTTCTTCTTCCAAGGCCAGGCTCTGTGATACCCTGGATTGAATTCTGAAATCTCCAAGATTAAGAAATGCTGGGAAGGGGACTACCTGCCAGCAGCCAATTCCACTCATTTTCTCTACTTTCTCTGTGTCCAAGCCTCTTGGTAAAACTATAAAAGATAGGTCATATTGAATTGAAATTTGGAATGTTGTCAAGAAAGATGAAGTTAGAAAAAAAGGGACCATTAGATCAGGTAATTAAGAATTCATTATGAAGCCTTGTGGAGACCAGTTTTAGTAGACTGCTGTGTTTGCAATGCCAGAGTTCAAGGTTGAGAGTTGAGTAAGTAAAGGTAGCAGCTATTAACTGCACTTGAACTAAAGACATAAAAAAATGAGAGAGAAGAGATATTTATTATGATGGATGATAACACCAATGAAATATAGGGCTTTTCTTTGTTGTTCTTGTTCAAAGAATGACATAAGTATGTTTTAAGGCTGAGGGGAAATAAGTGTTAGAGAAGACACTGAAGATGAGTGAAAGTGAGGAAGGCTTGAAATAGCATGACTCTGGAGAAACTGAGACAATTTGGTTGGGAGGATTAGCAGTGACAAGAAGTATTCTGATAAAAGTTTTATAATATTAATGTTAAATTAAATGAATTAAATGACATTGAGAGAGAAAGGCAATCTGGATAGAGAGCTGGTCTTGGAGCCAGAAATACATGAAATAAAATATTGCCTTTAATAAGACTGTGTGATCCCATATAAGTCAATTAATATCTGTGCTCTAGGCAACTCTCTGATAGTATGTTAAAGATAAGGTGTGAACCAGCATTGAATTCTCTGTGCCAATGAAATCACATGTCCAGACTCATCTCCTCCCCCAACAGTGAGTCAGCCATATTTTCTTCTGGCTCTGAATAAGCAAGCATAGTGCATAGATCAGAGTTGTTAGATGTGTCAGCACAGTCTGCCTGCATTTTGTATATGTCTAATCTTTCTGTTTTATCATCTGTAAAATTCGTAAAATGAGGAGGTTGAACTCAGTGGCTTTTAAAGTTTATTATCTCTAAAATTGTGATCCCATGATTGTTTACATCTGTAGAGAAGAACAAACTATTTCTCCACTGCTCCCAAGGGAAAAGGGAATGTGAATTATTTCACTTCCATGTAAATCAGCAACAAATTTCCATCTATAAATTTATGGCAATAAAACTGCTAATCTTGGGGTTGGAGATTAAGAAATTAAAAGGAACAATTATGCAATTTTGACTCTTGGCTATTTTGCTCTCTGTAAGGTTTTATTTACTATTTTTTGAAGTTCTGAAAACTTGATAATATCATAGAATCACAGAATTTAGAGTTAAAATAAAGCTCAAATTTATGTAGTCCAATCCACTCATTTTATAGATAAGGAAAAATGACCCGCAGAGAGACTGAAGTATTCCAGCAAAGGTCACCCAGGTAATCCTTCACTTTAATAGTGATTCATTAGTCTTTAAAATCACATTTAGACACCTGTTGATCATCATCTTTAAAATATGATGATAGTGATTTAATAAACTGATGATACCTTTTCTTAGTTGAGCTTTTTTTCTCTCTCTCAGAATTTATTATAGTATTCTAAAGATGTATTGATACTTTCTGGGAAAAAAAATTGCACCCACATTCCCTTTCAAATATATTTCTGTCTGGGGATCTCATGTTCTGTTTTCATTTTCTCTGCATATAGCTTGTCATAGGATAAAGCAATGCAGAACTTTTAGAATGGGAAGGAGAAACAAGAGAAGTTATCCCAAGAGCAATCTAAGGGCTTCATTTCCTGCTCCCTGTATTTATCTCCCATGGGTGGGGAGTCTGACATTGCTTCCTATGGAGTGTAGATACACTGTGGAGGACAAACTCCCAGGATACTTTTCACTCACTCAGTCTTTCACATATACCAAATCTGGAACTTCCAGAAATCACGGAATATCCCGATTAATTGTCCTTATCCACCATCACTTTCTAAACTAGATTTGCTTGTCATTCTAACTTTGTGATCTTTGTTCATTTGCTAACACAGAGTATGTTCTCCAGAAGGAGTATTATTTTTAACTTCAGCATAAAATCTTAAAAATAAGAAGTGATGGTAGAGTGATACAGTACACTTTGCCAGGATATCTTATCAAAATTTTCCCTAAGAAAATATTATTAAAAATCTCAAGCCAAATCCCACATGTGTGGATGGGGGCAGGATGTGAATGAAACAAATACCACATCTTGAGGCAGATGAGAATTCACTGCTTATACAAAGTTTGGAGATCTGTCCTTTAGCTTTGGTGTTCATAATTAAGAGTCTCTCCAAGCTCCCTTTCACTCTTCCACTTTGACTCCTAATTCTAAATGTGGTTTAAGTCACTGGAGCACTTTGCATTTAGAGTTGCAACTTTTCTGTTCCATATGTTTGATCGTGCTACATTACATTCTAAGCCCTTTGAAATCAGAGTACAAAATGAGTCTAGAACTATAAGCACCCTGCTATTGATGTCAATGCCTCTCTTTACTATATCCCTTGCTTCAAGTAGAACACAGGCAGTCACACCCTCCTAGATTTCTCAGGAAGGATGAGAATACCAAAGGGAGGTGGGGAGCCAAACCAGACATTGTCAGCAGGTTTCCTCTGGGCTGAAGGGTCTTATACCTTACCCAGAGTTCCCCCATTATCTGTGGCCTTCTACACTAACAATGTGGACTGTTATATTTACTTAGTGGGTATTAATGTGCTAGTGACCTGTAATACATTTGGGAACATAAAGAAAGTGTCAAACTATAATATCCCAAATAAAAAGCTAATAAAATTCCCTAGTATTCATTGAATTTCTTGATTAGGGAATCACTGACTTGTTCCTTCTCTTTTTAGCTTGATAGTCAACTTCCCTTTGTTGTTGTAAATTGGTAAGAAGAGAAATATGGCATGTCCATCTAGAGATACTTTCTTCTTTAAACATATTAGATTTGCCAAATTTAATTCTGCCTACAATTTATATGGGACAGTGACCCACAGCCTTTTAAAATGAGTAGATTACTTTGAAATGAGACTCTAAGACATTTCTGCTTTCAAATTGGGAAAAGGGAGTAGAGATGTATGATAGTATAAACCTGGCTCCAATGTAAAATTTTCCTTTTTCCTTATGCTCTTTGAAATAAAGATAAGTAAAGCCCAAAATACAAGATAATTTGCCTTTAGAGACTTGCATTAAAGTCCTGCAGATTCATGAGAAAAGGCAATTTTTTTACTACCAAGAAATCATGACCAAACTTCCCTCAGTTGTCTGTTTTTTTTTTTTTTCTTTTTTTCTTTTCCCCTAATCAGTCTGTTATAAAGACCTGGCTCCTTTCTATCTTTTCGGTCTTCTTATACTGCATTCCTCCGCATAATTTGACAATCTAGTGAAAATCAGTTCTTTTTTTTTTTCTTTGCTTGTCTAATATACTGTAATCCATCTCTTTATTGTATTTACATTAGCTGTTTCCCATGTCTGGAACTGTCTTTCCATCTCTGTCTTCTAGTTTCCCTTAAAAAATCTAAAATTCCTTCTAAAATCTCACCATCTACAAAAAGTCTTTCCAAATGCCACTTACTGTTAGTGCCTCCTTCTATTGATTATTTGCTATGTATGCTGTATAAATCTTCTAGGCACTTAAGAAATGTTTGACTGAAGTTTTTTCTCTCTCTTTTTGAAAGTTTTTTTCATGCCTTTTGTTTTTACATAAAAAGTTTTACATATTTCCAAAAATAACTTTACTCTTTTCTCCTAAGTTTTTTCCTTCAATTGTCAATTCTTGTGGCTTGTATTATTATATGTATCTGAAATTTGGTTAAGATCTCCATTTTGTGTTTATTTATTTATTTATTTTTATTTCTATAAGGGAAAAAAACAATTTGTTTTGCTCCCCAGTCTTATGATATAATTGTTTTTTTAATAAATTTTTAAATGATTCTTTTTATTTCCTTTCTTTTGTGAATTCACATTTTTTTTTTTTGGTAATTTACTTTTTCTTTTACTTTTATAAAATTAATTAAAAATTTATTAATTTTGCTAGTCTTTTCAATGAACCAGTTTTTAGTTCTGTTTCCTTCCTACTTTTCAAGATTCTTCCATTATATTTTTGGAAGGATTTGTTAATTTGTTGCTTCTCTAATTTAATTTAATCATATGCTCAATACATTAATCTTCTCTATTTTGTTAACTTATGTTTTCAGACATAAAATTTTTCTTCCAAGGAATACTTTAGTTGTTTTTCCCAAATTTGGCAGGTTGTCTCATTATTAACATTCTTTTTTATAATTTTTTCATTTTTTTCTCTGTTATTAGGAAGCAATATCAATATGATACTAAAATAACAATTGCCTAATAGGTATTTAGTAAATGTTTGTAAACTGATTGATTTTGTTTGATTTGATCCCCCCCTAAATGGGGGGAAAAACCTCAACAGTTTGAAAGATATTCTTCTTACTTTACTCCCCTTTTCTGTCTTTGAATGTCTATTTTCTATAGAATCTACATATATGTATATGTAAGAATAGATTTACTGAAATGGATTTATGATCTCATCAGCATGATTAAAAGGTGGCAACCCATCCTTTCCCAACAGTATATTAATATATCCAGCATCTTATATATTGTATAAACATATAAGCTAATAAATAAATCCTAAATCTATTTTTTCTTAGCTTGCTTATGAAAAGAGCAATTAAAAAATGTTCCCATTTGAAGGCTGATAACAATATTAAAGGGCTTTTAAAAATTATAAATAAGGTTTACATTTTTATTTGGTTTGTTTGAAACATTTCAACCTTAGGGAAAATTCCTAAGAATAAAAGTTTTGGTCCAAACTCAATTGCTATGACAACTGCACATGGAAGCAATGAAAAGGTAAACTTGGGTGTTGAAAGAGGAAGTGATTAGCAAGTCTTCAGGCCAGCACTTCCCTCACAGGATATTTAAGCTAGCATATTTGAGGGTGGAGTATCAATCATTAGTGATTTTTGTTTTTGGTACAGAAATGTAAGTGCATTTTTGTATCTGGCTATTTCATCTGTCTCACAGTTTTGAGGCTGAATGTTGTTCATTCACTTCATAATTACGGTTTTGGAAATAATTAATTTGATTACTAATTCAAATGAGATATTTGTAAAACACTTAACACAATGCCTAATACGTTGTTATTGTTCAGTCATGTCTGACTCTCTATGATACCATTTGGGATTTTATTAGCAAAGATAGTGGAAAGGTTTACTACTTCCTTCTCCAGCTCATTTTACAGATGAGGAAACTGAGACAAACAGGGTTAGTCACATAGCTACTAAGTATATGAGAATAAATTTGAATGCAGGACTTTCTGACTCCAAGCTTGGGGCTCTATTCTCTGTGCTGCTGATCTGCCCAGTTAACATATAGTGTTCAATAAATGTATTCTCTTTGGGAGGGTGGGGAGGGGATTACGTTGACTTTGTTTTTCTGTGCTCAGATACTCATCTTTCCTCAATAAATATGCTTTCTTTTCCCCTTTCACAAGACACTGCCTCCCCCCACCTGCCCCAATTCTACTGTACTTATTTGATACTCCTAATTATTTAGAAGAAATAATATGATAAAGGTTTCCATGTTCAGTTTTCTACTGGGGACAAAGTGCTTTTAATTTTATAATCTAAACCCTTTCTTTCAAGTTTGTTAATCAAAGAAATAATCCCAGAGAAGTCTCCTTGAAATTTTAGGAAGCACATCAACTGAAAACGAACAAACAGGCTTGCCATTGTTTTTATAGAACTTGTATCCTTTATTTCTTATCTAAACTTGTGAAAAATAGGCATTGTTGAAAAAGCCTAAATTTCCCCTCTTTCCAGCTTCATCAAATATTACTATATTGCTATTAAAACTTCCTTTTTCTGCTACTGATTATTAATAACTTATTTATGTTTCTATAACTTAGACCAACTGAAGTTAAGTTCCTTGATGGCAGGAATTCCAGGTTGTTGTTTTTTTATTTATTTTGTATCTGAAGCTTTGTATCTAAGAACACTTAAGTGATGCTGAATTAAGCTATTTAAAAAACACAAAATTGCTTTTAATGATAGCATAAACTATTTTAGTGGCATTTTTTTTTTCCATTCTTGCTTTGAGAGCAAAAGACGCAAATGTCCCTGGAGCAAGAGATTGGCTACTATTCCTTTAGAGGATGGGTTGGTTATCCACACACATAAGCACAAAGAAGCGTGTACACACACACACACACACACACACACACACACACACCCTGTATTATATGTTTCATTTGTGTTATATGTTTGGTTATGGTTACTTATATGTGGGTCATAAGAAATCACTGTGGCTTGCAGGCAGTCAAATTGCCTGCAGCTGCTAAATGTGCTGACTTAATGAGCAAAGCACTCTACTGTTTTAAGAACAGCTGCTGGGGCAAGCCGGAAAAGGCCTCAGGCAACCTCCAGGGAGTAGAATTGTTTGTGGCTAGGACCTATATCAAATTTTTGTCTCAAAAGTTTTTTCTGATTGGACTAATAGATGAATACAAGGAAAACAGAAAAGCAGGTCTGTAATTTTAGCTGAAAAACAGAAGGTCAGTGTGTTAGTCATTTTCCAGGTTAGGTGAAAATATATTAATCTGTAGACTGATCCCTGATTTTAGAGTCACAGAATCTGAGTCCACTTAGTGCAATTCATCCTCACAGGAGACTTTTCTGTATAATATGCTCAAGTAGGCCAGTGATTTTCAAAGTGTGGTCTTCTGATTCCTAAGAATTCTTTTTAGGTCATCCTCCAGATCAAAATTATATAATTTGTCTATTTTTGAGATGCATATTTCTGTGAGGTTGGTTTTTCTCCATATACTTCAAAACAACACATCACAGTGGATTAAATTCAGGAGCAGATATCTTCTATTAACCATACTTTTAAAAATCTACAAAATATGTAAAACAATGCTACTTTTCTCTCTAACTTTTTGTTTTGGTAAACATAAAATATGTAATTTGTTAACATGTCATTGATTTATTATTATTATTTAAAATGAATTAAACTATTTTTTAAAGTTATGTTTTAATTTCCTATGTAGTAAATATTAGTAAATATTATCCATATTAGTAAAAAAAGTTCTTTGGAGTCCTCAGTAGTTTTTAAGAGTATAAAGGAGTCTTGAGACTGGAGTTTGAGAACTATTTATCTGGCTGTTGCTCATTCTTGAAGAGGACCAAAATGACATCACTATGTTAAAGACAAGTTACAGTGTGTCAAACTGTGGCTGATCAGACCAATATGAGCTCTGAATGCTCTGCCACAGGTCAGGCATATATCATCCATATGAACATTTGGGGTGATTTCTTTAACTTTTTGCATCTCTCATTTTTTCTGAGCTACTTTAATTCTGTTTTGCTCACAGGGCATAGCATCTTCTCTAATTGAGGGCATCTCATGCTGGGCAGTCCTATGCCAGTATCTCCCATGTCATGCAATCAACATGCAAGTTCTTAAAAAAAAAAAAAAAAAAAAAAAAACTTGTTTTCTTTTTTCTGTTTATACATATACATTAAATTTTTAAAATATACATTTATTTAAGAATCATATTGGGGGACTTCCAGTTAAGATGGCGGAGAGGAGGCACATAGCTGCATAAGCTCCACGCTTTCTCTCACTATCCATTTCATTACAAGCCTCTGAATTAATGCTTGACTGAAAAAAAAACCCACAAATAGTTACCAAGAGAAGCCATCCTTGAGATTCGCCAAGAAAGGTCTGTCTTTACTGGAGGGCTGGGACGGTTTTAGATTGGGTGCAGGCGGCGGGCAGCGGCAGTGAGAGCACGGGAGCAGACTGGGGAGGGGGTGGGGAGTGATCGCAGCCATCTCTGCGGGGAGAGCTTCGCTACAGGTTTGGATACTTTGCTCCGGCAGCAAGTCAGCAGCCCAGCAGAGAAGCTAAAAACACCGGGGCTGAAGAATACAACCCCGAACAGCTGGAGTCTCTCAGGACCTGGCCGCCCCCTCCTTCCCCCCCCCACAGTGACTCAGCACGCTCTGGGATCTCAGAGCGCAGGCGCAGCACAGTCGGGATAGTGCCTCACTGCTGCCCTCCCCCCCCCCCCCCCCCGCAGTCTGTAGAGGAAGCTCGGTAACACCCAGCCCCTTCCCCAAAGAAAGACTACAGTTTTTTCTTTTTTTCTTTGCTAGTCTGTCTTTGATTATTAGACAGAATGAGCAAGAAACTGAAGAGGACTTTAACCCTTGACAGCTTCTACACAGATAGAGAGCAGACTCTAAATCCTGAGGAGACTAAAAACAGACAGTCTCCAGGTGAATCCCCAAAGGAGGAGATCATCTGTTCCTCAGCACAGATGAACCTCATAGAAGTAATTAAAAAGGCTCTCACAAGGGAGCTAGAAGAAAAATGGGAGGCTTGGCAAAAGAGCCTGGAGAAGTCAGTTAAAGAGAGAGTGGATAAAGAAATAAAATCCTTGAAAAATAGGATTGGTGAACTGGAAACAGAAAATAGCTCTCTAAAAAACAAAATTTGCGAAATGGAAAAAAATTCCACAGAACAAAAGAACTCAATGGGACAATTAGAAAAAGATTTTTAAAAAGTGAGTGAAGAAAATACTTCACTGAAAATCAGAATTGAACAATTGGAATTGAATGACTCAAGGAGACAAGAAGAATCAGTCAAGCAAATCCAAAAAAATCAAACAATTGAGAAAAATGAGAAATACCTTCTGGGGAAGACAACAGACCTGGAAAACAGATCCAGGAGAGACAATCTGAGAATCATTGGACTCCCAGAAAAACATGATGAAAAAAAGAGCCTGGACACTATTTTCCAGGAAATTATCAAAGAGAACTGCCCAGAAGTCATAGGAACAGAGGAAAAAATAAACATTGAAAGGATTCATCGATCACCCACTGAAAGGGATCCTAAAATCAAAACACCAAGGAATATAGTGGCCAAATGCCAGAACCCTCAGATGAAGGAAAAAATATTGCAAGCGGCTAGAAAAACCCAATTCAAGCATCAAGGAGCCACAATAAGGATCACCCAGGATCTGGCAGCATCCACATTAAAGGATCGAAGGGCCTGGAATATGATATTCCGAAAGGCTAAGGAACTTGGTATGCAACCAAAAATAACCTACCCAGCGAGAATGAGCATCTTTTTCCAGGGAAGAAGATGGACATTCAACAAAGTAAGTGAATTTCACCTATTTTTGGTGAAAAAGCCAGAACTTAACAAAAAGTTTGATCTACAAATATAGAACTCAAGAGAAATCTAAAAAGGTAAAGATTAATCTTGGGAACTATATTTTGACTATATAGATGTATAAAGAATACATGTATACCATGTTCTAGAAACTGATGTGGAAAGGACATTGTACCAGAAAAAGGGTAAAGTGGGGGTACTACATCTCATGAAGAGGCATAGGAAACCTATTATATCTGAGAGAAAGAATGGAGGGGGAAGAATATAGTGGGTATCTTACTGCCTTCAGAATTGGCTTTAAGTGAAAAATCTTAAGACATATTCAATCTATGGTGAAACTTCTCCCACCTCATTGAAAAGTGAGAAGGGAAAAGTGAAAAGGGAAGGAATAAGCTAAGTGGAAGGGAATATGGAAACTGGGAGGGAAAGGGGTAAGATAGGGGGAGGAACTCTAAGGCGGGGGGAGGTCTACTAAAAAGGGAAGGCTGTGAGAAGCAAGTGGTGCTCACAAGCTTAATACTGGGAAGGGGGGGGGAAAGGGGAAAGAAGGGGGAAAAGCATAAACCGGGGTTAACAAGATGGCAAGTAATACAGAATTGGTCATTCTAACCATAAATGTGAATGGGGTAAACTCCCCCATAAAGAGGAAGCGGTTAGCAGAATGGATTAAAAACCAGAATCCTACAATATGTTGTTTTACAGGAAACACACCTGAAGCGGGGAGATACATGCAGGTTAAAGGTAAAAGGTTGGAGCAAAATCTACTATGCTTCAGGTGAAGTCAAAAAAGCAGGGGTAGCCATCCTGATCTCAGATCAAGCTGAAGCAAAAATTGATCTAATTAAAAGAGATAAGGAAGGGCACTATATCTTGCTAAAGGGTAGCATGGATAATGAAGCACTATCTATATTACACATATATGCACCAAGTGGTGTAGCATCTAAGTTCTTAAAAGAGAAATTAAGAGAGCTGCAAGAAGAAATAGACAGTAAAACTATAATAGTGGGAGATCTTAACCTTGCACTCTCAGAAATAGATAAATCAAACCACAAAATAAATAAGAAAGAAGTCAAAGAGGTAAATAGAATACTAGAAAAATTAGATATGATAGATCTCTGGAGAAAATGTAATGGGGACAGAAAGGAGTACACTTTCTTTTCAGCAGTTCATGGAACCTATACAAAAATTGACCATATATTAGGACATAAAAACCTCAAACTCAAATGCAGTAAGGCAGAAATAGTAAACGCATCCTTTTCAGACCACGATGCAATGAAAATTACATTCAACAAAAAGCTGGGGGGGGGGGGTAGACCAAAAAATAATTGGAAACTAAATAATCTCATACTAAAGAATGATTGGGTGAAACAGCAAATCATAGACATAATTAATAACTTCACTCAAGAAAACGATAATAATGAGACATCATACCAAAATGTATAGGATGCAGCCAAAGCGGTAATAAGGGGAAATTTCATATCTCTAGAGGCCTATTTGTATAAAATAGAGAAAGAAAAGGTCAATGAATTGGGCTTGCAACTAAAAATGCTAGAAAAGGAACAAATTAAAAACCCCCAGTCAAACACTAAACTTGAAATTCTAAAAATAAAAGGAGAGATCAATAAAATTGAAAGTAAAAAAACTATTGATTAATTAATAAAATTAAGAGTTGGTTCTATGAAAAAACCAACAAAATAGACAAACCCTTAGTAAATCTGATTTAAAAAAGGAAAGAGGAAAATCAAATTGTTAGTCTTAAAAATGAAAAGGGAGAACTCGCCACTAACGAAGAGAAAATTAGAGTAATAAGAGTAATAATTAGAAGTTACTTTGCCCAACTTTATGCCAATAACTTCAACAACTTAAATGAGATAGAAAAATACCTCCAAAAATATAGCTTGCCCAAACTAACAGAGGAAGAAGTAAATATCCTAAACAGTCCCATCTCAGAAAAAGAAATAGGACAAACTATCAATCAACTCCCTAAGAAAAAATCCCCAGGACCAGATGGATTTACATGTGAATTCTATCAAACATTTAAAGAACAATTAACTCCAATGCTAAATAAACGATTTTAAAAAATAGGGATTGAAGGAGTCCTACCAAACTCCTTTTATAACACAGACATGGTACGGATACCTAAGCCAGGTAGGCTGAAAACAGAGAAAGAAAATTATAGACCAATCTCCCTAATGAATATTGATGCTAAAATCTTAAATATTAGCAAAAAGATTACAGAAAATCATCCCCAGGATAATACATTATGATCAAGTAGGATTTATACCAGGAATGCAGGGCTGGTTCAATATTAGGAAAACTATTAGCATAATTGACTATATCAATAACCAAACAAACAAAAGCCATATGATCATCTCAATAGATGCAGAAAAAGCATTTGATAAAATCCAACATCCATTCCTAATAAAAACACTTGAGAGCATAGGAATAAATGGACTTTTCCTTAAAATAGTCAGGAGCATATATTTAAAACCATCAGTAAGCATCATATGCAATGAGGAAAAACTGGAACCTTTCCCAGTAAGATCTGGAGTGAAGCAAGGTTGCCCACTATCACCATTATTATTTAATATCATATTAGAAACACTAGCCTCGGCAATAAGAGTCGAGAAAGATATTAAAGGAATTAGAGTAGGCAATGAGGAAACCAAACTATCACTCTTTGCAGATGATATGATGGTATACCTAGAGAACCCCAGAGATTCTACTAAAAAGCTATTAGAAATAATTCATAATTTTAGCAAAGTAGCTGGCTACAAAATAAATCCCCATAAATCCTCAGCATTTTTATACATCACCAACAAAACCCAACAGCAAGAGATACAAAGAGAAATTCCATTCAGAATAACTGTTGATACCATAAAGTATTTGGGAATCTATCTACCAAAGGAAAGTCAGGAATTATATGAGCAAAATTATAAAAAAGTCTCCACACAAATAAAGTCAGACTTAAATAATTGGAAAAATATTAAGTGCTCTTGGATCGGCCGAGTGAACATAATAAAGATGACAATACTCCCTAAACTAATCTATTTATTTAGTGCTATACCAATCAGACTTCCAAGAAAATATTTTAATGACCTAGAAAAAATAACAACAAAATTCATATGGAACAATAAAAAGTCGAGAATCTCAAGGGAATTAATGAAAAAAAATCAAATGAAGGTGGCCTAGCTGTACCTGATCTAAAATTATATTATAAAGCAGCAGTCACCAAAACCATTTGGTATTGGCTAAGAAATAGATTAGTGGATCAGTGGAAAAGGTTAGGTTCACAAGACAGAATAGTCAACTATAGCAATCTAGCGTTTGACAAACCCAAAGACCCTAACTTCTGGGATAAGAATTCATTATTTGATAAAAACTGCTGGGATAATTGGAAATTAGTATGGCAGAAATTAGGCATGGACCCACACTTAACACCATATACCAAGATAAGATCAAAATGGGTCTATGACCTAGGCATAAAGAACGAGATTATAAATAAATTAGAGGAACATAGAATAGTTTATCTCTCAGACTTGTGGAGGAGAAAGAAATTTGTGACCAAAGATGAACTAGAGACCATTACTGATCACAAAATAGAAAATTTTGACTACTTCAAATTAAAAAGCCTTTGTACAAACAAAAATAATGCAAACAAGATTAGAAGGGAAGCAACAAACTGGGAAAACATCTTCACAGTTAAAGGTTCTGATAAAGGCCTCATTTCCAAAATATATAGAGAACTGACTCAAATTTATAAGAAATCAAGCCATTCTCCAATTGATAAATGGTCAAAGGATATGAACAGACAATTTTCAGAGGACGAAATTGAAACTATTACCACTCATATGAAAGAGTGTTCCAAATCATTATTGATCAGAGAAATGCAAATTAAGACAACTCTGAGATACCACTACACACTTGTCAGATTGGCTAAGATGACAGGAAAAAATAATGATGAATGTTGGAGGGTGTTGGAATCCTTACTAACTGCTAAGTAATTAGAGTTGATCTAATCTTACAAGAAGTTGTTTTGGCCAGAACCTGAAACAAGGTACTAAGTAGAACTAATCAAGACAAGGCTTGTGTTCCCACCTTTACTCAAAGTCCACACCTTAAAGCTCTTTGGGCCAGAGAGCACTATGGGAGAAAACCCATAATCCCATTCTCTCAGAAGGTTCACATATAAGGCGAGACAGCCATTCCAGAATACATTTTTTCTTCTTGGCTGGCTGATCGCGCTAGACTCGAGAGAAACGACTCTGCTGCAGAGAACACTTTTGGGATTTCAGTGGAGCTACATCAGAAGCCCCTCTCCGCGGCAAGTTGGTGCTGGGCTCCCCAGAAGGAGATAAGAGAGATCTTCCATCTCTGTTGGAGGCAGAAGAAAGCAGAGGCAGAGGCTGAAGGACAGAACCTTTGGATTTGGAGACATCCGAAGGGCTCTAAGCCTCTAAACCGGCTGTGCCCTGAGAAGAACAAACTCCAACATTTGAACTCTAACAGGAGGGGATGCGGGAAAACTGGGACACTAATGCATTGTTGGTGGAGTTGTGAACGAATCCAACCATTCTGGAGAGCAATCTGGAATTATGCCCAAAAAGTTATCAAATTGTGCATACCCTTTGACCCAGCAGTGTTTCTATTGGGCTTATATCCCAAAGAAATACTAAAGAAGGGAAAGGGACCTGTATGTGCCAAAATGTTTGTAGCAGCCCTATTTGTAGTGGCTAGAAACTGGAAAATGAATGGATGCCCATCAATTGGAGAATGGCTGGGTAAATTGTGGTATATGAATGTTATGGAATATTATTGTTCTGTAAGAAATGACCAGCAGGATGAATACAGAGAGGACTGGCGAGACATACATGAACTGATGCTGAGTGAAATGAGCAGAACCAGGAGATCATTATACACTTCGACAACGATATTATATGAGGACATATTTTGATGGAAGTGGATTTCTTTGACAAAGAGACCTGAGTTTCAATTGATAAATGACGGACAGAAGCAGCTACACCCAAAGAAAGAACACTGGGAAACGGATGCGAACTATTTGCATTCTTGTTTTTCTTCCCGGGTTATTTATACCTTCTGAATCCAATTCTTCCTGTGCAACAAGAGAACTGTTCGGTTCTGCAAACATATATTGTATCTAGGATATACTGCAACATATCCAACATATATAGGACTGCTTGCCATCTAGGGGAGGGGGTGGAGGGAGGGAGGGGAAAAATCGGAACAGAAATGAGTGCAAGGGATAATGTTGTAAAAAAATTACCCTGACAAGGATTCTGTCAATATAAAGTAATTATTAAATAAAAATTTAAAAAAAAAAAAAGAATTATATTGGGAGAGAGAAATCAGACAAAAGGGAAAAACCATAAGAAGAAAAAAAAAGTAGAAGAAAAAGGAAAAAAAAAAGTTAACATGACATATGTTGATATACATTCATTCTCCATAGTCTCGCTTTGAATGCAAATGTTATTTTCTATTCAAAGTTTATTAGCATTGCCTTGAGTCACTGAACCACTAAGAAGAACCAAATCTGTCATCTATCATTGCACATTTTTTTCTGCTTACCGTGTATATTGTATTTCTGGTTCTACTTGTTTTGCTCATCATCAGTTCATGTAAATCTTTCCAGATCTGTCTAAAATCAATTTGTTCATGTTTTTTTTTTAATAGAACAACAATATTCCATTACTTTCATATATCATAAATTATTCAGCCATTCCTAATTTATGGACATCTACTTATTTTCCAATTCTTTGCCACCATAAAAAGAGCTGCTACAAACATTTTTTGTACATGTGGGTCCTTTTCCTCTTTTGTGATTTCTTTGGAATACAGACCCACTGGTGGTATTGCTGGATCAAAGGGTATGCATGTAATACCAGAGAAACTGAGGCAAGATAGAAATTGGTTTTAATCTTTTAATATGGCGAGTTTTGAGTAGCTAGCTAGGTGGGACTCTTGTCCAAATCATTTGGCCCTGAGGATCTGAGGCAGGGAACTTATATAGGATTTTAGCTAACTAGAGTTTGAAAGTAGGATACAGAAGTGGAAAAGGCAATTTTAGAGAGGAAACAAAGACAGATAAGAGGGGTGAGGACACTGGGGGGGCAGATAAGCCATAATTCCAGGAAAAGATAATAAACTTAATCCTGGCAAGATGGGGTCAAGATAAGAAAGTCCAGGGTGGAGACAGGCAGTTAAGAGGTAATACACAAAAAGAGGGAGAATCATCCAAGATAATGCACCTAGAGACTATGACACAATGGTATGTAAAGTGGTCAGAGCTTCAAGGTTTTTCCTGATAAATATCCCGGTCCTAATGGCAAGGAAGGGGGCATGACTTTTATTCACTATTGGTTATTATTATTACTTAGCACAATGTGCACAGTTTTATACCCTTTTGGGCATGGTTCTAAATTGTTCTCCAGAAGGGTTGGATCAGTTCACAACCTACAAACAATGCATTAGTGTCCCAATTTTCCCATATCCCCTCCAACATTTATCATTATCTTTTTCTATCATCTTAGTCAATCTGACATGTGTGAGGTGGTACTTTAGATCAACTCTAAAGTTCTTAAGAGAGACCTTGAGAGTGTCTTTGTATTTCTTTTTCTGATCACTGAGTAATAGCTTATCGTAAATGAGTTCTCCATAAAAATCTTTTTTAGCAAGCATACATTTGGCATTTGAACTTTGTGGCCAGACCAAAGAAATGGTGCTCTTTGCAGTAAAGTTTACATACTTGGCAGTTTAGTTTAAGAAGGACCTCAGGGCCTGGTATCTTTTCCTGCCAAGTGATTTTCAGAATCTTCCTAAGACAATTCAAAGTAGAAGTGATTTAAGTTTCCTGGCATGGTGCCCAGGTTTCAGAAGCACACAACAGTATCAGCAATGACTGCAGACCCTCAGTTTAGTAGTCAATCTAATAACTCTCCTACACTTTCTTTTAGAGCCTCCCAAACACTGAGCCAGCTCTGACAATGTACGTGCCAATCTCTTTATCAATGTGGGCATCCCAGGAAAGCATACTGCCAAAGTAAAAGAACTTATTAGCTGATTTGTTATAATTGATGGTTGTTCAATGTTCCCATAATAACTACTCAGTTCCTTCTTTGATTACTCTCCTGAAGGGTTGAAAGGGCTTCCTCTCTGTGATGAATTTGTTGATCTTTTTTGCATGGAGAAGGGTGGACCACAGTCTAACTCTGTGTCTGAGTTCTTTCATTAGTAAAATGGGGAATTGGCATCTAAGGTCCTTTCTATCTCTACATTTATTATCTCAAGCCCTTCTCACATGTGAGGTATCCAAACAAACTATTTGAGGTTTAAGGTATTCTGTTGGTCTATATCACTCAAACTCATAGTTCAAGAGCCCCCATTAGTTATGTTTATTTTTACTAGTCTGTCAGAGGGCACAATAATTTAAAATAAAAACATGCAATGAAAGAGCACAGTAAGAAAAGGAATAGGGACACATATAGGTAGGATACACCTGTAGAAAGACATTGTTGAGTTTGTTGACATTGCTGACATTGACTGAGTACAATGTTAACTCCCATGCATATTTCAACATATTATAACTTCTTTACCTTGTTCAAAGTTTCTATAAATGTATCGCAAATCATCTTGAAATAGGTCATGGAGGGACTAGATCAGTTTGGTCATTTGTCTCTTAGAAATCCTTGAGTTAGAAAAATGTTAAAGTAAAAAAAAATTGTTTCTGAAATACTTGTATCTTACAACAATACATTGCAGGGAATATGTGTGAACAAGGTATATAGGGGAATATATTGTACATATATGGAAGGTTTGGAGGATTGTCATATTTTCTGGTGATGTCCTTGTAATATGCCTTCAGGATCTGTTTTTCAATCATCTTAAATGGAACATAGTTTCTACCAGGCTGTTTTGGGTGAAGGAGTATTCTGCTGAGCTCATTGACATGGCTCTTCTGGCTATGTGATTGTAGAGCTTGTCTGCCTCCAGTTTCTGACTTCAGTCAGAGTCTGCAATTTGTCTATTACGTCTCTCCTACAATTGAACACTAGAAAGGGCTGGATTTGGATTTAGATGACCTAGATTTGAATTATGGTATTACCACTTATTTTAAATCTTCTTTCTGTATTAGTGCTAAATCATAGTCCTTGTCCTTGGCAACTATTTGTCTTAAGTTAAGAATTCTCAAAATTTTCTTTGATTTGATTGGCAAAAGAATTTGAAAAAGAAGGAGAGCTAAAAAAAAAAAAAAAGCATGATCTGCATTTTTGGGCAGATTATATTATATATAAATAGACAAACAACAGGGCTCCATATTTTGTACAACCTGACATAATTTTAACATTTTTCTAAATTCAAGAATTTTTAAGAGAGAAATGTCCAAACTGATCTAGTTCTTCGATTCCAAGATGATTTGGAATTTACAGAAACCTTAAACAAGGAAAAGAAGTCATAATATGTTGAAATATGCATTGGGAGTTAATATTATGCTCAATAAGTGTTCCTTTAGTAACTATTTCCCAGAAAAATTTGGCAGTCCCTGCACAGCAAATAGAAATTAGTATTTCATAAAGTTATACATACTCAGATATCATTTAATTACCAAGCTCTTGTACTCTAACCTCCACCTCTGATCTAGAACTCAAAATCCTTTCTTGGGCCCTGCACTCTGATTAATGAGAATTCATTTTATGTTTCCTGGACTTAGACACATCATACCATTTCCTGCACATTCACTTCTTTCTATCTACCATGCTTCCCCATTCCCACTTTCAAACTATAGCTGTGGGAATAATAATCAAATTAATACTATCATTTCTGGAAAAGATATTTCAATATTAATTGCTCTATCACTCTAATCACCATCCTTCTGACTTTTTATCCAAAACACTCCTCATCATTGCTCTAGGTGTTTTCTTCTCCATTAGAATAAAAGTTCTATATGAATATAGTCAGTTTTCTGATGAAAAAAATCAAAACAATTTATAGTCATATAAAAATGCTCTAAATAATTATTGATTTGAGAAATACAAATTAAAATAACATAGAGATAGCTATCAGATTAGCTAAAACGATAGAGCAAAAAAAGTGACAAATTTTGAAGAGGATGTGGGGACACTAATTTATTGTTAGTGGGAGTGTGAACTTATCCAACCATTTTGGAGAGCAATCTAGAATTATGGCAAAAAAAATACTAAACTATGTATACTATATGACTCAGCAATACCATGACATAGTCTATTTCCAAAGATGATTGGGGAAAAAGGAAAAGAATCTAAATATTTTTAAATTTTTATAACATCTCTCTTCGTGGTGACAAGTAGCTGGAAATTTCAGAGATCACTATTTGGGGAATGGCCGAACAAATTGTGCTATATGATTGTGATATTACACTGTGATATACTGTATTATAAGAAATGATTAACTCAATGATTTTAGAAAAACATGTAAAGACTTGCATAAAATAATGAAGAACAAAATGAGCAGAACTAAGAGAACATTGTATACAATAATAGCAATATTGTTTTAAGAATGACTTTGAACTTTTAAGTTATTTGACTATTATAAATACCCAAATTAATTACAAGAAACATATGAAGAAAGATGCTGTCTGCATCCAGAGAGGGAACTAATAAATAGAAATATGTGTAGAATAATGTTACATACACATACACGTACATACACATTCATATCTAATGGTAGCCATATGTAGGATGGGGAATTAGAGAGAAGAAGAAAACAGAAATTTACATGATAATTTTGCTATTTGTAACTATAGGACATTGATCATGGAAGTACCTAATACATCAAATTTATATTAGAACTGCATGTAGCTAATCATGTATATAATAAATACAAAAAATCATAAAATTACAACAAAATGCATAATATGTAAGTTGAATGACTTGCCTTCTCATTTGTTAAGCAATTTGTCTGTAAGAATTAAGAATTTGTCTGTAAGGCTATGCCTGAAAACGTAATGGGGTTAGAAATGAGGAGGGAGACCAGTTGGGGTGAAACAAAGTCTCAGTTTAATGAGTGAAGAGAGTCCAGTTATATACATTTCTGAATGGGGGGTAGTAAGGTAAGGGGTGTTACACCAAATGTGTAGCAGACATCCTGGAGCCTGGCAGCTATCTCGCACCTGGGCTGATAGGGCCAATTTCCTGGGACTCACATTATCTTGTCTCAGGAATTTGGGATGAATAGTTTATTTATGACAAGGTTATAGCTTCAGTGTTTGTGTGGGAACTTCCTTAGCTCTTTGATTCCCAGGGCATGCAGCTCTTTGATTCCAAGGACATGGTCTCTGGCATGTCCCCCTTTAATTTTTTATTTGTGCACGGGTGGGAGGCCTGTCTTAGGCTATGTGGCCGGCATCCATATTCAGTAGCCAAGTAATCTAACCTGAAAAGGCCAGAAAAGGGCAGGACCCCTGTCTTAGGCTATGTGGGTGGCCCCCGTCCCAGCACCCCAGCATCAAACTTCCGGGGTGTGCATCTGGTAAATGGACCCACAATAATCCCGTCATTGGGTGTACCTGCAGCCAGAGGGTATGATGATCCTGAAATATGGGGCCACAATAATCCCGTCATTGGCTCACCCACAGCTGGCACAAGGGGACTTCAGCCGAGCCCACCAGCTGCGATACCAGGGGTCATTAACGACCATGGTAGAAAATTGTAAGGCTGCACCAGGCTCGTCGATGGTGAGGTTTTCATGGGAATCTGCCTTAGGAAGGTTTTGATAGTAGATTTGAACTTTCTTCTGAACAGCTGTGTCCACCTGAGACTTAACAAATGCGGTTAGTCGAGAAAAGGCCCAGGGGCCGAAAGATATTAAAAGAAGGATACCAATGAGGGGTCCCAAGAGGCTTGTGAGCAGGGTAGTGAGCCAAGAGGAAGAGGAGAACCAATTTCCATACCAAGACTCCTGTTGTTCTCGCTCTTTCTTACGTTTTTCTAGACTGTCTTTTACTTTCTGAATGCTATTTTCCACTAGACCAAGTTTGTTTACAAAGAAACAGCATTCCTCTTTTAATGCAGCACAAAGACCTCCTTGGTGTAAAAATAACAGGTCTAATCCCCTTCTGTTTTGTAGAACCACTTCTGCTAAGGAGGCAACTGAGTCTTTGAGATGTTCTAGACCTGCCTGAAGCTCTTGGAGATCCCTATCTATAGCAGCACTAAGTTGAGAATATTGCTGATTAGAGGTGACTAGGGAGGCTATCCCGGTACCGGCCCCTGCCAACCCAATTACAACAGCAAGTGAAATGGCAGTCAGGGGTTCCCTTTTGGACCTGGCATGGGGGAGGGTGCCCGTGTTCCAAAAAGACAGAAGGTCCTCAGGTGGACGAATGGTAATGTGAGGGAAGAGTGTGATGAGAACACAAAAGTCATGGGAGGAGATAAACGTTTGAGAGGGGACAAAGGTGGTGAGCCCAGAGGAACAAGCGAAGTAAGACCCATTTGGGGCAGCCACATATATGTAAGAAGAGTTGATTTCTATTGTTGTATTACAAATAGGCTCAAGGGCGAGAGGGAGGAGTTGTCGCGGAGTTGTTATACAAAGCCCAAGGCCAGTAATCTTACTCAGGGTGAGTCCTTTGGTTGAGCCTGTGTTCCATCGGAAATGGGAGGGGTCGTCTGTAAATATCAGGTCTCCTTGGCAGGCTATGCCTTCATAGAAGGGTGGCATGGCCGAGTAACAAATCCAGCATTCCTTATCTTGGGTGTAATTAAGATTGTGGAGAGTATGCGCTGAGGCGTGCACAAGAGATAGTAACAACTGGGAAGAGGACGAGGGACTGGTAGGTAAGGTAGGTCTAGGAATAATAGAAAAGGGAGGTAATGCAGAGGATACAGGGATCATAGAACAGGGAGTTCTGAGGAGGGGAGGGGAAGTTTTTTTTAGCACAGTTTTGAGGCTTATGAGAGGAGGGTAGGTTCCTTTTGTGAGCACAGGTTGGAAGCTTATGAGAGGGGGGTAAACTTTTTGGGGCACAGTTTTGGGGCCTATGAGGGGGGGGTAGATTTCTTTTTTGAGCACGGGGTTGTGGCTTATAGTTGTTGTTGGGTATTGGCTAGGAACTTCCTTCCTAAGTTTTATAGTGAAGGATAGGCCATCATCATTACGTTCTTTATACAGTCTTAGGCCCCATGAGACACCCCGAGTCCATTCTTTATGTCTTTTGCCTGAGTCAGTGAATTGGATACGCAAGGGATGACACCATCCTGCACACTCTGGCAAATTTGTCCATCCTGCGCTTCCTGGACTGTGGTGTGTATAGTTAGCTTTTACAGTAATAAAATCCCATGAGGAAGAGGGAGCCCAATGAGTATCTCCTGTTGTTTCACATCCCCAATTACGGCAGTAATAATCAGCTAAGCCACCGCATTTCATATTCCAAGAACGGTCCCTATGGAAACCGGGGCAGACATAGAAGGTGATTGTTCTTAACATGCTTCTCCTGCTATGCGCACCACAGCCTCCCCATGGGTCAAGGCCAAGTCTCCCGGGAGGGGAGGGAGAGGAGGGGGCCTTATGTTGGTCATAATATCCTTCTAAATCCCAATTGGCAGGAGCCCCCAGGGCTAATTTACAAAGGTCTGGATATAATATGGGCCACCAGGCCTCGTGTGTGAGTTTAGACGTGCTCCAGATAATATCACCTGCGCCATTACTGACTGTCCAGGTGTAGTTCATGATGGTGTACTGTGCCTCGATGATATGAACGATGTCCCAGGCCAGGAGGGGGATCAGCAGGGCGTAAACCGGAGCCATCTGAAAGAGAGCAGAGGAGAAATATAACCTCAGGGGGGGTCCCTGGGTGAGTTAAAGAGTTTTATTAAATGTTCTGGGAGCCATCTAGCATTTTGAGCTTGGGAATCATAAATACAGGCGTGTCCTTTCTCCCATATAAGGACAGGGTCTGGACCATGCCATTGGTTGGTTATTGGGTCTCTCCACTTTGCTCGCGCATAATTGTTTGCTGTGGAGGGGTGCCAAAGGCGGTCTGCTGCAGACTTTCCTTCTGCATCAAGAGTTAAGAAGTTCAGCACGAAAAGTGCATGGTTTAATAAGGTTTTAGAATTGCCAGCCCAAGGATATAGAATTTCAGAGCCTGATTGTAATTTTGAAATCATCCTTTTCAGAGTTTGATGGGCCCTTTCGACAATACCTTGGCCTTGAGGATTACATGGAATCCCTGTAATGTGTTTGATACCCATGTGTGCACAGAATTGTTTAAAAGAGGTACTAGTATATCCTGGCCCATTATCGGTTTTAAGAATTTGGGGCTTAGGTGTGGTAGCCAGAGAAGCCATGATATGATAGATAACATGCTTAGAGGCTTCCCCTGTCTGTAAGGAGGCAAAGATAAATCCACTAAATGTGTCAATAGAGACATGAATATATTTGAGTTTACCAAAGGATGGAAAATGGGTGACATCCATCTGCCAGAGGTCACCAGGGATAAGGCCACGGGGGTTGATTCCTAATTGTTGTTCAGGTAGCTGGACTAAACAGCCTGGGCACTGTTTTACAATTTGTCTTGCTTGTTCTCTTGTGAGGCCAAACTGCAGGCGGAGTGTTTGAGCATTGAGATGGTGTAACTCATGGGCCTTAATGGCCGCAGCCACAGGAGGCACGGGGGTCATAGCTGCTGCGATAGTGGCATCCCTGGTTGCTTGATCAACAGCATCATTACCTTCAGCGAGAGGGCCCGGAAGGTCAGAATGAGCCCTGATATGACCGATAAAAAAGGGTTCTGTTTGATCAAGGATGAGCATTTGGATTTTTGAAAATAAAGGAGAGGCATTGGTGGAGGGCTTTATATAAGGGACAGTTTCAAGTAAAGGGATAGAGTTGGCAATATAGGCACTATCAGTGTAAATATTTAGGGGACCCGTAAATTTTTCAAAAACCCAAATGACCGCAGAGAGCTCTACCAATTGGGCTGAGGCATAGAGGGTTTGAAAGGACGTAAGTTTTCCATCTGCTTTAACCGCTGCTTTACCTGTGGAGGACCCATCAGTGAATATAAGGTGAGCATTCTTGAGTGGAGAAGTTTTAGTAATGTGAGGGAAAACCATGGGAGTGTGTTTGAGAAATTGAATAAGCTTGTCTGAAGGGAAGTGGTTGGAGATAGTTCCCATGAAGGAAACGGAAGCCGTTGCCCAGTCATCACTATTTTGTTGAAGCCATTGTATTTGTGTTGTTGTATATGGGCAGGTGATATGATCGGGCTCTTTCCCGAATATTTTTATGGAGAGGATTCGTCCTTTTTTCATGAGGTCTGCAGTTAATTGGAGATAGGTGGGGAGAATTTTGTTGGGTGTAGCAGGGCCATGAACCTAGTATAGAGGACATTTTTGCCATAACAAGCCCATGGGGGAAAGAGTGGTGGGAAATAAAAGGAGCCAGAGTGGGTCTTGTGGGTTGAAATAGCCAATTTTCTGATTGTCAATAGCCTTTTCTACCTTTTTTAGCGCGATTTTCCCTTCTTGTGTCAGATGTCTGAATGATGTAGGGTCACAATCGCCTTTTAAAATGTCAAATAGGGGTTTTAGGTCTCCTGTGGTGAGTTTCAGGTAGGGTCGTAACCAGTTTATATCCCCCAATAATTTTTGGAAATCATTAAGTGTGCAAAGATTGTCAGTAAGAATCTGAGCTTTTTGGGTGGTGACTCCGTTAGACTGTAGTTCAAAACCAAGAAAAAAATGAGGGGAGGTCAATTGAACTTTTTCAGGAGCAATATAGAGGCCCCTGGCTCCTAGGGCTGAAATTAAGTTCTGAGAAATAATGGACAACTCCTGCTCTGAGGGGCCAGCAAGGAGAATGTCATCCATGTAATGGATTATATACAAGTGAGGGTATCGAAGCCGGAAAGGGTCAATGGTTTGAGCCACATACTTTTGACAAAGGGTGGGGCTGTTGGTCATGCCCTGGGGAAGGACTTTCCACTGGAACCGCGGGGAGGGTCCTATGCAATTGGTGATAGGGATAGTGAAAGCAAAGCATTTAGAATCCTCAGGGTGCAAGGGTATGGAAAAGAAACAATCTTTGAGGTCAATACCAATTTTTTGAAAACCAGCAGGAATAGCTATAGGGGCAGGCAGCCCTGGTTGCAGGGGGCCCATAGGGATCATGGTTTTATTGACAGCTCTTAAGTTGTGGAGAAGCCTCCATGTACCTGACCTTTTTTTAATAACAAAAATGGGTGTATTCCATGGGGAGGTGGATGATTCAATGTGTCCTGCGGTAAGTTGTTCTTGAACTAGTTTTAAGGCAGCCTCAAGTTTTTCTTTAGGGAGAGGCCACTGGTCAACCCAGACGGGGCTGTCAGATTTCCACGAGATTTTATCTGCCTGGAGGGCAGGGGGACCAGTGGCCCTTATGAAAAATGGTGTGGGAAGCCGAGGCCAGCGCGCCCAAGTTTGGGTTGTACCTGTAATGGCTGGGGGTTGCCTTGATTATATTTACCCAGCCCTTGATTGGGGAGAAAGCCTTGGGCAAGCATTTGTTTAGTAACGACCGAATTAGGGCTGCACATGATTACTCCCATTTGTGAGAGTATATCTCTTCCCCACAGATTAACAGGGAGATTGGGGACTACAAAGGGGCGAACTGTTCCTTTATTGCCCTCCATGTCTTCCCAGTGCAGTAGCTGAGAAGATTGCATAACATTGGAGGTTTGGCCTATGCCTTGCAAATGAGTAAGTGACTGCTGCAGAGGCCAAGCAGGGGGCCAGTGATTGCTAGATATAACGGTTGAATCGGCCCCTGAATCTAAAAGACCTGAAAAAGAACGTCCCTGAATCTTAAGCGTCAGTGTGGGGCGCTCTTGAGACAGAGCTTGAGCCCAGTAAATATCTGAGGATCCAGGGGTAGACTTTCCTCTTTGTTCTGATAGCGCGGGAAAGGTGGTGTCAAGGGGGAGGGGCAAGGCTTGGGCTAAGCGCTGATTGGGTTGAATATCAATGGTACTATTGGCAGCTGAAGCAATGATCTTAATTTCCCCTTTATAATCATTGTCGACCAATGTGGGGTGGATAATTAACCCCTGAAGGGTGGAGGAGGCGCGGCCAATGATAAGAAAAAAGGAGTTAGGGGGTGGGGGGCCATAGATGCCCGTGGGAATGGGCTGAGGACCTTCCTCAGGTTTTAATATTGTGTGGGCGGTGGCACACAAGTCCACCCCTGCGCTCCCTGCAGTTGCCCTGTATAGTTGGGGGAGGGCAGGTTGATCCCCGTGGCTGCCTGTGCAGATCCTTGAGGGGTCTGGGGCTGACCCCGCTTCCCGTTTCCCGAAGGAGGGAAAAGAGGATTCCCGGTCACATCATGTGTGGATCGGCAAGTATTGGCCCAATGAAGGCCTCTTTTACACCTTGGGCAGGGGGTGGTAGGGAGCCAGCGTTGGGCAGGATTAGCGGCGAGGTTTGTTGGGCATTGTTTAGCAAAGTGTCCTTCCATGCCGCATTTGAAACATGTTTTAGGAGCCCCGGGGTTTTGAAACGCGGTGCCGATAGCTAGGTGGGCTGCCGGAGATGTTTTCGTGGAAACAGGGTCAATGTCTCTACAAAGCTTAATCATATCATTTAAGGTTTTTTCCCTCCACTGGCCGTGAAGCGCAGCACCGCAGGTTGCATTAGCATTTTCGTAAGCTAGTCTCTTTACAATTTGATCATTAGCTGCTTCCATTCCCAATATCCGTTCAGCAGTTTCAAGTAATCTACTAACAAATTCAGAAAAGTCTTCCTGGTTTCCCTGCAAGATTTTATTTAGGGGCGCGAAGGGTGACCCCGTCTGGGGTAGTGCCCTCCAAGCACCGGTCGCTGCCACAGTTGTCTGTGCCAGGAGTCCTAGGGGCAAGTGCCATTGTTTAGATTCGGCAGCATATTTGCCTTGACCTGCTATCTTATCAAATGTCCAAGATCTTGTGGAAGCAGTTTTGAGATTAGTTTTTTGAGCTGCTTCGCATCTATCAAAAAATTCAGCTTTCCAGGAGAGGAACTGTCCCCTTGAAAGTGCTGCTTGAACTACCCTTATCCATTCTGCAGGCAATAGATACCCGCCCTGTCCGATTGCTTCTAGAGCAGACAAAGTGAATGGAGCAGTAGGACCATAGGTCTTTACTGCAGAATGCAGATCCTTTATACTTTTGAATTTTGTACTTTTGAATTTACCACCCTTTCCTACGTCAATTTCAGCTTCACTATCATGATCACTGCCCTCTGCTATTTCTTCCTCT
This sequence comes from Antechinus flavipes, assembly GCF_016432865.1. Taxonomy (NCBI): domain Eukaryota; kingdom Metazoa; phylum Chordata; class Mammalia; order Dasyuromorphia; family Dasyuridae; genus Antechinus; species Antechinus flavipes. Next base: position 136,636,836 of record NC_067403.1, read on the forward strand.
GAAGCCTCTGCCTCCCCTTCATCCCCGCCTTCCTCATCTGTCTCCTTTGATGCTGCTAAAGCTTTTTGACTTCTCAATACAGGAAAGGCGATCTGTGCAGGGGCGGGGCCCTTGATTCTTGTGAGTGAGGGGGGAGTTCCCTCATTCCTCAATGGTCTTCCTATTTTGGGTAATTGTCTTTGGTGTTCTGACACGGGGAGGGAAAGAGTTTTTTGTAAAGTTTGTTGTAATGCCGAGAGTTCCCCTGACATTTGTACATATTGAGATTGCAAGTCTAGAACCTCTCGGAGGTTTTTTACTCTCTCAGTTAAATCCTGCTTAGCTGTAGTGAGATCAATGATCGGGGCGTTGACTGTCTGAGCGGTGATTAAAGGCAGGCTCTGAGGAGGTGTTATATACCCTGCGGCTTTGCATTCAAATTCATCAACCTCTGGGGCGCTAGGGGCATTTTGAAATACACTTTCCTTCTTCATTGGGAGTTTAGTTTCGGTAACAGGAAAAACGGGGAATGTGAGATTGCTCTCTGTGGGGGGAGTTCTTTCTTTGGGGAGTGGGGGGGTAGATAGGTCTAACAGAGGAGATCTCAAGGATTCCTGGCTTGTCAGGGGGGTCCTTAATGATCCCTAACTTGTGGGGGGGGTTTCAATGATCCCTGGCTTGTCGGGAGGGGTCTCAATGGTCTCTGACTGAGGTTGCGGAGACGGCTTCTCTGTCTTTTGGAGAGACTGAGTAGATACCGCTCGGGACAATGGGCGGAGACAAGACTCTGCAGAGATGAGTAACTGACTTGAACCCCCATCAAGGGAGGCACATTCTACAATGTCATTGATCAATTTCCAATATGAAAGAACCTGAACGGGTACTGACTCCGGCCCTTCGGTTTTCAATTTGTTATTAAGATCTCTTCCCACCTTTTGCCACTTAGCAGGGTGGATGTCAGGGCCGTTGATAATGAACCAGGGGCAAACCTTATCAATAAAAAGAAAAAAATGAACTAGATCTTTCTTTTTGATTTTAACTCCTCTTTCTCTAATGCTACTCTTAAGGTCCTTAATAAAGGCCTGTTCTTTAGATAAACTAGTCCCCATGAATGCGGCAGATTATGTACTTACTTTTCAGTTGCGTGGCTCTCTGTAGAGCGATCTGCGTGGCTCTCTGTGGAGCGAGTGTGCGGGGCTCTCTGTGGAGCGAGTGTGCGGGGCTCTCTGCGGTAGAGAGACTTCTTAGTGGTCCGGCCGGACGAGCTTCTTCTTACCTCTTCTTAATCTGCCAGGCAAATGTCCAGTCTTGGGGCCCCACGTTTGGGTGCCAATTGACCCATCCAGCGGGTCATCAAAGTGCGGGTCCCAAGACTGGAATTTGTCTGTAAGGCTATGCCTGAAAACGTAATGGGGTTAGAAATGAGGAGGGAGACCAGTTGGGGTGAAACAAAGTCTCAGTTTAATGAGTGAAGAGAGTCCAGTTATATACATTTCTGAATGGGGGGTAGTAAGGTAAGGGGTGTTACACCAAATGTGTAGCAGACATCCTGGAGCCTGGCAGCTATCTCGCACCTGGGCTGATAGGGCCAATTTCCTGGGACTCACATTATCTTGTCTCAGGAATTTGGGATGAATAGTTTATTTATGACAAGGTTATAGCTTCAGTGTTTGTGTGGGAACTTCCTTAGCTCTTTGATTCCCAGGGCATGCAGCTCTTTGATTCCAAGGACATGGTCTCTGGCAATGTTTGGGTGAGATCTGTGAGATCTGACTCTAAGATTTGGGATTTTGTTACTTCCCTCAAAGTTGTACAATTTTAGAGATGTGCCAAATTTGCCTTTATACTTTTCCATGCTCAGAGAAGATCGTAAAATTGGTTTATTGGCCTTGATAAACTCTAAGTAGTCTAGGATGATGGGAAATAGTGGTCATGCAAACTGTTGCCATTCTGCCTTATTAATTAATATACCATCTTTCACAAACATCTGATTCTTTTTTTTTTTTTAATACCACAAAGAATCCTAGAAGTTCTGCATTTGCTAATAAAGTTACCCTGAGGAATCTTAGAAATTATGCAATTGGTAATAAAGTCTACAAAAGAACTAACCTAAACTCAGAGGGGGAGGACTGTGTTAATACATTTTTCCCTGAGTGGAGGAAGAATTTTTTGGCAAGCTCACATAACAAATTCCATTTCTCAAATGATCCCACCTGCAAATGAAATCCTGTGATTGCTATTTATTATTTGTGGAACACAAGCTATATACTTAGTACTATCTAAAACACACACATACTACAAAAGCGATGACGTAATTTATGCCTCACAGCTTTACAGTCTGAAGGAGACATAGAATACTATTCAAATAGTTCACAAACTGAAAAAATATTTAAAAAGTGAGAATTCCTTTGATAATTTTTTTCTTTTTATAATTTTTAGAAGGAATACGCAGTATTAAACATCATTAGTTTACGAAGAAATACCCTAATATTCTGAAAGAATTAATTGGCTTTAGGCATAACAATATGTTTTATAATTAGGTCTTCTCTCCTTTATCCAGATCTAAAATCTAAAAGAAGAACACTTGGCAAATCAAAATTTCTATATATCCTAATATGTTTCTTTCATAAAATATTTCTTTCAATTCAATTCAACAAATGTTTATTAAGCATTGTGCCAGCTACTATGTTGAGTGCTAGGGGAACGTTTCCTAGAGAATTGTAAAGTGTTTCTCATTTATTAGTTCATTAACTTCTCAATAATTCTGTAAAATAAATTTAGAGCAGATGAAAATATCTATTTTTAAAAGGGAGAAAAAAGAATGAAAATGATTTACCTGGAGTCACAGAGTGAGAATTCAGTTCCAATAGATAATGGAAGAATGATAGGATTTCAAATTTATAGCAGAAAGGGACCCCCGCTAGAGTATCTAGTCCAAAACTCTTATTTTTCAGATGAAGAAACTGAAGCCCAGAGAGGTATGCTACTTCTCTAAGGTCACACAGCTAGTAAATGGCAGAGTTGGGAATTAAACCCAGATTCTTTGACTCCACTGTCATCCTAGAGCTATCCCTTCCTCTGTGATTTTCATTCCCTTCTTTATTGGCTCCTAAGGAACCTTATTTTCAAACTTATTCCTCTTCCTTCCAATATCTTCACGATTTTCTCCACTATCTCTTTTTCTTTTGTCTTTAAAGATGTACAATTATTTCTTGAGGGAGAGGCTTCCCTAGGCTTTATTTCTTCTTCTAGCATCTGATTTCTCTCCTTTCTTTTACTGCCAAACCTCTTGAATGAATGAGCTATACCTGCTGTGTCCATTTCCTCTCTAAACCCTCCTTGATTCTTTATAATTTATCTTACCTTTATTGTCTTTGGTTTCAATGTTGGGTTAGCAGAGATATAAGTAATGGGACTCTTGAGAATTATAGTCTCCTTGAATGTTAAAGCTTTATTAAAGGGACCGTAAAGATAGCCCATTTAACTTAGAGAATCATAATCTGTAGAGATGCCAGACTTTTGAGATGTCCTGGTTCAACCCCTTAATTTAACTCACATTAATATAATTTAACCCACATAATTAACCCACATTAATATATTTGATTCAAAATTTGAATGTAGAAAAGGAAGGCCAGAAAGACCAAGGGAATACAGGAAGCCTGGCTAGGGCATCAAGTCACTGTAGCATCAAGGAAAAGGCACTGGGCCTGGAGGATAGAGAACCTGGGTTTGACCCCCAAATAGCTTTACTACTTATCAGCTATGGGACTTGGGTAAATCATTTAACCTCTTAAACTCAGTTTCCTCATCTGTAAAATGAATTAGTTGAATTAGACCATCTCTAAAGTTTCTAGCCATCTTTATAGCTCATATGATACTTTTGCCAGACAGGGTTAAAAGCATAAGTGGATAATTCAATCAATAAGTGTTTGTGTAACATTAGACATTGTGTTAGATATAAGGAAGATAAATACAAAGAATAAAATAATCCTTAGGTTCTAGGAACTGAGATTCTTATTGGGGCAAGGAGAGAATAAGGACATGCATAAGTATAGGCAGCATGCATACAATAAATAAATATATAAATAAAAATAAACACAAAATAGGCAAAAATGGGCAAAAAAAAAAAAATCCTTCAAAACAACCCTAAATCTTTATTTCAATACAACTGATTTCTTTTATAATCTTACAAATTTTGTTTTCAGCATTCGAAAGTATTTTAAGAATGGATCTATGGGCTCTTCCAGATTGTCAAATGTGTCCATCTCATATAGCCACACAGATTATTAAGACTTCAAGTGTTTTTGTTTTGTCTTCGTCAAATGGGAGGCAATGAATAAAAGTAAGTAGGGGGAGAACAGAGAAAAGAGCTATCAGATTATGCTACTGATAGGGATGCAAACAGAAAAAGGCTGGGGGGGGGGATATCTTTGAAACACAGATTTTTAAATCCCATCAGTTTCCTTCTCCTAAGGAAAAAATAATCCTATTCTGGAAAGTAACAAATCACAAATGTCTCCAGCTTTCAGATTCTCAAATCTTCATCTCTCTAGTAAACAGACTACATTTTAGGACTACTAATTACAGAGCCTCAGGTACTGATTTGTTTTGGATGAGGTTTCCTCAAGTGGGTGAGTGTGTGTGGGGGAAGAGAAGGTACAATGGAGAGAACAATGGATAAGAGTCAGGAAGACCTTGAATTGAACTCATCCTCAGATATCTAGGGTTTGTGTTGTAATGCCAGAGAAACTGAGGCAAGATAGAGATTAGAGGGTTTTAATATTTTATTAGACGGAGAGTTTGGACTGGCTAAGCCATCTTAGCCAGCCAGATGGATGTGTGGGGAATAGATAAGGTGAAGAACTTACAGGAATGTATGAATTCTTTTTCTGTATTTTATTATTTCTGTGTCTCTCCTATGACCTGTATAATATATGCAGGCTCATATCTACTTGAGCCTTGGCCAGCTAGAAACATATTTACTTAACCTGAGCTGATGACATTTATTAGTATTTGATATTTATTGATATTTAGTCTATTAGCTGGACCACTGTCTGCTTGATTAAGCCTGAAGGCCTGACTTTCTGTTTCCTAGAAATCAGGAGATTTCAGGGAAACAGAAACCTTCCATTCCAATCTCCCCAAATAGCAACAACCAATTAGATGCCTCCCCCTCCCCTTCTCAATGTGTAATGCCAGAGAAACTGAGGCAGGAGAAAGATTAGAGAGTTTTTAATATTTTATTAATGGGAGAGTAAGATTGACTGGACAGGACTCTCTTCTCAGATTATCCAGTCAGACATAGATAAGTATACTGGGACCAAGGAATCCATATTGGTCCCAGGGCTGGAGGACCCAAAGAATCCAGGGTCCAGCATCCAGCTGCCAGACGCCATTCTCCAGCAATGAATGGAGGAACCCCAACTTCTTAAATACTTTTTTGGAGACAAAGAAGAGAAAGGGAGGGAAAGTTTTTTATCAGGGAGGGGAAGCCATAAAACCTAAAAATTCCAGAGACAAAGAAGTAAAGATATCATGGGTTAATCTTGGAATATTCTAAAGGAATATTGTAAATCCATAAAAGAATCAGGAGATCTACTCTTTTATCTTGCTAATTTATAACCCGAGAGCGGAAGAGACAGAACAGTAAATGAAACTGGGACAGGGAAACTGAGTCAGGACAGTTAAAGAAAACTGTGGCATAACATTCCACACTCTTTCTCCTAAATATTCAAACCTTTGAATCTTAGCACCTTCCTCTAGATACCCAGGAGGTCTTTGACCCACCTTATGTAAAGCAAATGAGCCAAAAATAAAACTAGAAAAATGTAAGGACTTATATAGCAAGAGCAATATAACCCCTGTTAACAGCTGTACAAAGGCTCCCTTGTTGCAAGCATGTCAGGTCCTCTACAATTCTGGAGCACCATCTCAACCAGAGAATCCAGTTTTAGATGGACAGTGAGGTCTGTGGTCATTTGTGCATTTAACTCAGTCTCTGCTTACAAAGCAGCAGGGTCCAAGGCCCAGTCAGAGAGGCAGCCCTCTCCATGGGGGAAGGATGAGGCTTGTAGTAGCTCCACCCATCCCCACCCAGAAAAACAGGACTGCTATTAGAATACAGATTTCTGAGCAGATTATGCAGTTAGACCATCAAGGCAGGCAAACTCCAAACTTTTTAGGTGCCTCAAGCCAAACTTCAAGGTCCTTTGAAATGCTGAAATACTTAATGAACTGGGGTTACAGGAATGGAAAAACAGATCAGAGCGACTGCCAGTGTCATGACAGGTGTCTGATTTCTAAAACTTTTCTAAAAAAAAAATAATCTCAAAACTGTGTCTGCCAAGGAAATTTTAACAAAGTAAGGGATTCTAAAACTAAAGCATCCAAATTCAATCTGAACTAAGTGAGATAGGGGGTGGGGCAGAAATGCCTAAGGCAAAGTGAATAGGAGCTAAGGGTTCCCATTCTTTCAGGTATTTTGAAAAAAATATACCAGGTTCCCCAATGTTCTACCAGGTTCCCTAATGTTCTATCTCTACCCCCCATTTTTTTTTCTCCCAGAAAGGAATTATCAAATGACCATTCCCCATATAAATCCCAAGAGCAAATCAAAATCCCTATACATAACAGACTAATACAGTAGCATTTCCTAAAAAGCCCTCAAACATAACAGCAATAATTACACAGTTTTAACAAATCCCATCCCAAATCTTAAACACACAGTAATAGATGATCCAGGCAAGGTTTCAACCATTCCCAAAGTCCCTCATATCAGTCCAAAGTACAGTCGATGTAGGGTCCAGTCCATGGTCTCATATAAGAAAACTGCTGCTTCAGGCTGTGAAGTGATAGGAGGCTCTCATTCCTTGTAGAGTGGGTGTGTGCCGTGGTGACAATCAAAGCTGATCAAAACTGATCCAGGTTCCAGAAGCAAGTCAATATCTGTAATTTGACCAAAATCTAGAACAAAAACACAAATCTAACACATAAAGATTAGATCAGTCTCAGATAGAAAGACTCAGTTCACCAGACTGTTGCAAAACATGAGGAGGCCAAAATAAATTGGCCAGCAGTTTCCTATGTGAAGACATGAGTTTGCTTTACAGGCCAAGCAAATGGCTGCAGTCTTACAGACCCCTGTTAATTGTCCACTTATCATGTAGAAACCTTAAAGGAACAAAACACAAATATCTAGTAACAGACGGATGACCAGGCGAAATACTCAGTTGCCCAAGCATTTAGGATACAATAATTACATATAACCAGACTGAAAATAGCAAGGCATGACATAATTGAATTGCATTAACAATTCTACTGACCATTGCTCTGATCAGAGAGAAATCAGTTACAGAAGGAAAAATTCAAGAACATAACTATAATATAACATAAGCTGTTGAGTTTTAACAGCTTATCAATCAATTGTCCCAGTAACTGTCACAGGGTGGAGCTTTAAAACTCCCAAATAGCATTAGCTAATTAACTCTAAGCCCAAAAACTTTTACCTCCAATAACAGATGTCATTAATCAAATTTCTGATAAATCTTAAACAAAGAGTTACCATAACCTTACAGTAATAACAGAAAGAAATTTCGCCTCAGTAAGTTCACAACTTAGAACAATTATCATATCTAGGTAGATGTTACATAAGTGAACATTATACATACAAATCACTTTGCTTTTAAAATATCCAATACATAGAAAAATATCCCAAATTGCATATTGCCCATAACAAAAACATTTTCAAAAGGACAAAGAAAAAAACTTATGTCCAGAGGCCCTTTAAATAACCTCAGAATGACCCAATACAATCAATTTAAACTTTATACAAAAGACCCAATTCCACATAAAAGAATTCAAGAAGGTTTTTTTTTTTTTAACATAGCAATTAAACTCTTAGAAATATTCGTACCAAAGTATGGATCACATTTACGACCATTTTCTTTTAACCAAAAAAAACATTTATGTATCAAGAAACAAATATTCAATCAATTAACCTAAAAGTAAGTATGTCCTTAAAAATCATAGTTAGCTGCACTGCCGCAATCAGATAAGAAAAAAACGGCAGGAACATACCCAGGGGGGTGAGGGAAGGAGAGGATTTCACGTGGCCACCCTTCCTCTAATCCTGACCCCCCTAGAAAAAAACTTCCCTCAGGTTCCCCACTCAATTTCCTACATGGGGATCCCTTTCAAGATGTAACCCATCAGTTTCCCAATATCAGGTTTCTTCCCAAATCCACCCATTTCCAACTTTCTCTTTCCCCCTGACTACATACTTAAACAATCTCCTTAAAGAACTTTCCTTCCCAGATGCTCCTTTGGTAAAGTAGCAGAAGGCAGTGGGGGTGGGTGACTCCTTCCCCCACCTCTTCACCTACTCCCAAAAGTCTTTCTTTCACCTTCCTAACACCATGCGAACCTTTAATTTCCCTTACAAATCAGTCCTTCCTAAATCACCTGCATTCCTCTTTCCTTTTCCCTTCAAAAACCTGTAAGATTCACCCTATAGTGAATAACCCAAACCTCCACAAAACCCACACATGTCCAGCAGAGCTGGATTTAAAGTATAACTTATGTTAACAAATAACTCAATATATTTCAAAAGGTAACAAACTGAATCAAACTAATACAGCTGTTTTTAAAAGTTTTTTTTTTCTTTTCCACCACATTTCTTCTAACAGCTATTAGCATCTTATCTCCAGAGCTTTTTATTGCCCAGGCCAGGCTAAGCTTGAATTTTATTGCTCTTTACTCTAGTAGGCTTTTCCTAAAAAAAATTTTAAATCACAAGCAAATTTTCCTTAATCATTGTTCTTAAAACTTAACAAAGCTTTTAAATCAGCAAAAACAGACTAGGGGCTTTTTCCAGGATTCCCCACCCTCAGAGAGAAGTATGTTTCACCTTGAATTCCCTTTTCCCATTTCAGAATCCAAAGGGGCTTCTGTGAACTTCCAAGCCCATTTAGTGCTTTACTCTGCCTTCACAGAGAATGCCTAGATATTCCATTCAAACGTCTTTCCTTTAAATGTTAGCACCTGCTCTTCTATATATATTTTTTAACTTTCCGAACTTTCAAATCCCTTTCAATCTATTTTTTTTTTCATTTCCTTTTTTATTTCTTCCTTTCTCTCCCTTTTCTCCCTTTTTCTCACAGGCTGCTGCAGTCAGCCAGAGACAGAAGAGAGAGGAAGATCTTTCAAACTTCTTGATATTTTCTAAGCCTGCAACACAGAGGCCAAATCCTTATCTCTTACAAGCTTATTTTAACTTTTAACACAGACACACACAAACAAACATGGAGCTCCAATTTACTATGCACAGTTGCAACGTTGTTTTCCAACCAAAACATAACAGACAAACCACACAGAACATAGAACATATATCACACAGACTACACAGTTACAACATTAAGCAAACATATAACATACCCAGAGGATATTTTCCAGCGTCCCAGAAAACACCCGTCTCAGAATTTTTAAACCCATCGGTATTTATTCTGAGACCACAGGTTGCTAGCAACAGAACAGACCAGAACCAGAACCAAAACCAGATGGTGCCCCAAAAGGTACCCAGACAGACTTACTCTCCTGAATGCCGAATCAAATGCCGAATCCATTTTGTTGTCTGCTGTAGGCTGGACTGAGGCTGAAGAACCACTTCCCTCAAGGAACAGACCCAGGTCCTGAGCCCCCCTCAGGCCTAGGTGGAGACCGAGAGGTCTCTAATCTCTAATCCAGTTCTCAGTTTCTATTATCTCGGTGGGACCTCCAAATTGTAATGTCGGAGAAACTGAGGCAGGAGAGAGATTAGAGAGTTTTTAATATTTTATTAATGGGAGAGTAAGATTGACTGGACAGGACTCTCTTCTCAGATTATCCAGTCAGACATAGATAAATATACTGGGACCAAGGAATCCATATTGGTCCCAGGGCTGGAGGACCCAAAGAATCCAGGGTCCAGCATCCAGCTGCCAGACGCCATTCTCCAGCAATGAATGGAGGAATCCCAACTTCTTAAATACCTTTTTGGAGACAAAGAAGAGAAAGGGAGGGAAAGTTTTTTATCAGGGAGGGGAAGCCATAAAACCTAAAAATTCCAGAGACAAAGAAGTAAAGATATCATGGGTTAATCTTGGAATATTCTAAAAGAATATTGTAAATCCATAAAAGAATCAGGAGATCTACTCTTTTATCTTGCTAATTTATAACCCGAGAGTGGAAGAGACAGAACAGTAAATGAAACTGGGACAGGGAAACTGAGTCAGGACAGTTAAAGAAAACTGTGGCATAACAAATGCTCTCTTACTTGTGATGTAATTTCTTGTATAAAAGCTATGTATCTTTATTACTTCTTTAGCCCTCCTACCCCGAGCTTTCTCTTTCTTATCTCGCGATGGGACTCTCATCCTCTGGAGGTTTTCAATAAACAACTTTTCTGCCTTCTATTGAGTGATCTCTGAGTAGTCATTTTGAGTAAGGGTCTTCTACATCCCTCACAGATGGGACTGGTGTCTCAAAGCATTCAACAACGAGCAAGGGATTCCAGAGACTCTTACAGGGCTCCATTGATCAGGGAAACAAAGGCAAGGGTGGGGTAGAGTACTGGTGAGTGGGAACTTCCAGGAAAGAACCAGGAGGAAGGGTCATAAATTCTAATAATGAAGATGCTAGAAACAGGATGTCTGGACCAGGAGATGGGGGTGCCATCTAGGTATTTGAGATAAGCCATCTGGAGTTTTATGATTCTTTGGAATGCTAGTGGCCAGAGCTCCCAGCCTAATTATTTCAGTCCTAATGGCTAGGAAGGGTGGTTGCCACCAGGGAGACTGAGGCAGAACAATTCAGGGAAACTGAGGCAAAACAATTGAGGGAAACTGAGGCAGAAAAATTCAGGAAAACTGGGGCAGGGAAACTGAGGCATAATATTCCACAAGCTCTCTCCTGAATATTCAAATCATGAAATTATCTTGGAGGGTCTTAGCACCATGATCTTAACTAACCCTACTTGGAGTGGATAAACCAAAATAAAATTAGGAAAATGCAAGGAATTATGCAAGGGCAAGTCTCTCCCTGATAATCCCAGAATTAACAGCAGTACAAAGGCCTCCTATTGCAAGCATGTCAGGTCCTCTGCACCATTTCAGCCAGGAAATTTAGTTTGAGATGGACAATTCAGTGTGATTTTGGTCTGCAGTTGTTTATGCATTTAACTCAGTCTCTGCTTATAGAGAAAGTAGAAGTGCTCAAGGCAGTTTGTGCTAGTCCCTCTAGGACAGCTGTTGGAGACTCTAAGGGGGAAAGGGGAGGCCTGAAATTGCTCCACCTGTCCCCACCCAGAAGAACAGACAGGCTAGGGAACACTGCTACAGAAAGGATCTGGATTTCTGAGCAGTGTCAGAGTATGCACACTTAGACCATCAAGGCAGGCAAACCATAAACTCAGAGGCCTGATACCAAACTGCAACATCTTTTGAGAATGCTGAAATACTAATTAAGGAACTGGGGTTATAGGGCTGGAGAAGCTAATTAGAGAGACTAGTTACAAGCCAGGTGTCTGTGCTTTGGAGATTTCCAAGGGTAATTTGTGGTTGCTTCTAAGAATAAGCAATCAGAAAATAGTCCCAGAAACTGAGTCTGCCAGGGCAATTTCAATAGAATGAGGGTTAAAAGTTAAAACATAACTAGTAATCACAGTCCAGTTGGGGTTTAATTAATATACCAAGCAGGAAGTAAAGAAAAAAAAAAAAAAGGACTGCTGGAAGGACTTCCAATTTGAACTGGTGCATTCGGGGATGGGGCAGAAGTATCTGAGGCCAAGTGAATAGGAACTAGTAGCACTAGGGGTTACTTTTGGGAAAAATCCACCAGTTTTCCTGGTCCCTTATCTCTTATCCTCCCCTTTTGTTTTATAGCAGGAATCATCCTATGAGGAATAAATAAATTGTCAAGTAGCCATCCCATATAAAGTTCCTATATATAACAGACTAGTACAGTAGAGATTTTCCACTCTGGAACTTATCTAAAGATCCCTCAAACAATTACATATTCTAAAGGGGAATATTATCAATTGGATAATGGAAATACATACTATAAGCATCTTTACAGCAACAGTTACCCAAATTTTAACCCAACATTTTTCACCAAAATCCTAAACACACAGTAATAGGGGACTTAGTCAGAATTCGACAGTCATTCATCAACCACTTTCAGTTCCCCCCAAATCAATGAGGCTCAAAATCCATTAGGGGCAGGGATGATGGTTTCTTTCTAGAGCTGCTTCCTGCTGAGAATAGGCGAAGACTGAATCCTAATCCAGGGAGGGTGTGGCATGGTGTGTTGGAAGCATTCAAAGCATCCAGATCCCAGAAACAGATCAATACATCTGCAATTATGACCAAAATCTAGCAAATAAAGGTTAGAAAAGTCTAAAATAGACTGGTTTACAAGAACTGGCCAGCAGCTTCCCTTGTAAGCAAACATGTTTGTCTCACAGGTCAAACAAACGGTTGTCAGCTATAGTCCCAATAAACAAAATAGCAGTTAGGTCTCACAGACAACTGTGCCAATTATCCTCTCATTATTTCAGAAACCTTCAAAGACCTGAATATCTACAGACATAAATATCTAGTAACTGATAGATGACCAGACTAAAATCTTATTTGCCTAAGTATTTAAGATATTAAGATTACATATAATCAGATTGGAAACAACAAGGTATGACATAATTGAATTGCATTAATGGTTTCTATTGACTATTGGTTCTGATTATAGAAATCAGTCACAGAAGGAAAAAGCAGGGACAAGACTATAACATAACATAATCAGTCAAAATGGATTCTTCAGCACATACAGGATATAGATAAAATAGCCTTAACTCAGTTTTAGTTCAATTAATTATCCCAGTAACTTTCAGAAGATGGAGCTTTATAACTACCAAATAATATTAGCTATAGGCCCAAGAAATTTTACCGCTAATAACAAATCTCATTAACCAAAGTTTCAGATGAATCCTAAACAGATATTTACCATGACCTTATATTGATAACAGTAAGAAATTTAGCCCAGAAAGTTCACAGCTTATCTTTCATGTTTAAGTAGATAGTTCATAAGGTGACTATTTTATAAATCATTTTGCTGTAAAATGCCCAATACATAGAAAAATGTTAAATTGATTATTGTCCATAACAGAAATTTGTTCAAAGGGACAAAGGCAAAAACTTTTATTCCCAGAGGCCCTTTAAATAATGGGCACAACCTCAATATGGCTCAATACAATCAATTAAAACTCATACAGAACGTTCTAATTCCACATATAAGAATCTGAAAAATTCTTTAAAAATATCAATTAAACCTTTGTAAACAATCCTACCAAATTATATATCACATTTGTTATCATATCCCTTAAAAAAAAAAAAAAACCATTATGCACCTAGAAAAGCAAGTATTCATTAATTAACTTACTACAGTAAAAATAAGCTGTCCCTTTAAACCCTCTGTACAGAGGGTTTGTCTTCATTTCTAAGAAGCAAATAGTATGGTGGAAGGGAGATGAGTTAAATTTTCACCTTCGAAGCCAAAAGATCCTTTCCTGTTTCCTCCCTCCCCCACTCAACTTCTCTTTATAATTAACTTTTAGGGTGCCAAGTCATTCTCAGGATTTAGCCAGCCAGTGTATTGTCTTCTTCTAATGGCAAGTTTCTTCCATTAAAAGACTTTCTCTTTCTTTTTTTTTTTCCAACTTGACTCTCCTCCTTTTCTGACTTGCTTTTTCCTTCTCTCTCTCTCTCTCTCTCTCTCTCTCTCTCTCTCTCTCAATTACCTTCCTGATATTGTATCTCCCTTCTCCTCTGTCTCTCAATTCGTTCCTGAAATCATTCAAACTGTCAACTATTCCTACAAATCAAACTTTCTTATCCCATTTCTTTAAATCACCTTATCTCCTTTTCTTTTCTTTTTCTTCAAAACTTTTAAGATTCACAGCACAGTTAATCAATAACTCCATAAAACTCACATACATTTAGCAGAGCTGACAAAACTTGAAGTATAATTTATAACATTTACAAATTACCTAAAATATGTTTTAGAAGGTAATATACTTCATCTAATTAGGAGGTATGTGCAGCTTTAAAATTTTTTCTTTCAGTAGTAAAGGTTCAATATTCATACAAATTCCTAAGATCTTATACTCAGAATAAACAAATTTAGCATGCACAAGGCAACAGTAATTATCTTCCACAATTTCAGAATCATAGTACCACTTTAAAGAATTAGGTTCCCCAAATTCAATAGACCAATAAGCTATAAGGATATGGCTTTTTCCCACTTAAATAAGTTTCCTAAATCCAATTAAATGTTGCACAAAAAGTGAATTACCAGTTGGTTGTATATATACAGACATACAAACACATACACATATTTTTAAAAATGGCTCAGTCAGAAGTCTGACTAGATTAAAGAGGCTTTTTTTCCTCTCCTTCCTGAGTTTTTAAAAAAGTAATTAACATCAACTTTTGTTCTTTTACCTTCCCCCTAGGCAGAGCTGCAACTTGAATCAGATAAGGGTTTATTATTGTCTTCCTTTTCTTCTACTAGCAAACTTTTTTTTTTTTTTTTCTTTTGGTGGAGGGGGACTTTTCTGCCAGAGTTTTAAAAATAGCCAAGGTTTTCTGTTCCTTTTACTTGCAAAGTAGTGCAAACAAGTTAAGAAGTTAAAAACCACAGGCAATTTTTTTAATGCTAAGCACCTTTGCAACATTGAAATGACTAATTGCCAAATTTCTTAAACATTGTTCTTAAAACTTTAAATCAACAAAACAGATGGACAAGTCACAAATACTGATCACACAAACACAACATTTAACACATACAAGCTAGGGACAAGCTCCTGGTATTCTCAGGAATGCTGAGGGGAGTTTTCAGGTTGACAATCTCTTACTCTCAGAAATTCAATTTGAGCCTTTTAAATAGGCTTTCAAACTCCAGTTTAGTTTGTTCTCTGTCTTCACAAAGAGTGCCCAGATGTAAAAAATTCCCAGAACCAAATTGTGTCCTAAGACACTCAGAGTTGTGCCAACAAGCACCCAGAACCAAATAGTGCTTTAAAAAACCATCCAGACAGAACAGATAGCATTAGATAGCTTCCTATTAATGCTTCCTAGATTATTTATGGTTCATCAACCTATTTTTATGGGGACGTAATGTGCTAGCAATACAGACAGAGAAAACAGAATTTATTCTGCAGGGATTTTAAAACAGACTCTCTTATGGACAGGTGCAGGTGTCCACAATGAGTCTTGCCATGGTTGAAAACTACTTTCATTGTGGTTTTCTGGACCAAGCCAGAGGGCTGGTCTCCCTCAAAGAACTCAGACCTCAGTAGCACCAAGACTCTAGTGGAGACCTGAAGGTCTCTAATCTCTAATCCTGCTCTCAGATCTCATATTGTACTGGGACCTCCAAAATGTAATGCTGGAGAAACTGAGGCAAAATAAAGATTAGAGGGTTTTAATATTTTATTAGAGGGAGAGTTTGGACTGGCTAAACCATCTTAGCCAGCTAAATGGATGGGACTCTCTCAAAGCATCCAACAATGAGCAAGGGATTCCAGAGACTTTTATAGGGCTCCATTGATCGGGAAAACAAAGGCAAGGGTGGGGAGAGCACTGGTGAATGGGAACTTCCAGGAAAGAACCATAAATTCAGTTCTGATAGGTTGGGGGTAAGGAGGGTCATAAATTCGAATAAGTGAAGATGCTAGAGATAGGATGTCTGAACCAGGAGTTGGGGGTACCATCCAGGTATTTGAGATGAACCATGTGGAGTTTTATGACTTTGGAATGGTAGTGGCCAGAACTCCCATCCCTAATAATCTCAGTCCTAATGGCCAGGAAGGGGACTTGCCACCAGGGAAGCTGAGGCAGAACAATTCAGGGAAACTGAGGCATGACAGTATGACCCAAAAAGCAAACCTCTCTAAAATTGTAGTTTTCTCAGCTGAAAAATGAGAATATTAGTCACCTACACCAAAGAATTTTGAGAAGCAAGTCTCATCATAAATATAAAATGTTATGTAAATGCCAACAGGAAGGCTTATCTGGCAGTGATGTGTGGGATGGTTTGGACAGAGATGATTTAGGCATTTATGGAAATTATTCAGGTAAGAAATGAAAATTTGCTCTTTCATTAGAGAGTGTTGGACTAAATAATTTATTAGATAACATTCAATTCTGACATTCTATGATAGGATATTGAAGAAATCAAATGAGATTCAGAACTATTGAGGAATGAGAAATGAAGGGTGAAAGATACCCTAACAGCAATGAGGTCCCCAGGTTGGCGTATAGATTTTTGCAAAATAATTCCCAGTTCCGATCTCCAGGCAAAAAAAAAAAAAAAAAAGGTTTATATATACTGAGAAGCTATTCAATGGGCCAGTTCCTGATAGGAATTAGCAAAGGTTGGGATACACAAGCTTATATTTAGGTTTCTATGTCCTGGGGCTAGGAAGTGATCTCCTGATGAATTGAGGGACTATTTCCAGGTCAATAATAGATGGTAATTATGCCCCAGGCAAAAATCTCCCAATGAATTTTAAGGGGGTGGAGGGTGGTGATTATTGTGAAAGTTTCCCTTGGGAATCAAGTAGGAGGGTGGAGATACTCCCTAAAATTGGGAGGGATTGAGATTTAGGGTTTTTCCAATCCAGGTCCACCTTCCCCCCAAAGATCAGTTCCCATTGCATCAAAAATAATTAGATATTGATAGTAAGAAAGAGAAAGGAGTAATAGATGATTCCAAAATGTTGAACATGGGAGATTAGGAGAATTACAGTGCTAATGACAGATATATTGATGTCATGAGGGTAAGCTGGTTATTTTTGGAGACAAAAGGGGAAGATGAGTTAAGATAATTAGTCCTAAGGGGTGATTCTATTCAAGAAAGTTTCCATTGTAATACCAGAGAAACTGAGCAAGACAGAGATTAGAGAACAATTTAATAGTTTATTAAATGGAGAGATTTACTGGGACCAAATGGATCCATGTTTGTTCCCAGGGCTGAATGAGATTATCATCTCCAAGAATCCAGCCCTGAATGTCAGATAACAAGATTTTTTTATAAGATAACAAGAACAATGACATAATGGGGGAAGTACCTGGATGGGGATGACCTAATGGGAGAGACACCTAGAATGACATAATGGGAGGTACTGGTGGAGAGGCTCCTGAATTCTAATCACATGTAAAATGGATAAAGACCTTTATCCCATCAAACATTAAAAAAACTGTGGCACAACACCATGAAATAGTAGTCATTCAAAAGATGGTGTTGTGCCACAGTTCCCTTTTATTGTCCTGACTCAGTTTCCCTAACTGTCCTTTAAAAACACTTGAATATCATAAGACACAATATCCAGTAACAGATAGATGACCAGGCTAAATACTCATTTGCCCAAGTATTTAGGATATTAAAATTACATATAACCAGATTGGAAACAGCAAGGTATGACATAATTGAATTGCATTAACAATTTCTATTGACCATTGCTCTGATTATTGAAATCAGTCACAGGAAGAAAAAAATGATATAACAATATAAGCAATCAAAACTGATCCCTAAGCTGATACAGGATAAATAAATATTTTAACCCAGTTTTACTCCAGATAATTGTCCCAGTGGAACTTTAAAACTCCCAAATAATATTAACTGTAAGCCCAAGAATTTTTATCTCCAATAACAAAGCCCATTAACCAAAGTTTCATATAAATCCTAAACCATAACCTTATATTGATAACAGTAAGAAATTTGTCTCAGTAAGTTCACAACTTAGAACAATTATCTTTCATATCTAAGCAGATGTTTCATAAGTGAACATTATACATACAAACCCAGTTTACTTTTAAAATACCCAATACATAGACAAAGTTCCCAAATTGCATATTGTCCATAACAGAAACATTTTCAAAAGGACAAAGAAAAAAAAACTATTATTTTCAGAAGCCCTTTAAATGATGGGCATAACCTCAGGATACAATTAATACAATCAAGTAAAATTTATATAGAATATTCTAATACCACAAAAAAGAATCTGAAAGATTCTTAAAAATATCAATTAAACTTTTAGAAATAGCCCTACTAAATTATGGATCACATTTATGACCATATTCCTTAACCAAGGAAACCATTATGTATCAAAAGAAATAAATATCCAGTCAATTAACTTAAAAGTAGGCCTATCTCTTACATTACAGTTTGCTCCTTTCAGCCAAGAACCAGGCATCTTCAACTTGATAAAACAAAACAAAACAAAAAAGGGCTGGAACCAGTTTAGAAGGAAGGGGAGGAGAGGATTCCACGTGGCTCCCCCCTCCAAAGTTTAATCTTCACCTTTGATGACAAGAGATCCTCTCCCATTTCTCCCTACCCCACCCAACCTCTTTTCCACATGCAAATTTTCCTTCTTGTCTCTCCTATTGTCTTCAAACCTATTAAGATTCATAATACAGTGGCTAGCTAAATGATTCCATAAAACCCACCTGTCTAGAAGAGCTGGATTTAAAGCATAACTTATAATGTTAACAAATTACCCAAAGTGTTTCAGAAGGTAACATACTTTACCTAATTAGAGGCACATGACCCCTTGGAGACAAGTTAACAGAACTTCTCTTTAACAAGCCATCATCCTTAAGATCTTATACTCAAAGATAAACAAATCTAACCTGCTTGGAAACAGTAAAAAATTTTTCCACAATTTCAGAATCATCCTAAAATTCCTAATCAAATATTTTCTCCTACCTGGAGAAACTCCTGCCTTTCAATCAGATAAGGTTTTATTGCCCTTTACTCTAGCAGGCTTTGAAAACCTGCTCCAAGGAGGGGTGGGTGGGAGGAACTATCTGCTAGTTTTAAAATAGCAACAGGTTAAGGAGTTAGAAATCACAAGCAATTTTTATACTAAGCATAGTTGCAACATTAAAATCACCAATTCTTAATCATTGTTCTTAAACCTTTAGTAGAGCTCTTTAACCAACAAAATGGACAGAACACAGAACACAAATCACACAGACATAAACTGCACAATTACAACATTCAATAAGACATTAACTGTAATATTCTCTCTAAAATGTAATATTCTCTTGATGGGGGTTTCTTGGAGTCTCTGGAGGCAGCCTTCATTTCAGTTCAGTAATCATCACAAGCGCAGCCAGGAGTTAAAAGTCCAAATCCTTTATTGTTTCCTTCAAAGTCCTATCTCCTTCACTTAGGGTTCAGCTAGTTTTCTTAGAGGTCTATCTCTTTCCTTGGTTCAGAGAGCGTAAGCTCCTGCCCCCAGTCCTTTGTGTTCTCAGCCTCTGGCAACTTCTTGAGGTCCTCTTGGTTTCTGTGGGGGAGGCAGGAGGACTGCCACCACTTCTCTGCTCTTCCCTAGTTCTGATTCTGGCTGAGCTTGTCGAAGCTTATATCCTCCCCAATCAAAGGTATGAATATTGTAGAACTATAGTAAGTACTAAGTACACGTACTAAACTAGAGAACTGTTAAGCCCATGCTAAATAACCATTGCCTCTATCAAGTCCACTGACTTAGCACCTTGTTTCAAGTTCTGACCCATAACAATTAACATCAGAACCAGAACCAGATGATGTCTTTAAAAAAAAGACACCCAGATTTATACCCTAGAACACTCAGAGTTGTGTCACTGGCACACAAAACCAGATATGTCTTACAAGACACTCAGAACCAGATAATGCCACGTAGCATCCTATTGGCATTTCCCAGAGTTGTATGACTCGTCAGCCCAGATTTGCTAACAATCAGACCAGACAGAAAATTTACCCTGCGGGGGTTTCAAACTAGATTCTCCCTTGGCCAAATGGAGGCATCCACAGTAGGTCTTGTCTGGGAGAAATTGTTCTTTTCCTGGGAACTCTGAAGAAATCCAGAGGGCCAGCCTTTCCCTAACAGAAGAGCCCAGATCCTCTGCTGACACAAGGCCCAAGTGGAGATCCAAAGGTCTTTAATATCTAATCCTGTTCTCATTGTCTAATATCTCAGTGGGAAGCCTCTAAAATGTAATGCCAGAGGAACTGAGATAGGATAGAGATTAGAAAGTTTTAAATGATTTTTTTGAAAGGGAGAGATTTACTGGGATCAAATGGATCCATGGTTTGGTCTCAGGGCTGAATGAGACTATTGCCTTCAAGAATCCAGCAAACAATGAGAGTTATCAATGACAGCTCAGCTATAGGGGTAAACCAAGATAGGGCAGACTCAGAGCAGTGAGAGTGGAGGGACTATCAGTCTGGTTCTGATAAGATGGGGGGAGGCACGGGACATTCTGATAAATTGGGATGACATAATGGGGAGAGGCACTGGAGATGGGGAGAGGCATCTGATATTCTAATTGAGATGGGGCTATTCTAAGATATAAGATCTTTATCCTATTAAACATTCTGATGATTAAGAGGGAAGGGTGGTGTTTCAGGATTGAACAGAACAATTAGGAATTGAGGCAGAACAATTCAGGGAAACCGAGGCAGGACAATTAGGGAAACTGAGTCAAAACACTAAACGGGAATTGTGGCACAACATTGGGCCCTGAAAAGTGTGATGGATTTTGACAAGCAGAGAAGAGGAGGAATTTGCAAATGCTAAGAAATATATTTTCACCTATTTTTAAAAGTTAATTTTCTTTCTTCTTTTGTAGGAAGTGATATATAGTATATAGTAGAGTATATATGTTGTAATTCTCTGAAGCCAGAAATCTGAAATATAAACAATTAGATATCATTTGAATATTTCTATGAGAACCACTAAGCTTTACATCAATCCTATCAAGCTGAAGCTGCTGTTGACTGAATTTTTTTTTAAATTTTTGAGCAGCAAAATGTGGCATAATATGGCATAATTGATTTCAAATCAATTTTCAAATTCATATCCAAAAATGTGCTGACAATGGCAAGGTCTTCAATTACCTCATTAGTTTTAGCCCTGGACAAGCATATCCTTATTGGACTATTTCACAGCAAGGATATTTGATTAGAAATATATATGGACAAAATTGCTGCTGACATAGGTCACTGTCTGTGCTTTCTATCCAGATTTTATGCTGACTGTAAATGTAGAATGAAATGCTGCCTTTGGTCTCTCTCACCACTTGCTCTCAGTCTAAGGAGAATCACATGTGAAGATAAAAGGTTTCAAGTTTAATTCTTTGCAGAGACCACAGTACCAAAGTAGAAGAATGCTCATTAGCTTCCAGGAAAGAGAGATAACCTGTGGTATTCTAGAAAATGTTCGCTCATATTCCTGCTACATATGTGAAGTCTTGAGAGAGGTAACCTCAGTGCCTTTGAATTTTGGGTTGCCTTAAAAGTCAAGTGAGCAAGTAATGACTGAGGTAAAGTAAAGTAAATCATCTTGAAAATATTCATCGCAAGTTTATGTTTTATGACACTTGTAATACTTTTCCTAATTCCACATTAATTTCTGATACTTATGTCCTTAGCTTGCAAATTACTAGTAAGCCCCAATTCTGGAGACAAATCTTGACTTTGTGATTGGTGACTAATCTCTTAATTCCATTCATTGTGGTTTAATGTCCCTTTCACCTTGAATTTACTTTTAGTATGCACACGCAGAATTTCTTCCTTACAATTAGCAATTAGGTAGGCAGTCAGCTATGTCGGGCAGCTCAGTGGATAGAGTATTGAGCTTAGAGGCTGGAAGACTCATCTCCCTGAGTTTAAATCTGATCTCAGACATTTATTAGTTGTGTGATCCTGGGCAAATCTCTTTTTATTAGTCTTTAAATTTGTTTGCCTCAATTTTTTCATCTGTAAAATGAGGTAGAAAAGGAAGTAGCAAAATTCCTTTGTCAGGAAAATTCCAAACAAGGTCATGAGGAGTCATACATGACTCAACAACAATAAAATGTCCGGGACATATATTTCAAGGGCATTACATGGCCATTTTTCTAATTTGAAATCCCTTGATGTTTAGCTAAGGTCCAGTTGTATAATTCCAAAGAAACTGTGAATAAGAGACTGACAGTAGGCTTTTGGACTCCTCTGTAGAGGTGGTTGCTGTGCTTGAGATTTTTTTTTTTTTTTAAACAACATAAATCACAAATTGAATCTAGTTCCAAAGAACCAATGTAGATAAACTTGAAGAAATGAGCCCATGCTGAAGATTTTTTAATTAGGTCCATTGAGAAGACTCATGAATAAAAAGTGTTTGGGTCCCAGGATTTGTTTGGTAAAAATAAAAAAAATTAAGAAATATATAATAAAAATAATGATGATGATGATATTTATAGCTAGCAAAAGTGTTTTAATGTTGGCAAAGTCATTTCATTTTATCCTCACAAAAACCTTGAGAGGTGGGTGCCATTAATATTCCCATTTTATAGCTGAGGAAACTGAGATATTTATTTGTTGGTTGTCCAGAATCACATAGCTAGTGAATGTCTGAGGCTGGATTTGAACTCAACATTATCTTTTTTCAGATATAGTACTCTATTCATTTTACTGTCAAATTGTTCAAATGCCATAACTGGCATTTATTTGGTGTGTTCTGTTATAATAATTCATATTTATTTTGATTCACTAATATCATTATCATAAATGCTGATTTTATATGGTATTTTATCATTTATAAAGCAAGCCTAGACTCTGGAGTAGAAAGAACAAGGGGTCTAGAGTCAGAGGACCTGGTTCCATGTCTTGCCCCTGATACTTGCTGTCAGTGTGACTTAAAGCAAGTCCCTAGACCTCAGATTCCTCATTGTAAAATGAAAGGGCTTGGACTAGATGATCTCTGAGTGTCTTTCCAGCATCAGATCTATGACACCCATTTGAAGCTCGCAGCAATCCAATGAAGTGGATGCTCCAGCCTATTATTAATACCATTTAACAGAAGCAGATTTCAGATAGAAGCCTTTAAACTCCAGATACAAGTACCCTTTCCCCTGCACCATAGTTGCTTCCATTTATGAAAATGGGAGTGGGGTGAAAAAAGGAATATTCTGCTTTTAAAATGTAGGTACTTCATTGGAAAATAGATTTAAAGCTCAAAGGGTCTTTAGAGGTCATGTAATGTAATTCTGCTTTATACATGAAGAAACCAAGATTCAGGAAGTGAACCCATGCGATTTGCTCAAGGTCACACTGATAATAAGAGGTATTCATGCAAATCAATATTCTCTGACTTCAGACACATTGTTCTAGCCACTGTACCTCATGCATGATTCTGAAAACAGTCACTCCTTTCTCCCAAATACACTTCAAGTGAATTTACTAAAGACAATTCCTATTGGCCATTGGCTGAATAAGCTTACTTCCCCTTCCTGAAATGTCATTGGAATCTTCCACACCTCCTACAGCTTGTTCCTATTTCTCAACCACCTATTCCCCACTGAGAAAAAGATCCAAGAGTTCTCAATTATCCTTTGGTTCACTTTATCCCAGATTCATCATTGAAACCAGCAATCAAGTCCCTTATTTCTGTTCCATTCTCACCTTCTAATTTGAAATGGGCTCCAGTATTTCTGTGAACAATTATCCTTTGGCTCCTTAGTTCTTCAAATTAATGTCCTATTTTGCAACTTCCATTTATTTTCAGGTGTCTTTTTGCATATCTACTCACTGAAGTCCTTCATTCCAGATGCTATTCTCTAATAAGTTTTACTTGAGGTGTTTGAATATAGAGATGATGATTTTTTAAAAAAAAATTTTATCCCTCCAGATTCCTTGCACAATCCCTTATGGCTGAAGGATGTTTAATAAATAGTCTTGAATAAAGGGGAAGAGAACAAGCATTCATTATTTTCTAATATGTGCCAGAAGCAAGCTTTGCAAATATAATATCAGTCGAAAACATCCTTTGGAATATGTGTGGGAAAATACATAGAAACTGGATAAAGAGTTAAGAACAATGGCTCTGTTTTCAGAGGATCTGAGTTCAGACCTTCCCTCTGCCACTATCTTTGTGATGTTGGGCAAGTTCCTTAATTTCACTTAAGTCCAGCTTCTTCATTAGTAAAATCGGGTTATACTAGATAAATGAAAGGAAGGGAATAAAAATTTTTTTTAGGCACTTACTATATGCTAAGTACTGTGCCAAAAACTACAAATATCACTTCATTTCATTCTCAAAACAATCTTGGGAAGTAGGTGCTTTTATCATCCTCATTTGATAGGAGAGGAAACTAAGGCAGATCAAGGTTAAGTGACTTCTCCAGGGTCACATAGCTAGCTTTTGAACTTAGTTTTTTTTTTTTTTTTTTTCCTACTCTAGACCCAAGTTTCCATTGATTGGGCCACTCAGCTTTTTCTGAGGTTTCCTCTACATCTCTGATACTATTTTCCTATGATAAACTTCACTTTACAGAGACTATTATTCCTTTGTCTTTACTCTTTTCATCCTATGAGATTATTTCTCCTTTACTGCAAAGTTCTTTTCCTCTTCTAGAACAATGTTGTGTTTCTATTTCATTTCTAACCACTTGTAAGTGACCAAAAAATTATCCAATAAACTGAATGACTTCAACCTATGTTAATTACCCTCTTCTACATTTCTTTTGTCAGTATTGGTAATGGATTAATGTATTCAGCAAAAATGTATTAAACATTAACTATAATATATACTAGATCATGTGAAGATAGACAAGAATAACTTCTATTTTCATTATATTATGAGGATGGACTGTGTACATCAACAAAATAGAAGCAATCTAATTTTAAAAGAGAGAAATAATTAGTAACTGGAGAGGAGGATATTAGAAGAGACTTTGTATAGGAGAAAGTAGTACCTGGACTAAGTTTTGAAGCAAGTTAGAGATCAAAAAAGAAAAGTAACATTTATGGTCTTCATACAAATAACTATCATACATATCTCTGTGGGGTCCAGAGATCCTAACCCAAAATGACTACTCAGAGATCTCTCAAAGTGAAGGTTGAAAGGTTTTATTAGAATTTTATGAGAAGCAGGCAGTCCTTACCTCTGGAAGTCCAGAAGGAGGAGTCTGAATTCACAGAAGGAGAGCTCAGTTAAATAAATAAGCACTACCTGAACCCTCCCTAATATCCCCTTATGCAAAGTTATTAGTTTAGATTGGCTCTTGAAGTTACTTTTTTCCCTTATATGGCGGGTGGGGTGATAATGAGGGGACTAGAGATGAGGTAACTACATAAAAAGTTTCATTTCTTCAAGGTCACATAAAAAAAAAAAAGCAAAACTGAAGCCTAAGGCTTTTCTTACTTTAGCAGACAGTTTCTGAGAAACTGCATTGTTTTCCCCACACACTTCTGTCTCTATGAATTCATTAACATTGGTTCTTTTTCTCTCTCTCACACACTTTTTAGTCTTGCTCAGGACTTACCATTAAATTGAAACTGCTCTTTTCAAAGTTAATAAAAACCTCTTAATCATTAGATTAAATTAGATGTTTTCTTAATCCATATCCTCCTTGACTTCTCTGCAACTTTTAACAAAGTAGATAACCCTTTTCTCCTTGATATTCTCTTCACTCTAGTTTTTGTGATACTTTTCTCTCTAGGATCTTCTTTGCCCATCTCTCAGATCACTTCTTCTCAGTCATCTTTATTGAATCTTCATTCAGGTTTTGCCTGATAATAATAGATTTCCCCTAGGGGTCTGTTCTGCTCGCTCTTCTCTTCTCACTCTCAAAGGTTCCCTTAGAGCGAATCATTGTTTTTGTTCCCTTGGAACCAATCATCATTTTCTGTGCAGATGATTCTAAAATCTATTTCTTTAGCTCTATTCTCTCTCCTGAATACAAACTAACATTTCAAACTGCTTATTGATCATCTTGAATTGCTCGTCCCATAGACATCTATTTTAAACTCAGCATGTCTGAGTTTAACTCATTATCTTTCTACTTGGATCCTTTTCTCTTCCGAATTCAATTATTATTCTCACGGTTATTCTTATCCTCCTAGTTCTTTCTATACTCTCCTCTTCCAAACTTCTCTATTATAGTTAAGGGTGACATCATTCTTCTTGTCATTCTGTCTTTGAACCTATTTTTGACTCCTCACTTTCACTCTTTATATTTAATCAGTTGCCAAGTACATCCAATTCTACCTTCATAACACGTTGTGTTTGTTTCTACCATTGTTATCAACTAGTGATGGCATTCATCGTATTACTCCTAGATTATTTTGATAACCTCTGCTCTCTCAGGGGCAAGTCTCTCCCTTTAGTCCTCCAGCTTTCTGCTATCAAATCAATCATCCTAAAGCACAGGTTTGACCATGTCACTTCCCACTACCATTCAATCAACCCCAGTAGTTCTCTATTACTTCCACGATCAAAGCTTTGGCTTTTAACCTAGTTTCTTTCCTCTTTTCCAGTATTTTTTTTTTTTTAATCTTACTCCCCTATATGCATTCTGATCTAGTGACATTGACTTCCTGGCTATTAGTAGCATAAGATATGAATCTTTCTTTCAACTCTAGGCACTTTCACTGACTGTCTCTAAAATTTCACCTTCTCTGAGTAATGTTTTCTGGTACTTCCTGGTAATGCCATTTCTTTGTGATTGTTTCTTTTTTTATATTCTCAGAGGGATAAAAATTCTTTATCTTACCTTAAGGTTGTGATTATTGTGAGAACTAAATCATAATTTAAAGGCACTACAAATTAAATATCAACTATTATTATTATTTAGGTAATAATAGTCATAGGATCTATTAAATTCCTAACAATAGGGATTAAAAACTCCTTAAGAAATATGGTTTTAAAAAAATTTCTCTGGCCAAGTGTAGTAGATAATAAACAGTGAATGAAAGAATGATTTACCTATTCATCCCAGTTTGAAACAAAATCTTGAGTACTAAAATAACATTTCTTTTCTTTTCTTTTTTTTTTTTAGTGAGTCAACAAGCATTTATTAAGCACTTAATATGTACAAGATACTTTTTTAAACTTTGAAGCTACCAAAAAAAAAAAAGATAAATCCAGCCCCCCCCCTTTTTAAAAATTAATTAATTAATTTATTTTTTAAAAAATAATTTTTTATTGACAGAACCCATGCCATGGTAATTTTTTACAACATTATTCCTTGCACTTACTTCTGTTCCGATTTTTCCCCTTCCTCCCTCCACCCTCTCGCCCAGATGGCAAGCAGTCCTATACATGTTAAATATGCCACAGTATATCCTAGATACAGAAAGTAGAAATAACCCGGGAAGAAAAACAAAAATGCAAATGGTTTACATTCATTTCCCAGTGTTCTTTCTTTGGATGTAGCTGCTTCTGTCCATCCTTGATCAATTGAAACTGAGTTAGATCTTCTTTTTGTCGAAGAAATCCACTTCCATTAGAATACATACTCATACAGTATCATTGTTGTGGTATATAATGATCTGGTTCTGCTCATTTCACTTAGTAGCAGTTCATGTAAGTCTCTCCAACCCTCTCTCTATTCATCCTGCTGGTCATTTCTTACAGAACAATATTATTCCATAACATTCATGTACCACAATTTAGCCAACCATTCTCCAATTGATGGGCATCCATTCATTTTCCAGTTTCTAGCCACTACAAACAGGGCTGCCACAAACATTTTGGCACATACAGGTCTCTTTCCCTTCTTTAGTATCTCTTTGGGGTATAAGCCCAGTAGTAGCACTGCTGGATCAAAGGGTATGCACAGTTTGATAACTTTTTGGGCATAATTCCAAATTGGTCTCCAGAATAGTTAGATTCATTCACAACTCCACCAACAATGCATCAGTGTCCCTTCCCGCATCCCCTCCAAAATTCATCATTATTTTTTCCTGTCATCTTAGCCAATCTGACAGGTGTGTAGTGGTATCTCAGAGTTATCTTAATTTGCATTTCTCTGATCAATAGTGATTTGGAACACTCTTTCATATGAGTGGAAATAGTTTCAATTTCATCATCTGAAAATTGTCTGTTCATATCCTTTGACCATTTGTCAATTGGAGAATGGTTTGATTTCTTATAAATTAGAGGCAATTCTCTATATATTATGGAAATGAGCCCTTTATCAGTATCTTTTACTGTGAACATGTTTTCCAAATTTGTTGCTTCCCTTCCAATCTTGTTTGCATTAGTTTTGTTTGTACAAAGGCCTTTTAATTTGATGTAATAAAAATTTTCTATTTTGTGATCAATAATGGTCTCTAGTTCATTTTTGGTCACAAATTTCTTTCTCCTCCACAGATCTGAGAGATAAACTATCCTATGTTCCTCTAATTTATTTAAAATCTCGTTCTTTATGCCTAAATCATGGACCCATTTTGATCTTATCTTGGTATATGGTGGTAAGTGTGGGTCCATGCCTAATTTCTGCTATACTAATTTCCAGTTATCCCAGCAGTTTCTGTCAAATAATGAATTCTTATCCCAAAAGTTAGGATCTTTGGGTTTGTCAAACACTAGATTGCTATAGATGTCTATTTTGTCTTGTGAACCTAACCTATTCCACTGACCAACTAATTTATTTCTTAGCCAATAACAAATGGTTTTGGTGACTGCTGCTTTATAATATAGTTTTAGATCAGATACAGCTAAACCACCGTCATTTGATTTTTTTTCATTAATTTCCTTAAGATTCTCGATCTTTTGTTCTTAAATATGAATTTTGTTGTTATTTTATCTAGATCATTAAAATTTTTTTTGGAAGTCTGATTGGTATAGCACTAAATAAATAGATTAGTTTAGGGAGTATTGTCATCTTTATTATATTTGCTCAGCCTATCCAAGAGCACTTAATATTTCCTATTGTTATATTGCTATGATGATTCTGAGTCAAGTTAGACCAGAGAAGTTTCATAAAAAAATAAAGGACTCCCATATTGAAGATCAGATCTTTCCTTGTGTTTTTGTTTTTCTACTGATACTAGACAAAACACACTCTAGGGAATAAGGACAGAATGTTTTTAAAGCTAAAAAACTACAGGCAGCATAATGCTAAGATTGAGCAAAAATGGCTTCTACCTTAGAATTTGAGCAGACCCTGAATTTAAACTGGTTGTTAGTTACATATAAGCAGATGAAGAGTTGAGTTTGATATCATTTAAAGTCAGAAAACTTGGGTTTGAATATTGACTTTAATTTCCTTTTTTATTTTAGACAAGTCTCTCCACCTCCCTTTTTTTCATTTGTAAAATGACAGGGTCAGACAAAAGACTTCTCAAATGGCCTATCCATCTGTGAAGGGAGGATTTTGATTATTTCTCTCAGGAAATATTTCTAGATTGTTTGTTGTAGGTGTGTTATATGGTATATTCATGGAATAACATGGGGGCAGCAAAAGTTTTTTCCTACTCAAACAATAAAGATAAAAAAGACTTAGAAAGGAAACGGTTTATTTGCACCAGTAGGAATCAATATCCAGGGTTTTCTTATGATCTACACAGCATAGTTAAAGAAAATTGTAAATTTATTTTGAAGGAAATTCTTCAAGAAGTACCTCCATGATCCTAACTTTGAAGATAAGCATTATCCATAACAGTTTTTGACAAAAGAATCAGCATAATGCAGGGGATAGGGCAGCTAGAGGAAGAGTTATCCTCCTCAGTTGAAATCTGGACTCAGAAACATAGTAGCTATGTGAACCTGAACAAATCATTTAACCATGTTTGCTTTGGTTTCTTCATATGTAAAAATGTGCTGGAGAAGGAAATGGCAACTCATTCTAGTATCTTTGCTAACAAAACTTCAAATGAGGTTATAAAGAATAGGACACTACTGAAAAGTGACTGAATAAAAACATTAGTGGATTAATTTAGATATTTGAACTTTCTTGAGATTGTGGTACATTATACCAATACTCTAATTGCAGATTTGAGGATGTGGTAAGTAGTTTCTGCAAGAAACAGGAGAGCTTGTGAAAGTATGTAATTAATCCATTTGAATTGGGAAGTTATCCTAATTGATCTTAGTTATTCACAAAACAATTAGAAGGTGTCTGTCTTATCAGCTCTCTTAGGGCCTCCAGAAAGCTATTCTGTTAAGAGCTGTTCTCAGGAAGACTTGGGTTGAAACATAAGGACTACAGCACTTAATCCATAAAGCAAAGAAAAAACATCTCAAGAATTGTTTTAAAAAATATCTTCCAGAATAGTATTCAAAAAATATTTTTTGAATACAGTAAGTAAAAATGTGTTTTCACGATCTTTTCCTGAAGACCATTATTCTCCCCCCAGGAAATATTTTTTTGGATGGTTTGTTATGGTTTATTGGTGGAAAAGCACAAAGGCAACCAAACTTTTTGTTAATGCAAAGAGCAGTGAAAAAAAATTATTAGAAACATTTAGGAACATTTACCCATTAGGACCAATGACTAAGACTTTCATATCCTTAGTCCAGCATGATTATATGGAATTGTGAACCACTTTTAAGGATGTAATCTGAGAAACATTTCTATTGAAAATTAGGATTATTTCATATTTTTCTCTAGCCCATTGTATATGGGCTATTAAGTTTAATAGGAAGTTGTAGATAACTTAGAAAAATGAAGGAATAGTGGTAGTTATTTTCTTCTTTGGTTGAAGATTTCATTGAAAAGGGGTAAAGACTACACCCAGAGAAAGAACACTGGGAAATGAATATAAACTGCTTGCATTTTTGTTTTTCTTCCTGGGTTATTTATACCTTCTGAATTCAATTCTCCCTGTGCAACAAGAAAACTGTTCGGTTCTGCACACATATATTATATCTAGAATATACTGTAACCCATCCAACATGTAAAGGACTGCTTGCCATCTGGGGGAAGGGGTGGAGGGAAGGAGGGGAAAAATTGGAACAGAAGTGAATGCAAGGGATAATGTTGTAAAAAATTACCCTGGCATGCGTTCTATCAATAAAAAGTTATTAAAAAAAAAAAGAAAAGAAAAGGGGTAAAGAGTCCAAATGACAAATGGCCTAAGGATATGAACAGACAATTTTCAGATGATGAAGCTAAAACTATCTATAGTCATATAAAAATGCTCTAAATCACTATTGATTAGAGAAAAGCAAATTAAAACAGCTCTGAGGTACCACCTTATACCTCTCAGATTGGCTAAGATGACAGGAAAAGATAGTGATAATTTTTGGAGGGGATGTGGGAGAACTGGGATATTAATGAATTATTGGTGGAATTGTGAAATGATTCAACCATTCTGAAGAGCAATTTGGAACTATGGCCAAAGGGCTATAAAACTGTTCATGCATATCCTTTGACCTAGCAGTGCCACTTCTGAATCTGTATCCCAAGGAAATCATAAAGGAGGGAAAGGAACCCAAACAAAAATGTTTGTAATGACTCTTTTTATGATAGCAAAATACTGGAAAATGAGTAAATGTCCATCAATTGGGGAATGGCTAAACATGTGGTATATGAAAGTAATGAATTATTATTGTTCTATAAAAAATGAGGGACAAGTTGACTTTAGAAAGACTTGGAAAATTTTACATGAACTAATGCTGAGCAAAACAAACAGAACCAAGAATACATTTTGTATACAAGAATATGTGATGATCAACTATGAAAGATGTGGTTCTTCTTAGTGGTACAGTGGTCCAAGGCAATCCTAATAGACTTTGGATAGAAAATGCCATCTGCATTTTCTCCAGAAAAGAACTATGGAGATTGAATGTAAATCAACACAAGATATGTTCATTTTTTAAAAATAGTTTTTCCCTTTTGCTCTGATTTTTCTCTCCCAGCATGATTCATAATGCAATGTGTACTAAAAATAATAAATAATTTTTTTTAAAAGAAAAGGGATAAAGAAGTATCTGTTAGAGACACTGCCCCTGTTATTCTAGCCACAGAAGGTGGTTTAGCTGAAATACTCTTTCCATTAGGAATAGTTCTAAACAAATCACAGAATAGACTCTATTCTACTGATACTAAATTGTGAAAACAAAGGAGACACTGATCCTATTGACTGAATTAAAGCAGGCAGAGGTACTTGGCTTGACTAAATCCTTCTATTTAATCAATGTCACTTTGATAATGAAAAACACCCTTATTAGCTTGGTGGAAGCATATTTAAATTCTCATCATTCTTTGAATAGTGTGTTACAAAACTCTGTGCTAATTCTTCCCTGTTCTCTGGAAATAAGTCAGAGACTGGTGCAGCCAGGACTTGGAATGATGTAAAACATAGATAGCAGACAGCTATTAATTTCTTAGGCTCTGTCAGGTAATGGAAACAAGCTTGCCTCTCAGTTTCCTTCCGAAGGAGTGATCTAGGTCTAATAATTTAGAGGAAGGTGGTGTCAGATTTTCCTTCTTGGTAATTATGGATAGTTATTGTGGTAGAATTGGATCTGTTTTAAATAATGCTGTTGATCAAACAGAGTGCATGCATAATTGGTTTTTAGAAGCAAAAATTCTGACTTAAGTTTCACTTTGAGATTAGAAAATTAGGCAAAAATTCTTAATCGCTACCAGTGAATAACATCTCTCTTTTGGAAAAGGAGGATGAATCTAATTAAACGGGTCAACCTATATATGCAGATTCCCTGCAGACTGAAAAACAATAGAGAGCAGCCCATTAGATGTGTCAATTTACAACTCCATGTAAAAAGCGTGTGCTTGCCCATAATTTCCATTGTGAATTTAATGGAAGGTTTGGAAGTACATAAAAACTGACGATGGGGGACTCTCAGAACTTGCACTATTCAACTTCATTTCTGCAAAACCATTAGCTACAAAATGAGGTCTTCTTTCAGGGATAAAAAGCAGAATCTTTTGGGCTTTTCTATTCGGGCTACCAAAAGGAAAAAGTCACTTGAAAGCAGAACAAAACAAAAATCAAAGGGCATGTTACCAATTCCCCTTCGGCCTCAGGCAACAATGGCAAAAAAAAGCTCAGGAATCTAAGGAAATTTAGTTATCATAGATCTTAGAGTTGGAAGAAACATTCAAGGCTATCCAATCCAACATCCTCATTTTACAGATGAGGAAAATGAAGACCAAACAGGTTAAGGTACAGATTAAGTGACTGGCTCAAAAACACAGTGAAAGAATAGAAATTTAAACTCAAGGCCCATGACCCCAAACCCAGCACTCCTAAATCAGTATTATTTACATTTTATCAGACTGCCTATATGAAGTAGAAGGATACTTTTTAAAGAATTAATTCTAATATTGATCAGCTTCTAGATTCTCTGACCAAGGTCCTTATTCTTCTGGGATAAAAATATTTGTATTTTAGTAAGTTATGGAATAGAAAAGGTTTTCAGATAAAATACATTTCAGTGTTATTTAATTTACTTTAATTCAATTCTAATCTTAACCCATCTGGTTCAATCTGGTCTAATCCAATTTTAATTCAATAGCCATTTATAAAATTCTAGGCACTTTGTTGGGCATTAGTGATAAAAAGGCAAAAATGAACCTTCTTGCCTGCATGAAAATTGCGTTTCACTTTAATTAAGTTATATTGATTGGTTGTTGTCCTTTATTCTTGAAGAGGACCAAATTGACATCACTATGTTGGAGTTGAGTTAGTGTGTCTGACTGTGGCTGATCAGAGCAATATGAGCTCAGAATGCTCTGTCAAAAGTTGGACAAAAATTGTTCATATGAACATTTGTGGTATTCTCTAATTTTATACATCTTGCATTTGTTCTGGCCTGATTCAATTCTGCTTTGCTCATAGAACGAGACACCTTCTCTGATAAGAGCATACTATGCTGGGGAGTCCTGTGCCAGTATCTCCCTTAGGAAAATTTATGACATGGAAGAGATGACATATCCAGTCTTGATTTTCCTCTAACTTAGTGAGTTAGGATAGGATAAATAAAATAAATCTCTTTATCCTTCTAGGACTCCATTTTCCCCTTTATAAAATGAACTATTAGATGATCTCTAATGTTCCATGCAGCTTTGAAACCTTCAGTTCGTGTTTTTGTGACAATTTTATTTTTTTTATTTCTTCAAGTTCTAGTTCTCTTGAAAGTTAACTCATGTGTGTTTATTGTGAAGAGGAAGCTTTCTTCTTAAGAGTGATCCAGTAAGATGTGCATTGGCTTCCTTTTAGCAACTGCATAGCTCCTGACAATGTTGACTCTTGGAATCTAGAGTTGTAAAGATAAAAAGAATTGTAAAGACAATCTATGACTGTTTAGGTGATTTAGGTTCAATATCAAAATCGAAATTAAGATAGATAAAGTTGGATTAGATAACTTTTGAGATAATTTTAAATGCAAAGAATTATGATGCAATAAAACCATGTAATAATATAACTTTTCCTTGACTCAGTCATCACACCTTCAAAAACTGAATTTCAAATAAGTGATAGTGCTTTCCAAAATATCTTAAATGTAAATATATTCTCCTATATTCTCTGAGTTTAGAAATTCACATTTTGATGTCATATTTCAAAAGATTTCTTTTGAAACAAAAGCTAAATGATACAAGATAACTATTAAGTTTAAATATCCTGTGACATTTTTTTGGAATATGGGTATGGAAAAGGTGATATTCTCAAAAAATTTTCACATATAATGGTCATTTCCTCAGCTTCTAAGTAGCATAGTGGATGAGTCCCTGATTTTGGAATTTTAGTAAGATCTGAGTTGAAATGGGCACCTGACTCTGGAAAAATTGGCAGGCCTAGAGTCAGGAAAATTCATTTTGCTGAGTTCAAATCTGACTTCAGACACTTAGTAGCTGTCTAACTCTCGGCCAGTCACTTAATCTTGTTTACTTCAGTTTTCTTATCTATAAAATGAGTTAGAGAGGAAATGGAGAAACACTTCAGTATCTTTGCCAAGAGAACTTCAAATGAGGTCACAAAGAATTGAATACAACTGAAAAAAATGACTGAAAGTAGTCTAATCTACTTCTGAGTTCCCTTTACTTTGTTGAAAAGCCTTTTTTTTGTTAAAACTTCCAGGATCACTGAGAACACTTAAAGACATTTTTTCTCATTTCCAAGATTCCTTTATAAAAAGGGACTTTCCAAGCCTTTTTTGTAATAGCAATATCTTTCCATTTTATGTAGTTACTTTGACCAAAGGACATAAAGGAATTTACTATTCTTGGCATTTGCTTGAACTCATTGTTTGATTCTTTTCTCATTGTCCAGTGTTCCTCAATGCCAATGACCTGTCCTCCAAACAACATGATATCATTGGATTATTGAACATCTTCTTAGTATTTTTGAATCAAGGATGCTTGTTCTTTATGACAGTGCTACCCAAAAGACTAAAACAAAACAAAACACAAACCCTCACAAACAAAATAGTTAAAATCTTGTTCTCTATGCCATCTACTTACCAGTTTCTGGTATATTTTATTCCTTTCTATAGGGTAGCTATATGGTGACTTTTAAAGATTGCTACATTTGACACATTTAACCTTTCCTAATATTTCTCTGTCATATTAAATTAGCATGAAATGTCTCTGATGATTCTTTGGAAATTTTCTACTCCTGTTCAAATCAATGTGTGGTCTGGAAAGTAATTTTCTTCAAGAAACTAGTATCATTAGACTTGTCGCATACCATTTATTTATTGATTTGTTTGTATGGCAAAATGCAACTTTGAGTGTTGTTCCAAATTCAGCAAAGGCACACTTCCAACTGGCTTCCAGGGCAGCATTCACCCTTTCATTTATCCAACCTTGGGAATCTGTGTCTTTTATTGAATGGAAAGTTGAGCCAGATTTGTTTTCTCTTTTTAAAAACAGCTGCTTTCCAGGGATAGATTAAGAGAGGAGAATATCTGGATATGTCAGCTTCATCCCTAGTGGGCTTTAGAGAAACAAGGTTATGGGGTATTGCCAAGAGTAGCTAAGGAGTTGCTGGGTTTCTGCTTTGCATTGCTTGACCCTACATTAGTCTCAGCAGAATGCTGAGCATAAGGAACAAACTTTTCTCTGTTTTATTAATTATTCAATGTAAGCAGTTAAAATACTTGTTTCCTTTAAAATTATTGTTTCTTTTTAAAAATATTATGATTATATTTTATTCATCATCTTCATTTCCCAATATCTCCTTTTCCTCTACCCAGAGAGCCTCCTAGTAACAAAGCATAAGAAGGAAAGAGGGGAAAAAAAATCAGTTTAATAAGGTGAATTGACAAATCAATTGAATCTGACGCTACCTCCAATGTTTCATATTCATAGTGCTCCATCTCTGTGAGAAGGAAGGCAAGTGAATTTTCATATGTATTCTTCGGGCCTAAGTTTAGTTATCATAATTGCAAGGTCAGAGTTTTTGTTTTTTGTTATTTTACTTCCCTTGCATTGTTGTAGTCATTGTGTTTTCCTGGTTTGTTATACTTACTCTGTATCAGTTCATATAAACCTTCCTATGCTTCACTCTGTTCTCCATTTTTATCATTTGGCACAGTCTGTCTAGACATTACTCAGTGGATGTGAATTTTTCCTTTTAGATATACTTAGTTTTAAAAACTCAATTAGATGAAAGACAGTGGTGAAATGAAATGTGAGATGTGTAAAATTAAAGAACCTACCCCAAATGTTCATAGAGTCTATTTGTGTCTGACCTGTGGCAGAACATTCTGAGTTTGTATTGGTCTGATCAGCCACAGGCAGACACACCATACCTTGATTCTAACAAAGTGATGTCATTTTGTTCTTCTTTGAAAAAAAAAAAGGACAAGAACAACTTTGTTGGTATTGATTTTGTGCCTTTGTGAGTCATACTCTGATGCTGACTTTTTGTAGTGAGATTATATAAACATTTTTCAGATAGACCTCCCTTTTATAGAAATAAGGGCCTGGATAGTTCAAAGGCTCTGCCACCTAAATCCAGAGAGAATCCTTCCTTCTTTTGCCCTCTGTAATTGTTACCTCAAATTTGTATGAAGCAGTGGCTTTATTTATGGAGGTTCCACTTGAGGTCTCTGATTTTTCCTCTGTTAGCATTGTTTTTTACTCTTGCTATGAATCTTATTTGAGAAGGGAAAATATCAGATATTTAAAATCTGTCTATTTCACGTGTGAGGAATTATTCAGGAGAAATGAAATGATAGAAAACTATTATTGGAAAGTAAGAGTGATGACAAAAAGTGGACTCATCATTAGCAAAAATGAGAGACTGATTACTGACAGATATGTGTTCTACAGGTATCCACACAATGTTAATAGAAGGCATCCAATAAATTTGGTGGACCTTTTGGTAGTGAAATTCATAAAAGAATAAGGAAGAGTGTAAGATAACATGAGCAGCAGGAATGGATAAAGTACAATTGCATCACTGGAATCTGCACATATCATTGGAATATGTTCCTATATCAGTGAAATCATAAATCTGTGAGAATATTGCTATATTAGAGTATTTTACACTCAGGAAAGGTTTTTCAGGATGATGTGCTATTTTGATCATGGTGGAATGTGTAGACATGGGATTATGTTCATTCTATTTTTTCTGCTATGTACAAATAAAAGAGAATGTCCAGGGTCAGGATATGTCTGGCAGCAGTATAGGGAAATTCTTGATGATGTAGGCACTGGCTGCAAGTTTAAAAGGCCTAGTTTCTGGAGACATGTCCAGGGAGGCAGGCCAAGGAGAGAACTCAGCAGCCACAAACAGCTCTGTCTAATGAAAAAACACAGCCACAACTCAAGTCACTGTAGGGCATCTGTTAGATACCATTATTTTCACTGTCAACTAAGTATTATCCTCCTAATTTTTTTTTTTTTTTTTTGCTACATAGCTTATTAACATTTTAATGTGGCCCAGTCCATTTATCCTGGGAAAGTAGTAAAACCCAGATATTCTTTTTGTCATCATAATAATTTCTTAAACACTGTTTATATATAAATCTAGGAAACCATGTTGACAAATTTCTTGTTCTGGCCTATTTTTTGTGGTCTTACTAAGGATTATAGTAATTACACTATTTTTTTCTTCCTTTCTATTCACAATGAAATAATGATTTGTGTTTTGATGTGTCTTCTATTTGGTGAATGTGCTTTTGGGTGGGTTTTTCAGAAACTAGTTGATGTAGTTTTCACAATTCCTTATCCCAAAGATAATAAGATTGAGGTCCCCCATTCCATAATTGAAAGGACACAGTTGATTTCCCATACTTACCTTCCAGATGAGAAAAAAATCAGGATTTGTAACTTGAAAATTTGCATGTTCACTTCTGCCTCCAATCCTACTAAGGTCTATCTCCCATTAAAAAAAAAAAAAAAAAAAAAAAGCTTCCCTCAGTGCTTTTTTGCCCTTGTAATACCAAACTAAATCTCCTTCTCTTTTAACAGAAAATTTTGAGGAGTTACTGATACTCCCTCTCTAGAAATCATTGCCATCATCTCCTAACCTCTTTAAAGCATCCTAGTACAAAAGAAAAATCCCTAGATCTGAAATTAAGGCATCTAGTTTCAAGTCTAGCCTCTGAGATTTCCTAGCTATGTGAAGACTTTGGGAATGCCTGAATCCTTCTATCCTTATTGTTCATTTGAAGGTGCGTTTTCTAAAGTTATCAATAAATTCCCAATTATAACATCCAAAGGCTTTTCCCCACTTTTAGAGACAAAAAAATATGGTTTTTCAATATAATTTCACATCCTATATTGTCTGTGGTCCATACTCATAATCTTTGTCATCCTTCCTTTTCTTTTATCTCCAATCCATTTCCAAATCTCTCAGATAAGTGTTTGTGGACACTTTCAATATCATCTAATCTAGGGGCTTTGGAGATAAGGAAATGACAAAACACTTCAGTATCTTTGCCAAAAACATCTCATAGAAAGTATGTTCAAGGGGTCACAAAAAGTTAAACATGATTGAATGGAAGAACAACAATAAAGATAACGTAGGTGTGTTTAATCTAGGACTGAAACTTTTGTGGATAAATTTCAGAGCACTCATGGATTTGAATGGAAAATGTATTATATTTTAATACAATTGATTTCCTTTACAATCCTATATATTTTATAGATAGTAAAATATTGTTTTAAGAAGGAATTAATGAGCTTCATTATAGTGCCAAAAAAGTACACACACACACACACACACACACACACACTCCAACACAGGCTAAGAACCCTTGTTCTAATCTTAGCATCTCATTTCTTTAGAGAAATTAGAGATCCAGAAAGTTTGTCCACAGTGAGACAGGTAGAAAATGATAGACATGTGATTCATATTGATTCTTCTTTTAGAATATCCTGCTTCCTTTCCATTCCAACTATTTGTTGGAATGGAACAACCTCATTCCATTCAAATCACCATCCCTTCAAGCGTGAATTTGATAGAGCATTTGATGTACTTGATGAACTCATTTATCTTCATGGAACATCATTATCCTTACTTTTAAATTGGGGAGGACGATGAGCAAATTATAATTAACTACATATTTCACAGGGCTATTCTGAGGATCAATTGATAGGCTATATAAAAAGCATGGTGACTTTAAAAGCTATATAAACTAATATTGTCTTCTAGAAGCGTTGATCTAGATATGCAGTATGATATCGTACAACTCTTTGTCATTGATTAGGAACTCCAAAATGTCTCCCTTTTCCCCTAAGCTTCCTAGGCTGCTAGGTAGTACAGTGGCACCAGTGGCACAGGTAAACCTATAGTCAAGAAACCTAATAATCAAATCTGGCCTTAGGCACTTCTTAGCTTTGTGGTAAGCCAGTTAGCTTCTCTGAGATTCAGTTTCCTGATCTGTAAAATGAAATAATAATATCTACCTTTCATCCAACAATAATAGCATCTATCTTGTGAGGATAAAATCACATAATATTTTTATTTCATTTTTTCCCAAATTTTAGAGCATTACATGAATTCTAGTTATTATTGTTGTTGTTGTTGTTGTTTATTTCCAGGACTAGTGCCCTGTGTTTTAACTGCCCTTTGGCTGTACACATTTATGAAATATTTGTATGTCTGACTGGTTTCCTCCTTAATGCTGTCTGCTGCCCCACCCTTCATCTTCTGTGTGTATTTATATGCTTCATCTAGGGCCCCGGGGCTCAGTTGTTCATCTAAGGCAAAAGTATGTTGTTTTCTCTTTTTGTCCCAGTGGAATCATTGCTCCTTTGTCAGCTCTATGAAAAAGCTTATTTATCTGTATGTGTGATTAAGGCACGCTAGATATTATATTATGTCGTATAGTATTGTATCATTATAACACATCATTTTATATGTTATATATCATATAACTATCTTCAGGAGAAGGAAGGAAGGAAGGAAGGAAGGAAAGAAGGAAGGAAGGAACGAAGGAAGGGAGGGAGGAGGGAGAGAGGAAGGGATGCAGAGAGGGAGGAAAGGATGGAGAGAGGGAAGAAGGGTGGGAGGGAAAAAAAGTACAGATGAAAAAGATGAAGGAAATAATGGGAGATAGGAGAGAGATACACCTGGCATAGAAATCCTGCTGCCAAAGAGACACAGTTGATCTCTTTCCACTCAAATATTTAATAGCTGTGAGGCATATAGGCTACTCTGTCCATTATCAGTGTGTATAAATAATCTTGCCTAGGTGCCTTTTGATTTCCTCTTTGGCTGTCTCAGTTTTGTTCATTTCTTTGGTTTAGTTGAGCCTTTATGGCAGGCTCCTGGTGCAACCCAGTGATCTGTTTCAGGAGCACATTGTGTGCTTTCTTGACTGCAGCTGCTCCCCAGATACTTTCAGCCTCCTGCCAGAGAGTAATTGGCATCCAAAAAGAGAAAAGCTCCAAAGCGTTAAAAAGCGAACATATCTCACAATAAGTTTTTATTTCACCATGGAAAAAAAAGCAATAAATTGTGATGAGCTAGAATAGCTAACACCATCCTCCAACACACATACACACAATATTTCATGATGAGATTTGAAAAAGGAAGACCATGCTGTCTTATGAGTGACTTTCACTGTAGCTCGGGTTGTTACACTTCCCTTTCATAGGTATGTGTTATCTAATCACGGGTGATTTAGATAGTCATCTCTCTGAAGATAGTGGTGGGGGAAGTGGGAGAATGGCTGGATGGGTTTGTTGTTGTTGTTTGTCCTTCATTTCTCCAAGAGGACCATGACATCAGGAGGGCCATGATATACAAATGAGTTGAATTTAAATGAGAAAAGTCTGTGCTAATTCATCAGTCTCACTTTCTCCTCAGAAGCCTTCTGGGTCAGGAACTGAAGATAATCCTGGAAGAAGTGGAAGAGGTCTTTATCATATCTCAGTTTGACTGAATGATTAAGGCTAGGTAAGAAATGAATAGTGGAATGACTAGATGACTTCCTAAAGTTCCAACTTGGAGATTGTAGATAAATGTTCCAGAGGACTATCTGCATTTAGTATAACTGTCATTTTCCATTCTTTAAATTATTGCAAATATTTTGTTAACTCATCATATTATCTCTTATTGCAGGATTAGTAGGTGTATGATCCTGTCTTGACATTATAGTTGGTGAGCCTGATTTTTATGAACAAGCTAGCCCTCCTAAGAGAATGTGAGCAGGGGAAGCTAAGAAATTACTTAGAGTGGGAGGGTTACATTTAAAGTTGATTAGAAAAGATTAAGATTGGGATTCCAGAATAGCAATGTCTGAAATTTCCTCCCCATTGAAAATACCAGTGATGATTCATTTCCCTTTTCCTTTTGCCTCCCATACTCTTTAATTTGGAGGCAAGCTCTCTCTCTTTTCACTTGTCCCTCCTCAGAAGTGTTTTGCTACTGACTACTCCCTCCCCAATATGCCCTTTCTTCTATTATCCTCTCCTCTTCCTATATCCTCTTCCCTTCCTACTTTCCTTCAGAGTAACATAGATTTCTATATCCATATTGCATGTATATGTAATTTCCTTTTTAAGCCAATTCAGAGGAGAGTAATATTTACTTACTCTCTTTCCCCTTTCCCTCCTCCCATCTATTGTAAAATCTTTTTTCCCCCTCTTATGTTAGATAATTTACACAATTCCATTTCTCCTTTTCCTATTCTCTTGGTGCATTCTTATCTAACCCCTTAATTTTATTTTTTTAGATATTATCCCCTCATATTCAACTCACACTTTTGCTATGTGTCTGTTTGTCTTTGCCTGTCTGTCTGTCTGTCTGTCTCTCTCTCTCTCTCTCTCTCTCTCTCTCTCTCTCTGTGTGTGTGTGTGTGTGTGTGTGTGTGTGTGTATACACTCCTTCTCACTGCCATAATAATGAGATAGTTCTTCTCCCATGTAGGAATTTAAACAAATGAACCTTATTAAGTCCCTTATGCTATTCCTTTCCTAATTACTTCTTTATGTTTCTCCTGAATCCTGTAGTTGAAAGCCAAAATTTCTATTCAGCTGATCTTTTCATCATAAATGTTTGAAAGTCTTCTATTTCATTGAATATACATCTTTTCCCCTGAAGGATTATACTCAGTTTTGCTGGTAATCCTGGTTCCATTGCTCTCTGAAATATCATATTCCAATCTCTCCTTTATGATAGAAGCTACTAAATTTTGTGTTATCCTGACTGTGGCTGTACTGACTTTTACAGTACATAAATTGTTTCCTTCTGGGACATTTTGGAATTTGTCTATAATATTCCTGGGAGTTTTCATTTTGGGATCTCTTTCAGGAGGTGATCAGTAGATTCTTTCAATTTCTAATTGACCCTTTGGTTCCAAGATACAAGGATAATTTTCCTTGATAATTTCTTAAAAGATGATGTCTGAAATGACCAGCAGGATGAATACAGAGAGGCTTGGAGAGACTTGAACTGATGCTGAGTGAAATGAGCAGGACCAGGAGATCATTATATACCTCAATAATACCATATGATGATCAATTCTAATGAATGTGACTCTCTTCAACAATGAGATGAACCAAATCGGTTCCATTTGTTTAATAATGAATAGAACCAGCTATACCCAACTAAAGAACTCTGTCTACATAGCATTCCCAATCCCTCTATTTTTGTCCACCTGCATTTTTTATTTCCTTCACAGGTTAATTGTACATTATTTCAAAGTCCGATTCTTCTTGTGCAACAAAATAACTATGTGGATATGTATATAAATATTATATTTAACATATACTTTAACATAGTTAACATGTATTGGTCTACCTGTCTTCTGGGGGAGGGCGTGAAGGGAAGGAGGGGAAAAATTGGAATAAAAGGTTTTGTAATTGTCAATGCTGAAAAATTACCCATGCATATATCTTATAAATAAAAAGTTATAATAAAAAAAAAAAAAACTGAGGAAACTAAAAAAAAAAAAAAAAAAGATGATATCTGTTTTTTGGAGTTTTTTTTTCATCATGGCTTTCAGTTAGACCAATAATTTTAAAACTATCTCTCCTAGATCTGTTTTTGAGGTCAATTATTTTCCCAATGAGATATTTCACATCATTTTATATTTTTTCATTCATTTGGTTTTGTTCCTTTTTGATCTGATTTTTCTTGTACAACATGATAATTGTGGAAACATGTATAGAAGAATTGCACATATTTAACATATATTGGATTGCTTGCCATCTAGGAGGGGGAGGAGGGTGGGAGAAAGGAGGAGAAATTTGGAACACAAGGTTTTACAAGGGTCGATGTTGAAATATTGTCCATGCATATATTTTGAAAACAAAAAGCTTTGATAAAAAAAGGAGAGCACCTGAAAATGGAAGGCAAGTCATGTTTATGGGATGCTTTTATATGACCCCTTGTTTAGGAAAGAAAGCTCCCTGATTAGGCTGGAATTGTGATAGAACTTTAGTCCTGTTTGAAATTATGTGGCAGTTAAGACCATAAGTATAATGCCTTCCATTTCCAGGTCTTGACTATCTTGCATTTTTGCAGAGGACCAGAAATAGGATTTCAAAGTGGAAATTCTATTCCTATCATTGGGTGCTAGTACTGTTTGCTTTCTGATGTTGCTTTTAACAGAAACAGATGCACTAGCCATATTTTGGTATTTCTCTGAGGTGATTTTGTTAAAAGCTTCCCGAGTAGTCTCTAAAACTACACCTCATTCAGTCCTAGGGGTTAAATCTGTCTGCTGATTAGCTCATTGAGGTATAATCTCTATATTCTTGGCATGAACTGCATAGCCTTGGCACTGGTTCTAAAGGGTGCATTAGACTGAATCTCATCATTCCATTGTGCTCTTTGATCAAGCCCCCATTTAG
This sequence comes from Antechinus flavipes, assembly GCF_016432865.1. NCBI lineage: Eukaryota > Metazoa > Chordata > Mammalia > Dasyuromorphia > Dasyuridae > Antechinus > Antechinus flavipes. The sequence continues at coordinate 136,680,878 of NC_067403.1, forward strand.
TCAGCTGGAAGAAAAAAAATAAGGAAAAAATGAAGTGCTTCTCTCTCTTTTCTGTCCCTCCCAGGTTGGCCGGCATCTCTCCAAAGTCTTCTATTCTTTTTTAATGTTATGAAGAGTCTAACTTGCCTTAGCTGCAAAGCTTGGCAATGGCTTTGCTTTTGGCAAGCTGATTTATCTCCGCTGCCCTCAGGTCTACTTTTGCAATCCTCAACACTGCTGAATTTCCCTTCAGCTCAAGTTGTCCTCCCCGATTCCCTGCGAAGTCCAGGAGCAGGAAAGCTGTCCTGGTACATGATCATATTTCAGCTCCCCATATGAGGTACCAATCACAACTGAAATGAAAAAGAAGCAGAAGGCTCAGAGTTATGCAGCTCAAGCCGGCAGTAATCCATCTCACTCCTGAGCAATGTTAGCAGCGGGAAGAAGACACAGGATGCTGTGGTTACAGCCGAAATTACAGTGGAGAGGAAGGGGATGGGGTCAGAGGGAGGAGGGATTAGCTTTAGCGTGGAGTATTTAGAGTCAGGGTGAGCTTTCATCTCTAAGTTACAAGGCATTCCCTAGGAACTGCTAATTGAAAGGGCTGGTGAAAAGCCACATGCAGGTTTTAAAAAGTTCTCAATAAAACATTGTACAGAAGACCCCAAAGGAAAGTACTTGTTGCTGTTCCTCCATTGACAGGATCAGATTGGACCTTAGAGATCATTTAATTTCACCTCTTCATTTTATAGATGAGAAAATTGAGGAAGTTTAAGTGACATGCCCCAGGTTCTACAGGTAGAATTATAGGATCATAGATTTAGAGCCAGAAGAAAACTTAGAAGCCCTTTCTTTTCTTTTCTTATCTCTTTGTCTCTCTGTCACTGTCTCTCTGTCTCTCTCACTTTCTCTCTTTTTCTCTTTCTTCCTAATCTGCCTACCTATTTTGTCTATTTAATTGTGCTTCATTTTGCTTCAAAGATAATGTGACTTTTTAAAAATTATAAGTTTGTGGAGCCCTGTATTGACCAAGTGTATTAACATCATTTTTCTAATAGCATATGTTCATTTTGTGTATTTGTGTCCTGGATGACACCTGAATTTTAAAAATTCACAAGGTCATAGTTTATCAATTTGAGGCCTCTCCTCAATCTGAAGTCTTGCTGGACAAGGGCATTATAGTCCAAAACACAACCTAGATATTGGGGCAGCAGAAGTTCAGAGATTTCAGGGAAAGGACAGTCCTATGGCATAAATGTCTATAGGAGAACCTACCTTAAAAGATATGCAAACCTCTCAAGAATTAAATTTGGGGGATAAAAACAGAAGTTATTCCATTGTAGATGAGAAGAGGAGTTGTCAAAAGAGATTAATAAAGAAGCATAGGGAAATTCTAGATATATTAGCAGATATAAAAGAAGGGAACCAAGGTCATGTAATAGAGAAAAAATACCAATGTTGTTCTGTAAAAATAGTGTCATCAATTATAAAGCTTAGAATGAATTGATGATAAATGTCAACAAAAATGACGAGGATTAAAAAAAAAAAACTTGATTGGGATAAAGAGGATAATCAAAGGTAGAATATATTTTACTCCCACTCAGTATACTCCAGTAGCTCTCTGGCACTTCCAGAATCACCTGGAACTTACAACACCTTACCCAAACACATTTTCAATTTTCTTATTGCTTATAGCCCTTCATGTACTCTGTGATCTGCTATTACTCATCTCTTAGTTGTTCCTTAGACAAGACAATCTATTTTCTGAATGTTGGCTTTTTCATTGGCTGTTACTCAAATCTGGAATTCTTTCCTTGGTTATCTTTACCTCCTAGTTTATCTGGCTTTCTTCAAAGCCCAACTAAAATCTTATTATCTTCAAAAAGTCATGCCCAATTCCTTTTAATTCTAGTGTCACCATTCTGTTGATTATCTGCAATTTATCTTGTTTATGTATTTTTTTGTACATATTTCCATGACATTCGATTGTAAGCTTCTTGAGATTAAGGACTGTTTCCCTTCCCTCTCCCCACTTTTTTTATATCCTCAGTGCTTAGACCAGTGCCTGGCAAAAGGCAAGTACTTAATAAATATTTATGGATTAATTTCTGCTCTGAGTAACTAGAAGATAGTGTAGGAAGAGTCATGGGAGAAGAGGCAGAAAATTCATCTTCCTGATTCAGTATTCTGAGTCGAAAAGATTAGTCTATGGACTGGGAAAAATAGAGAAAAAAGTTTAACGTAGTTGAAAGTCAAGATAAATGTGTAGATGGAGAGATGATACCAGAACTATTCAAATTACCTCTACAGAGCCAAGAAATGTGATTACTAAGATAGTGCTAATGATCTTTGAAAACTCATGTAGAAGAATGCTGTCTCAGAATGAAAGACAGACCAACATTCTGCTTTCCAGAAAGTGAAGAGGATGGAGTCTGAACACTGTATGCTGATGAATCTAACTTCAATGCCTAAGAAAAAAATTCTAGGGGGAAAAAAAAAAACTCTTAAAGGAATGATTTATGTTTATCTATAAAACTACAGTAATCACTAAGGATCAGGATAGCTTCAAGAACAGATCACACAATTCAAATTAGGCTTCAGTGCTTTGACTGGTACAAGCAGGGTAATTCCAAAGCTACTGTATACTTGTAATAAGTCGTTCACATAATAAATCATTGAGATGTAGAAGTATGATATGGATTATGGCATAGTTAGGTGGCAGGAAATACTTAAATATTCTAATGGATTATCTGTCCTTGGCCCTGTTGCTGTTCAACACATTTATCAATAACATCATTACTAGATCTGCAGAATTCATGAAATTGTAAGATATAAAAAAGTTCTTAACAAACTAGATCAATGGGCCAGATAAAATATGAAATTTAATTGAAATAAATGTAGGATTATGTTAGATTCAATTCAAACCAACAGGAAGAATAGATTACTAATATTCAGGGCTAGCATTTACACCTTTGAAATCACACAAACACTATGAATTGACTTGATTTATTGTTTTGTTGATTGTCTCAATTTAAGAAAGTGATGGAGATGTTAACAAAGCATATTAAATTTAAAAGTGTGTATTTTTTTTTTCAGAGAATTAATTGTGAACACTTTTACCGGCACACTCCTGAATAATCATAGAGTCCTACTCTTGGATTTAAATGTAACATGACAAAATCATAATTAGACAAGAAATCTGGGGACCATAGCTCTAATTCTGGAAGGAATCTTAGGACCCAATGATTCCAACCAACTTATAATGTGTCTGAGACTAGATTGAATTCATATATTTCTGATTTCAGGTCCAACATTCTATCTGTTACAATACTTCTCAGTGCTATAGAGTAATTGTTTTCATTTTCATGAATTATACATTATTGTTGAATATTTTGGGGTTTGTGTATGAAATATTCAGTTTCTATTTTGTTATGTGTTTTCAGAGTTAAAGTGTTCCTTTTGAGTATTAGTTACATTACCAATTCTGCAGTCAGGATGCCATTATTATCTATATCTTTTGCTCATGTTTTTTATGGTCATTTTATGGTCATTCATTATGATCTATTAAGGATATGCCAATGTTTAATATTTTGAACATGAATTTGTACGTCATGCAATTTGGTTCCCATTTATTGGGCAAGTTATTATTGGTTATAAGTCAATATTTTTGCCTTTTGACTATTCTATATTCTCTACTTTTTACTGGTAGTTGCTAAATCTCATGTGTTCTTGACTGTGGCTTATCAGTATTTAAACAGATAATTTATATTACTGTTCTCTCATTTACCTGAAAGTCCTGAATTTTGGCTATGATATTCAAATCTCTAGGGCAAAGAATATGGAAAATTTCACCACTTTATTTGCATAATTCCAAATTCCTATCTAATGGTTGAATACAACAATGTACAAGTGTGTCTTTCTTTTCACAATCTCTGCAAGATTGGCTATTCTCTTTTTTTCATATTTTCCAATTTTCAGGATGTGAGGTAAAATCTTAGGGTTGTTTTGATTATTAGCTCATTATTAATGATTTGGAGTATCCTTTTATGTATATATTAATAGTTTACATTTGTTCTCCAGAAATGTTTATTCATCTACTCTGACCACTTAACTATTGGGGAAAAAAGCCTTTAACTTTTTTTTATATTTATTAATATTTCTTGTCATTGTTAATTTAGCTTTGCTCCATTATAATTTTCAGAAATATTATTACTTGTGCAAGTTTTTGTATCTCTGTGTCAACTGATTCTCTTTTCAACTTTGTCCTTCATGACTGTCATTTCTTTTTCTTTTTCTTTTCTTTCTTTCTTTCTTTCTTTCTTTCTTTCTTTCTTTCTTTCTTTCTTTCTTTCTTTCTTTCTTTCTTTCTTTCTTTCTTTCTTTCTTTCTTTTTTTTCTGCTGAGGCAATTGGGGTTAAGTGACTTGCCTCAAGTCAAATACAGCTAGGAAGTGGCTAAGTGTCTGAGGCCAGAATTGCACTCAGGTCCTCCTGATTTCTGGGCTGGTGCTCTATCCACTGCACCACCTAGCTGCCCCTGTCATTTCTTTTTTAATTCTTTTTTTCTGTTACTCTCTTTAAATTTACAACTTTAACTTATTTTGTTAAAATCATGTCTTCTAGGAATTCTGATTGATCTTGTGCAATCAGTGTTTTTCTTTGAGGCTTTGGAGTTATTCTCTTCTGGTTTTGTGTCTTGGTCATTCGAGATCTCATAATTGCTTTTTACATTTTCTTATTTAATCCTTCTTCTAGGGATTGTATCTAGCCAGTCAATACTGCTTGCTGACTGTTGAAGCTCTTTCAGGATTGACTGTGATCCTAGACCCAATGGAAGATACCTGCTGTCCTGATATTCTGGGTGGTTTCTGAGAACATTTGATCTGTGAAACTGTGCTAGGATGGTGTTCCAAACCCTGAGCTGCTAATCTGGGCTGGGAATGAGTCCAAGATCATTTTATGCTGTCTCTCCTTTTCATACCTTACTTGTGTCTCTAGGCACTGAGTGTAGGATACTGGTCCCACATTGGCTTGGGTCTAGGTGTGAGTCACTTAATAGTTCTGCATTACTCCTACTGTGCTCTCCCCTCTTGTCTCTCTATCTGGATCTGTCTGTCTGGGCCAGAAGCTGTTTGAGTTCTATTCTGAGCTAACCTAGCTTGCAGCTCTGAGCAATTCTTTCTTTGTTGTTGGATTCAGTCAATAGATAAATCCTTGATAATCCCAAGGATATACCTGCATACCTGCTTTGGAACTTTAGGCACTGACTTCATGCTCTTTGTCCCACAATTCTTGCCCTGGTAACTTACCTGTAAATTGAATTTCTTTCAATTTCTCATTTTCATATATGCACTATCTTTTTTTTTTTTTCATCTTTGATGGTGTAGTTGTGGGAATGTTAGGCTATATTGCTTTCTCCTATTTTATCATTTTGATTATAAATCCTAAGTACTGCATATTTGATCTTGAAGGTAATAGAGAGTCATCTGACTTTATTGAGGAAACAAAGTGACATGGTCAGGTCTGAGCTTTAGAATATCAAAATCATCTCCTCTATTATCTTCTCCTAAGAGATCTACCACTATCTACCACTATGATGGATTTTCCTAGGTCCAGCCAACCATTACCTGGTAATATGAGAGAATCTCTTGAGATAACCATCTCCATCCTCTTTAAGGATAGATACCCTAATAACCCTTGCACACTGCTCTCTCACATACCTTTAGAGCAAAATATTAAAGAAACCACTTCTCCTTTTCCTTGGAAACTGAATTGGGCAAAAGCACATCCGTAATTATCCTTGGTCTCTTTTGTCTTATCTACTAGAAGGAATAGTAAAATTTTGAACATCGTGCAATGCTTTTTGTAATTTCTTTGTTTCAAATGTGTAAGAGGAACTGATTATCTTATAATTTAAAAATTCCTCATACTCAAGGAGACCTCTCTTCCAATTATTGTTTTGAATGACCCTCATTTACATTCTCTCTGTTGAGGCAATTCCCCTCTGTTTTATACCAAGTTCCTAAACTTGAAATAATAACAACAAACAAAATTAATTCCTTTATGAGGGAAATGAGTTTGAGTTCAGAAAGTAATTAAAGTTCTTAAATGTTTAGCTCCTTAGAACATTTTTGTATCCAGATGTTTGTGTTCTCTTTTTCCCTTGATGAACATTAATTTTTATAATTATTTTAGCAAGAATCTTTCCTATTTCTAGAAGTATGAGACCCTTAATTTCATTACTTAGGCTTATTAACTCTCCCCACCCCTAGTATTTTTTGTTCTTTTTTTGTCTGAAGCTTTTTATGCTTAAATACCGTGCTCACATCTGTTTCTTCTGAATGCATAATTAATTCTTGTTTTTTAAAATAATCTGTTTTATGATTAGGTACAACTTTTTAGTATATTATTTTGAGGGGGAAAAGGGATGCAATTTTACTTCTATTGATAATTCTTTAATTTCTTGTATATGAAGAATCCTCCTTGACATTAAACTTGGTTTTCTTTGTCAAAAGTCCTTTTTTACTGGTTGCTTTTAATATTTATTGACATAGACATTGGAAAAATTCAGCCACTATTTGGTGAGTTAAGCTTAGGTTTTTATCTCAGTGGAAGGGCTGAATATCATAGCATCATATATTTTGAATTGGAAGAAGCTTTAGATGTTATAGAGTGTTGTTCATTTATTTTATAGCTTGAGGAAAGTGAAATCTGGAAAAAATGAAGTGATTTATCCCAGATAATATTATATATTTATATATATATATATATCCCAGATAATGCTGAAATTTAAATCAAAGTTCTCTTATACCAGATCTCATACTCCTCCTATTACTATCTATCTTGTGGTTAATCTGTGAAATTCATTAATTCTTCTAATACTGGCATGGTGCATTAGGCTATTATATATATATATATAATGTTAATCTTTGCTCTAAAAGTTAGTACATGGTTATAATTACAAACCAAATTTTGTTTAGTAGAAGATCAAATAAATATTTTCATAATTTTTAATTTCATTTTTTCAATTTTTTTCAAAATTAAATACCAATGAAACTTTTCCTTTCAATCCTTGTCCAATACAATTTTCTGTGAAATGTTTACTCTTGTTTTATGTGGATTCATTTTGAGTGAAATTTTTCCCAGAACTAATTATTCTCAGATCTCCTTTAAAGGACCTTATTTTGAAGAATTAGACACATTCATGGTTTGTAATATGCTTTTATCACAACAACCTCATGAGGTAGATGGTGAAACCAACTCAAGTTTACAGTTAGAGATACAGAGGTTCAAAGAAAGACTAAGAAACCTTTTTCAAGATCACATAGTAAATACCAGAATCAGAATTTGAACCTAGGTCTTTGGTCTAAATTTCAGCGTTTCATGTAGTCTTACCATTGAATTTATTCCATATAGTGATTTTTCAGTTATTTTCCTTTTTATTTCAGGCTAAACAATAGTAAAGGAACCAGCATTTTACTGATGAATTCTATGGTATTTTTAAAATGCATTTTTCAAAGCAACAAAATCAGAAACATGCAAATGTGCTCACTTTTCCTATCAGACATGAAAAGGAAACTGTTGCTGCTGAACCATCTCAGAATTGCAGCCTGTGATACAGTACTCCAGCATATGAATTACATGCCAACAGTGAGAATCAGATGTGCTTTTATCTATTATTGGAGACTTTTAATAGTAATTTTTCCTTTCCATCTCACATGATGAAAGAAAAAATTTTAATCTGAATAATAAATAGAAATGATGAATGAAGACAAATGTATAATCCTATGTTCCCTCCCCGCTCCCCCCTCCCCCCATGCCAGATTCCTTTCTTGTGTTTTCACAAGAGTAGTCACTGACAAAAAAGCCTACAAAACCACCTTTGAAACCAAATAGCCAAAAACAATGTATAATTCATGTACCCATGAAACTATCTTGGAGTCTAAGTTAATAACTTCATCTCTGAAGAGGAGACAATTTTTGCTTTACCTTTGCTCTTTGTTAATGCTGGATTCAATGTTCTATGCTCTTTTAAAGGGAGAACATTTTGTTATCTTCCCTTGTGAAGATTTAGTTTTTGAATTTCTCATAAAGAACCTCATTGAATTAAAATGTGCCACAGGATAATGGAGAGCTTAGGCTTCAAAAGTGCCTCCTTTATTTCATTAGACCTAATTCAGGAAATCAAAGAAGACCATAAAAAAAAAAAAAAAAAAAAAAAAAAAAAAAAAAAACCTCTCATTATCAGAATGTTCTTCTTGATTTTGAGCATACCAGAGGAAAAATACTTGATCCATCAACTTCAAAAGCTCAAGTTTTTTTTTTTTTATTGTCCATATTTCTATTTTTTCTCCCTCTCTACAAATGGAAGGATTTAACTTGATTTTTCGTCCTCTGTGTTGCACAAATGCTGTCCTCTTTTGTGCTTTGAATCTGTTTTTGCATCTGCATTTTATGAAAATCTCATATTTTGGGTTCAGCAGATGGACTTATTTGAATGAAGATTGCTGACAGAGTCTTTTCAAATTTTGTTATTTAAAAGCCTAAAGCAGTAGACTTGCTCCAAAGTCCTCCAAGACAATGAATAAGAACTCTGAACTTATCATCATCAGGTTTAATCCAATACCATCTCAGGTTAGATTGGCCATCTCTTCCTAAAGAAAAGCGTGTTTCTTTCCATGCATAACAGAAGTTCAAGTAAACAAATTCACTGATGACTGACCTAAATTCCTCAGCTGTGTAACACAGTCTATAAAATTTGCTTTTAATTTTCAAGAGAGAAAAAGTTTGATTGACATTCAACATCCCAATCTGACAGGCAAAAAAAGATTTTCAAGACACTGGCTGCATGTAATGAACATCATTTGGTAAAAATGCTCTTTAGGGATTTTTATGCAAACTGGAAAACAGCCTTGAGAAAAAATAGCACTTTTACATATTATTATTCTGTTTATATGATCTTCAATTAAGAAGTCAGTGAAGAGGGTATAGATGACAACAAACCGTTAAAGAAAACATATGACAAAAGTCTAACATTTCCCTTCTTCACTGTAGGGATGTCATTCTCTTGAATCCAATGCTCTGTGGTAGCTGTCAATTTGAATCCTGCCCTATAGCTGTAGAACTCTAGGCAAATTATTTAATCATCTCCAGTCACAGTTACCTTTTTTATAAAATGAATATAATAGCAGCATTTTCCTCACAAGGTTGTAAACATAGAAAATGCATTCTGTAAATCTTAAAGTGCTTTATTGCTGTTTAGCTGTCTCAGTCATATAGATTCTTTGTGACCCTATTAAAAGTTTTTTTGACAAAGGTATTAGAATGGTTTGCCATTTCCTTCTCTAGATCATTTTAGAGATAAGAAAATTGAAGCAAAAAGAATTTTAGTTGTAATGTCCGGGCTAGCTTTCTCGAAGATCTTGGGACCAGCCCTGGTCTTAGTGGAGAAGTGAAGTAAGGCAGGAGAGCTACCAGGAGGATGGTCAAAGATGGAATGTCTCATTTCTAGTCATCTGAGCCCTTAAATACTCTATTACAATTATATCATTACAGCATACTGAAAGAGTGTGAACTAGAAAACCATTACATCACCATACAAAGTACTAAGTATATGTAAACTAACTAGACAACCATCAAGAAGAAACTGAAGGTCAGAGATGCTATGTAAAAGGTCACTTTATCTTCTCCAATAACTCAATATACTTTTATCAAATGCCTTCTATGGAATTCATCTTCACCTATCTCCTCCAGAAGCTTGTCCCATAATCATGTCCTTTCTAATCTTTGATTTTCTTTATTGTCTCCTTTTCTATTGAATATATCCAAATTCTCTCTATCTAAAAATGATAATAGCTTTCCTGTTGCACTTTCCCAATCAAAAAATGCAGTGAGAGCAAAGTTGTTTGCTTTTTAGTGTGATGCCTTCAGCAATATGTCAGATGCCTTCAATGAGGAATAACATGACATTAAAGTCAGTTACTGCAATGATGACAAATTATTATTTTTCTTGATATCCAATGGATATATTACCTCATCTAAGCTATTTGTCTTTCTCTCTGTACAGATGGAAATTTATTCATATCTTTCCATCCTATGTCTTCCTTATTCACATTTTTTTGGTTTTTATTATAGCATTTTATATACAAAACATATGCATAGGTAATTTTTCAACATTGACCCTTGTAAAAACTTGTTCCAACTTTTCCCCTTCTTCCTTCCACGCCCTCCCCCAGATGGCAGGTAGTCCCATACATGTTAAATATATTAGAGTTTATATTAAGTACAATGTATGTATACATATTTTTACAATTATCTTGTTGCATAAGAAAGATCGGATTTAGAAAGAAGGTAAAAATAACCTGAGAAGAAAAAACAAAAATGCAAGCAAACAATAACAGAAAGAGTGGAAATGTTATGTTATGGTCCATACTCATTTCCCAGTGTTCTTTTTCTGGGTTTAGCTGGTTCTGTTTATTACAGATCAATTGGAACTGATCTAGATCCTCTCATTGTTGAAGAGAGCCATATCCATCAGAATTGATCATCATATAGAATTATTGTTGAAATATATAATGATCTCCTGGTTCTGATCATTTCATTTAGCATCAGTTCATGTATGACTTTCCAAGCCTCTCTGCATTCATCCTGCTGGTCCTTTCTTATAGAACAATAATATTCCCTAACATTCATATACCATAATTTATTCAGACATTCTCCAATTATATTATTCCAATATCCAGTAATACTGTTGGATCAAAGGGTATATACAGTTTGATAACTTTTTGAGTAGAATTCCAAATTGCTCTCCAGAATGGTTGGATTTGTTCACAACTCCACCAATAATGCCTCAGTGTCCCAATTTTCCCACATCTCCTCCAACATTAGTCATTATCTTTTCCTGTCATCTTAGCCAATCTGAAAGGTATGTCGTGATATCTCAGAGTTGTCTTAATTTGCATTTCTCTGATCAATAATGATTTGGAACACCTTTTAATATGACTAGAAATAGTTTTGATTTCTTCATCAGAAAATTATCTTTTTATATCCTTTGACCATTTATTAATTGGAGAATGGCTTGATTTCTTATAAATTAGAATCAATTCTCTATATATTTTGTAGATGAGGCCTTTAGATGATAAATTGTTTAATTTCAAAAGGTTATAAGACAAGAGTAAAGTAGAGGGAGAGTTGGTGCATGACTTTTATGTTCACAGATGATTGTATACTAAATGTAGCCTTAAAAGCTGAAATGTGACAATGTTGGATTGATTCTCTGCCATTTATGTTAATTTTGGCCTAACAATTTCTAAAATTTAACTTTTAAAATATAATCACTAGTTTTTGACATTTACTTTTATAAGATTTTGATTCTGATTTTTCTTCCCTTTCTCCCCTCTTTTCTCCCCAAGATTGCAATCAATCCAATATAGGTTATATGTGTATAAACATGTTAAACATATTTTTACTTTAGTCATGTTGTGAAAGAAAAATCAAAACAAAAGGAAAAAAACCACAAGAAAGAAAAAACAACAACAAAAGTGAAAATACTATTTTTCAATCTGCATTCAGATTCCAAAATTGTTTCTCTGGATGTGGATAACATTTTCTATCATAGGTCTTTTAAAATAGTTGTAGATCAATTTATTGCTGAGAAGAGCAAAGCCTATTGAATGTTGTTACTGGGTACAATGTTTAGTTGGTTCTGCTCACAAATCTTTCTAGGTTTTTCCTGAAATCTACTTGCTCATCATTTCTTTTTTTATTATTATAATTTTTTATTTATAAGATATATGCATAGGTAATTTTTCAGCATTGACAATTACAAATCCTTTTGTTCCAACTTTTTCCCTCCTTCCCCCCACTCCTTCCCCCAGATGGCAGGTTGACCAATACATGTTTAATATGTTAAGGTTTAAGTTAAGTACAATATATGGATACATGTCCAAACAGTTATTTTGCTGTATAAAAAGAGTCAGATTTTGAAATAGTGTACAATTAGCCTGTGAAGGAAATAAAAATGCAGTCGGACAAAAATAGAGGGATTGGGAATTCTATGTAGTGGTTCATAGTCATCTTCCAGAATTCTCTACTGGAACTGATTTGGTTCATCTCATTGTTGATGATGGCCACATCCATCAGAATTGATCATTATATAGTATTGTTGTTGAAGTATATAATGATCTTCTGGTCCTGCTCATTTCATTCAACATCAGTTCATGTAAGTCTCTCCAGACTTCTGAAATCATCCTGCTGGTCATTTCTTGTAGTTGCTCATCATTTCTTAAAGAATGAGAGCATTCTATTACATTCATAGATTACAATTTGTTCAGCTAACCCCCAAATCATAGCCATCCTTTTGGTTTTCAATTCTTAATCACCACAAAGACATCAACATTTTTGTACATGTACATTTTGTACACTTTTCCTTCTTTTATGATCTCTTTGGGATAGTAGTAGTGATAATGCTTGATCAAAGGCAGTTTAATAGTTCTTTGAACATAGTTTCAAGTTGTTTTCCAGAATGATTGGATCAGTTCACAACTCTACCAACAGTACATTAATGTTTCAATTTTCCCATATCCTCTCCATTAATCATTTTCCTTTTCTGTCATGTTAGCCAATCTGATTTGTGTGAAGTAGTATCTAAGAGTTTTCTGAATTTGCATTTCCTTAATCAATAATATTTTCATATGGCTCTAAATGGCTTTCATTTCTTCATGTGAAAACCGACAGTTCAAACCTTTGACCATTTATCAAATGAGGAATGACTTGTGTTCTTATAAATTTGACCCATTTCTATCTATATTTTAGAAATGAAGACTTTATCAGAAACATAGGCTATTAAAACTGTTTTCTAGCTTTCTGCTTCCCTTCATATCTTGATTGCATTGGCTTTGTTTCTGCAAAACCTTTTTAATTTAATGTAATCAACATCATTCATCTGATATTTCATAATGTTCTCTATCTCCTATCTGTGGATAAATCTTCCTTTCTCCTTAGATTTGACAGATAAACTATTCCTTGCTATCCTAATTTGCTTATGGTTTTATTCCTTTATATCAAAATTATGTACCTATTTTGACCTAGTATCTACCATACCATTTTCCAGGTTTGCCAGCAATTTTTGTCAAATAATGATTTCTTATCCCAGAAGCTGGAGTCTTAGTTTATTAAATAATACATTATTATAATCATTGACTATTGTATTTAATGTAGCTAATCTATTTTACTGACATACCACTCCATTTCTTAGTCAGTATGAACTAGTTTTGATGATTGATCCTTTATAATCTAGATTTAAGCCCCCTGCCTTTATATTCCCTCGACCATTACTCTTCCCTTGATATTCTTGACCTTTTGCTTTTTGAGATGGATTTTGTTATTGTTTTTTTCTAATTCTATCATTTTTTTTTTTTTGCAGTTTGATTGGTATGATACTGAATAAGTAAATTAATTTAGGTAGAATCATCATTTTCATTCAGTCTGCCTTACCCATGAATAATTGATATTTTAAAATTATTTAGATCTGACTTCATTTATGTGAAAAGTGTTTTGTAACTGTGCTCATATAGTTACTGATTTAGTCTTGGCAGGTAGATTCACAATTCATGCTTTTCCTTTCCCCCTTTCACTCCTACTTCTCTATAGGGTGACACAAGTTTCTGTATTCTCTCTTTGATCCAAATCCAGTGAGATTAAGGTTCAAACAGTGCTCATCTCCCTCCCTTCTATCCTTCAACAGTTATAGTCTTTTTTGTGCCTCTTTATGTGATGTATTTTACTCTAATTTACCTCCTTTTCCTGCCTTCCAGTACAATCTCTTTTCCATCCCTCGTTTCATCACATTAAAGTCATTTATTTACACCCTCTAAGTATACTCCTAACAAAGATACAGTTCTTAAGAGTCTTTTGGTCTTAAGACCAAATTTTCTTTTCAGCTCTGGTCTTTTTATCAAAAATAATTGAAAATCCTCTATTTCCAGGGATGTCCATCTTTCTGAAAGATAATGCTTAGTTTTGCTGGGTAGTTGATTCTTGCTTGCAGTTCAATTTCCTTTGCCCTTCAGAATTCCAAGTCCTTCAATGTTTTTGAAATGGAAACTGCTAGGTCCTGGACAATCCTGATTGTGGTTCCTTGATATTGGAATTGTTTCTTTTTGGCTGCTTATGTGTTTTCCACTTTAGCTACAATAAATTCCTTGGAGTTTTCATTTTGGGGTCCCTTTCAGAAGATGATTGGTGGATTCTTTCAATGGCTATATTACCCTATGGCTCTAAGATATCAGGGCAGTTTTCTTGTTGATTTCTTGAAAGATGTTATCAAGGCTCTTTTTTTTCGTGGTTTTCCAGGTAGCCCAATAATTCTTAGATTGTCTCTCCTGGATCTATTTTCTAGGTTAGTTGTTTTTCCAATGAGGAATTTTACATTTTCTTCTATTTTATTTTCACTTTTTTGGCTTTATTTGACTGATTCTTGATGTCTTCTTGAGTCATTCACTTCCATTTATCTGATTCTAATTTTTAGTGAATTATTTTATTCAGTTAGCTTTTTTATCTTTTTTTGCATTTGGCCAATTGAACTTATATAGGAGTTGTTTTGTTCACTGAGTTTTTTTCCCCATTTTGCCAATTCTATATTTAAGGAGTTGTTCTCTTTTTCGATTTCACCATTTCCATTTTTTAAGGAGTTGTTTTCTTTTTTCCATTTTACCAATTTTATTTTTCAAAGAGATTTTGTCTTTTTTATATCATCAAATCTATTTTTAAGAAATTATTTTCTTCAGTATATTTTTTCCCATTTCTCTAAATGTATTTTATAAAGAATTGTTTTCTTCAGACAATGTCTGTTGCCTTTTCTAAACTTTCCTGCAAAGCTTTCATTTCCTTTCCCCATTTTTCTCCTAACTCTCTTTTAAGATCCTTTTTGAATTCTTCCAAGAGAGCTTTGTGAGATAGAGATCAACTCATATCCCCTTTGAGGCTTCATCTGGAGATATTTTGCTTTTAGTGTTCTCAGAGTTTGAGTTATGTTCTTCCTTATTTCCATAGTGACTATCTATGATCTGAGATTTTTTGCCTTTTTGCTCATTTTTTAAAAGATTAAGGTTTCCCTCTAGGGTACAAGAAAGATTGCCTCAAGCTTCCTCTTACACTTCCCTGGGACCCATGGTGCTGCAGGCTTCCCTCACTGCTGTATGGGCCTGACTAAGTCCTGCCTCTTATGCTGGGGTTCAGAGGCTCACTGTTTGTCTTCTGTAGTTGCAACAGAGAACTCCCAGCTAGTCTGCTGATTCACTGGCTTCTGAACCAGGACAGAGTAGCCATTATTACTATATATTTGGCTAAGATCCTCCCACTAGATTTCCCATGGGGGACCTCTCCACCCTGGTTCTCCTTGTATTGTGCCTGCGCTATGCCACATCCCCTCCTACCCAATTGAGGCAGACCTTTTCTGAAGTCCCTCCAAGATATCTTTTGTTGGAAATTTGTTACACTTCAAATATCTGTACATTCTGTCACTCCAAAATTCGTTCAGAGACTTTATCTGGTGTTGATTCTGAGGGAAGACTGGAAGAGCTCAGGCAAAGTCCTGTCTACTCTCTGCTTTCTTGACTCTGCCCTCCATAAATGCTTTTTAAAAGTTCATTGATTTCATGATATTTTGTTTATGTCTTATCCCTCTACCCTCAGTTGTATAGGGTGGTTATAAGTGGTTATCAGTCATTTTACCATAACTGTATTTTATAACAATTCTATCTCCTTGCTTTGACTGTGCGATGTCTGTCTTCTGAACTCCTGCTCAGAATTGCTGAGTTCTGGTATATAGTTCAAGCAGCAAATTCTTTTAATCAGGATAGGTTTAATAACACCTTGTAAATATATAAAAATAGTTTGATATTTTAATTGTGCAGCTTTGAACTTGAATATAAAGCCAAATTCTTTTAAACAAATTCTTATAAATCTCTGGAGCTAGCTGCTCATCAGATTTTGATAACCATACCATGAGGGAAAAACCCGTAAGTCAAATAGAGGATGATGAAGTGTTACTTTGCATTACTTACCACTTTAAACATTTTTGGGGTCTTCTGCATTTCATTCCTTTGTATCATTCCTTTCTCATCTCCTTTTTTACGTCACTTTTTTTTTTTTAACAGTTCATCAGAAATGCAAGGTGAAAGTTCGATAGTCTCCTTTTTTCTTAACACCTCTCAATATGACCTTAGTCTGTAATCACTTCCAGAAAATACAGAAATAGAGATTTCCTTTGTGTGCCAATAACATTTATTCCAAATAAGTGAAGGGGATGGTTAGGTGGGGGAAGAGAGAGGAGGAGACCTCAGTTCTGTCTGTCAAGGCAATGCTCTACCTATACTTCTATTCTTTATTCCTGGACACCAAATCTGATGAGTCTTTTTTTTTTTTTTAAATAATTACAAACTCCTGAAAGTTCCTTTTCCTGAGATTTCTAGAATTTATTTTCTCAATACTATCATGAAAAAACAAACAATTTAAGATGAGGGTCACATGTCTTTTAGTAGGGGGAAAAGATGACTAAGACAAGGGTCTGATTTGAGGATCAGCAAATATAATTTATTAATTAAACAAGATTTTATTGAGTATATAGAGAGAAATTGAGAGATAGAAGGTAGGGTTTGAGAGCACTGTCTGGCAGAAGCTTATACTATAATTGCAGAGGCAAGTTCTACAGCCAATGAAACAACTCAAGAAAGATTCCAAGCAATCTATGAACAAGTGTGTGATAATATGTCCCAGATTACATAAATGCACACTGAGAAAATAAAAAATTTAAAAAATCTTTTGTTTGGGTGGAGTTAGTCCTAGAGCTTCTTGCAAGAGATAAATCTTATGTAGGGCTTTGAAGAAAATAAAATATTGTCAGGACATTCCAAACCCGATCTAACATAGGTCAATCTCCGCCCAACACTTGAAAGAACAAGAGCTAGGTAAATACAGTTAGAAAGAAAGACCACATTAGTGGACAATAAGAAATAGTTTGAGCTGAACGGATAAAGGAGGGTCAAATGATAGAGTATAAAATTCAAGAGTTTAAATTTCAGGCAAGAATGAATGATGTAAAAAATGAGATGAGGAAAGAATGATATATGCAGATGAAATGCAGGGGATACCAAAAAATGTTTAAAGGGGTAACAAAAGTTCAGGAGTTGGCTTTAGTTGGATAGATAATATGCACTTATTATGAATTTTTGAGTGGCAATAAAAATAATGAAAGCTCCATTTCAGGAGATTTATCTGGCAACACAATGAAGGTAAAATTGTAATGAGAAACATTGAGAGCAAGAAATATATTAGTTACTTAGAGATGAGGTGATGATCACTGGAACTGGATTTTGCTCAAGTTAAATAGAAATGATAATTTACTGTGAAATACTCTAGTTTATTTTTTATTTATTTATTTTTTTTTTGAAAATGCTAGGTTATACCAGAGCTATTTGAATAATATTCATCTCTACATTTTATGCCATGGTCCAAAAACTTAAACTTTATTTTCACTTACCATCTTCTCAAGCATGTATTAATTTCCTAATTCATGTTTTCATTCTTAAGTCCTGGCATTTAATTGGCAAAAGAGATGAAAACATTATCTAAATGCCTAGGATCTTGCTTAATGTCATAAGATTGGATGACACTTCTGAAATTTCTTATGGAAGTACCACACAAAATCATCTGGGACAGGTAGTAGTCAACAATTTTAACAAATTGTGAAAAGAACATATATGACATATATGTCATATATGTTTTGTCATCATCTTTGTCTTGGATATTACTCAGTTTCTGTTTTGTGTAAGACAATGCTTTTCCTCCCATTCAAAACATTTTTATGGCAGCCTCCACAAGGGAGTACTCTGGTTGTTGTTCATCTTTCATTCTTGGGAAGTGGTGCCATGACATGCAAATGAATGGATTTAAGGGAGGGAGCAGCTATGCAAGGTCACCTGCCTCAATTTCCCCTCTAGAGCTATCTGGATCCATTGGCTAGATATAGATCAGGACAACTGGAGATGGTCTTGGACTTTAGGCTATTTGCAGAAGGATGGATCATCTAACAGGATCAATGAATTATTAACATGTATACATTAAGTGTCTATCTTTTGCAAATGATGTGCTAAGCTTTGGGATAACTTGCTCTATATTTAGTTTGTTGATGAAATTTAAATAACAATAACTAGCATTTACATAGTATTTTAAGTTTCGCAAAGTTTTTTTTTTTTTTTAAACAAATATCTTATATGACCCTTACAACAACTTTGGGATGAATTGTTGTTGAACAATTTTCAGTCATGATCAACTTTCTGTGATCCTATTTGGGATTTTCTTTTCTTCTTCTTCTCTTTCTTCTTCTTATGATACTTATTAACACTATGACCTTGGTCAAGTCATTTAAAACTTTTCTAAGTCTTATTTTCTTTATATGTAAAGTGGTCTTTAAGATTTCTTCTATCTATACACCTGTGATCCTATGATATTCACATTTTGTATAGACTTTACATTTTTTTATACAGTAAGCACAGAAATACTACCCAAGAACCTCAGCCTGGATTCAGTTCCTAGGTAAAGAGATAACTCTTGTCTATGACCTTGCTGGGTAGCTCTCTTGAAAAAATGTTCATTTATGTCCTTTTTTCTGGTGTCTTTTGAAGTTTGAAGAGGCTCTTCTGAGTCTGAGGTCAACCATCACTTTTATCCCATTTTTAGTTTTAGGTTTGAATGTATTTTGGCAGTTTGACTAATGTGTTTTGTTTCCTTTTATCTAGGAAAGCCAACAATCATATAAATTTGGCAAAGGTGATATCCTGGCATTTCCAGAGAAAGCAGCCAGAGCTGGAGCTCATTTGAAGTGCATTTTTCAGTGATGACTGCATGTCTTTGACAGAGCAGTGCTTAGCAGGTAAGATAATTGCCTACTGAATAGGCAAAAGCCCTCTTCATTGAAGATGCAGTAAAATACAGAAATCAAATTTGTTGAATAAGTGATTGATTGAGCCATTAACATAAGTCATGGAATGGAGTGACCAATGTCATTAAAGTTGCAACTTGGAATTATAGTTACATTATTTAGACACTTAATTGTGAGCTGATACTATATGATAAGAAACAATGAAAGGAGATGGTCAATATATGCGACTGATACTGAATTAGCAAAGTGATTGACTGCAACAGAGCTATTCGAAGTAAAGCTAGACTCAGGAAACAGGCAACGAATGTTCTAGTTAGTAACTAGTTCTAAGACTTTCAAGATTTACTTACTTTCTTTCAGTTTCAGTTTGCTTATCTGTACATGGGACACTGAAATATCTTTCCTGTTTGCTTTGCAGGGTTATTGCTAAGCTTACATAAGATAATTAGCATGAAAGCATTTTGGAAACCATGAAGTCCTGTACCTTAGTGAAGAATGGTAGAGAGAGCTATTGAATGACAAACTCTCACCTCTCAATTCTCCTCAGTGCTAGTTTCTGCTCTGATTTCTCTTGGACACTTTCTCTCTCTGGAGAATACAGTCTGTGTATATTCTGCTGGACTCCAGACAAAGAGAATCTGCTGAACACATGCAGAACAGATGCTTGAAAAAAATATCTGCCCATTCGATTGCTGTATTACTCATTTCCGCTGCCTCGCTGTCCAGGCAAACAGGAGGTCGTAGGGAGCTAGTCTTCAGGCTATTCACTAGCTTGATGCATAGAGCCCACCCAGGAAGGCTGTTGGGGTGGATATATGCATAGCCCACAAGGGGCCTTAGGCCACTTTGCCCATTTTCCAGAAACTTTTCTTTTTAGAAAGGGAGTGAGAAGTAAGAGGGCACTGAAGAGATAATGTCCAAGTAGAGTAGGGATTAGTTCTGGGGTTGATGGTGCTCAGACCTTTGGAAGATGCAATCAACATTGTGGTTAGACTGGCAGCAAGTTGGGCTGCTGGCTGTTAGGAGAAAAGATAAGAAGGAGGTTGCCAATACTAAAAGCAGACTTAGATGATGAGAATCCCTTTGTGGAAGCAGTTAGATTTGATCCTCTTCCCCTACCCCCTGCTTTTTAGTTAGTCCAAGAATTTTAAATGACTATGGAAAGGAACCTATTAAAATGTCCTTATCTCCTACAAAGAGAAATTGCAAACGTTTGTTTTGGTTCTTTAATATGACTGATTACATGATAGATATCCAAAATTTAGTTCTAGTAAAAAAAAGTTTGGTCTTTTTTAATTGGTTAAGGCCCAGTATAAGTAACACTGTATCTTAGAGAGAGAGAGAGAGAGAGAGAGAGAGAGAGAGAGAGAGAGAGTGTGTGTGAGAGAGAGAGAGAGAGAGATGAAGAGAGACACAGAGAGACAGAGAGAGAGACAGAGATAAAGAGAGACAGAGACAGAGACAGAAATAGACACACAGAGAAATAAGAGTCTGAAACAGAATCTGAGACAGATTCAGGTACAGAAACAGAGACAGAGACAGATACAGAGAAAATCGTACTGTTGATCTGTACTGGACATTTTGAACTTTAACTTCAAAAAAGTTAGTGAAATTGTTTTTAAATTGGACTCCAAATGTGGAAATGTATAAGACCTTATGAGTTCTTTAGCAGAAAAGATACAAAAAGCTGTGTTTCTTGAAGTTAAGTAAAGGATAAAATTGCTAGCTGCCTTGGCATGGACCTATATTAGATTTCATATTTTTAAAAATGTAATCCTTAACCTACCAAACAAACATTAGAGAGAGTGAGAAAAGATTAATAAGAATGAAGGAATGACAGTAGGAGGAATTGAATGAAGAAAATGGGAGGGTTTGAGGAGGAAATAGTGGATATTGATATCATTGTGATATGAGATAAGGTGAAAGGGACATTAGGGACCTTATTGTTATTGACCATGAAATTTTTTAGGGAAGTAAGAAAGGTTATGAAGAGAGGGAGTATTATAGTAAATCAGAGGGAAAAAAATTTAAAACAATTACTATGGAGAATGGTATAGAGAATTAGGGAGAAGGAAAATTTCCTTGTTGCTGAGGATCCAATTGAAATTAGGTAACATCAGTCTACAATGGACTCAGTCAGCATGGTTTGATGACTTCTTGCAGATCTGTTCACATCTTTTAAGTAGAATTGAAAGAAATGGATGGCAGGAATAATCCAGGCTTGAAATTTGGTAGAGTATGAAAGGTGATAAGATAAGAGAACAAAGATTTGAGGGGAGAGGCTTGGGCAAGTTGAATTGGTTCACCAAGTTCCCAGTCAAGACTAGGAAGAGAAAGTGCCTTTCTAATCTCTATGATACAAATGTGGTCTTGATACCTACATTATAAAGAAGTGAAACTGAAAAAGGAAATTATAGACTAATATCTATTCTGAACATATAGGTGCTTGCCTGAATACTTTCCAGTTTTGTCAAATCAAGAATTCTTATCCCATAATCAGAATCTTCTGTTTTATTGAACTCTATGCTATTGTATTTGTATTGTAATGTATTTGATTACTTTTGTGTGTTGTGTAACTAATCTAGAATTCTCTATTTCTTGATTATCATTTTTAAATATTATTTAATTATTTTGGAATTAAGTGACTTGCCCAGGGTCATCCAACTAGCAAGTGTTAATGTCTGAAGCTGGATTTGAACTCGTGTTCCTGACCTCAAGGCTGGGGCTCTATCCACTGCATCATCTAGCTATGCCTTTTAATAATATTTTAAAACAATCATTCTTTTGTAATATACTTTGAAATATGTAATATATGGTGTGGAGCCAAGATGGTGGAGAAGGCACACAGACTTTCTAAGCTCCTCTCATAGAGAGGGGAGGAACATTGTGTGAATCTTACTCTCATCAGAGTTGGCTCAAAGAGAAAATAATTGCCATATTTGTTTTACAGAGAATCTTCTCTCACCTCATTAAAAAGTGAGAGAGGAAAAGGGAAAAAGGAAAAGAGTAATAAGGGAAGGGTACAAGAAAGGGGAAGAGATTTAAAGGTGGGAGGAAGGGATCCTAAAGAGGGAGAACTGCGTGACACAAGTGGGACCCATAAGTTTAATACTGGGAAAGAGGGTAAGGGAGGGCAAGAAAACGAAAAGAATAATCTGGGGATAATAAGATGGCAGGAAATACAGAATTAGTAATTTTAACTGTAAATGTGAATGGGATGAACTCTCCCATAAAGGAGAGGCAGATAGCAGACTGGATCAAAAGTCAGAACTCTACAATATGTTGTTTACAGGAAACACATTTAAAGCAGTGAGATACGTACAGAGTAAAGGTAAAAGGCTGGAGCAGAATCTATTATGCTTCAGGTGAAGTCAAATAGGCAGAAGTAGCTATCCTTATCTCAGATCAAGCAAAAGCAAAAATTGATCTAATTAAAAGAGATAAGGAAGGAAACTATATCTTGCTAAAGGGTAGACAAAGAAGCAATATCAATAGTAAACATATATGCACCAAGTGGTATAGCATCTAACTTCCTAAAGGAGAAATTAAGAGAGTTGCAAGAAGAAATAGACAGCAAAACTATAATAGTGGGAGATCTCAACCTTGCACTCTCAGAATTAGATAAATCAAACCATAAAACAAATAAGAAAGAAATTAAAGAGGTAAATAGTATATTAGAAAAATTAGGTATGATAGATCTTTGGAGAAAACTGAATGGTGACAGAAAGACAGAGACAGACAGGGGGGTGGGGGAGATGGAGAGGAGAGAGGGACAGACAGAAAGAGAGAGAGAAGAGAGAAATGAGGCAGGCCTGCAGGAGATGAGGGTTCCTCCTGTGACTCTCAATACCCTCTTCTCTCCAGGCTTCACCATGCACAGTGAGGAGCACTTTGTTAGAGGAACATAAGATAGTTTATCTCTCAGACCTGTGGAAGAGGAAGGAATTTATGACCAAAGAAAAACTAGAGATCATTATTGATTACAAAATAGAAAATTTTGATTATATCAAATTGAAAAGTTTTTGTACAAACAAAATGAATGCAGACAAGATTAGAAGGGAAGCAAAAAACTGGGAAAACATTTTTATAGTCAAAGGTTCTGATAAAGGCCTCATTTCCAAAATACATAGAGATATGACTTTAATTCAAGGGTTCTCAAACTATAGCCTGTGGGCTAGATGCGTCAGCTGAGGACGATTATCCCCCTTACCCAGGGCTATGAAGTTTCTTTATTTAAAGGCCCACAAAACAAAGTTTTTGTTTTTACTATAGTCCAGCTCTCCAACAGTCTGAGGGACAGTGAACTGGCCTCCTATTTAAAAAGTTTGAGGACCCCTGAATTTATAAGAAATCAAGCCATTCTCCAATTGTCAAAGGATATGAACAATTTTCAGATGAAAAAATTGAAATTATTTCTAGACATATGAAAAGATACTCCAAGTCATTATTAATCAGAGAAATGCAAATTAAGAGAACTCTGAGATACCACTACACACCTTTCAGATTAGATAAGATCATAGGGAAAGATAATGCAGAATGTTGGAGGGGATGTGGGAAAACAGAGCACTGATACATTGTTGGTGGAATTGTGAATACATCCAGCCATTCTGGAGAGCAATTTGGAACTATGCTCAAAAAGTTATCAAACTGTGCATACTCTTTGATCTAGCAGTCTTACTTCTGGGCTTATATCCCAAAGAGATCATAAAGAAGGGAAAGGGGCCTGTATGTGCAAGAATGTTTAAGGCAGCCCTCTTTGTAGTGGCCAGAAACTGGAAAATGAATGGATGCCCATCAATTGGAGAATGGCTGAATAAATTGTGGTATATAAATTTATAGAATATTATTGTTCTGTAAGAAATGACCAGCAGGAGGATTTCAGAAAGGCCTGGAGAGACTTACATGAACTGATGCTGAGTGAAATGAGCAGAACCAGGAGATCATTATATACTTCAACAACAATACTATATGAAGATCAATTCTGATGGACGTGGCCCTCTTCAACAATGAGATGAACCAAGTCAGTTCTAATAGAGCAGTAATGAACTGAACCAGCTACACCCAGTGAAAGAGAAACTCTGAGAGATAACTCTACATAGAACCACTACATAGAATTCCCAATCCTTCTATTTTTGTTCGCCTGCATTTTTGATTTCCTTCACAGGCTAAATTGTACACTATTTCAAAGTCCAATTCTTTTTGTACAGCAAAACAACTCTCTGGACATGTATACATATATTGTATTTAATTTATACTTTAACATATTTAACATGTATTGGTCAACCTGTCATCTGGGGGAAATTGTGGGGGGAAGGAGAGGAAAAGTTGGAACAAAAGGTTTTGTAAATATCAATGCTGAAAAATTACCCATGCATATATCTTGTAAATAAAAAGATATAATAAAAAAAAGAAATATGTAATATGCTTTGAAATTTAGACCTGGAATTTTCTTATTATTTTCATTACTTGAGATATTCTTGACCTTTCTTCCTTCAGATGAATTTCATCATCATTCTTCGTAGTTCTGAAAAAAAAAGTCTTTTTGTAGATTCATTATCATGACATTAATTAAATTAATTAATTTCAATAGCAATACCATTTTTTGTTATTGTTTTTTGAGTTAAATGTTTTTATAAATGCCATTAGAATACTGAAAATTAGAGAACAAAGGAAGAAAAACAGACCTGTTGGTGAAGGGATGGGGTTGGGGCTCCTGTTTTTTGTTGTTGTTGTTGTTGTTTGTTTGTTTGTTTTTTGTGCAATTGGTGTGATATGGATGAAATCACCCATTGACATTTCTCATTAAATTCCTTGATCATTTGGCTATGTGTGTTTGTGTATGGGGGGATTTCTGTGCTAATTTCTGTGCTAAGTAGTCATGTAGAAACTACATCATGTGTCTTCCATTCAGGCAAGCATCTTGGAGGAAGTCTAAATTATTAAGCTTGTAAGATTTTTCTAATAATATCATTTTTATTATGTTGACTTTACCAACCCATCAGCAATGTATATTTTTCTGATTAGTTAATTTTTTCACGTTTCTATTAGTGTTTTTGAAATAATTGAATCCATATAGTTTCAAGGGTTGTTTTGGTAGAAAGGGTCCCAAATATTTTATATATTTCATAGTTATTTTGAATATAATTTCTCTATCTATCTCTTCCTGCTGGATTTTGTTGGTAATATATAAGAATGCTTATGATTTATGTGGATTTATTTTATATCTTGCAACATTGTGCTGAAAATGAGATATTATAAAATGCTTTATGAAATATTATAAAACGCTGGCAATTAATTCTAATTTGCTTTTTAGGTTTTCTACGTAAATCATCATATTTTAAAGAGTAAAAAAATCCTCTTTGATTATGCTTATTACCTCAGTATCTCCTTTTTATTTTATTTCTATAGCTAGTATTTCTAGTACTAATTTAAATAATTTTATTTTTTAAATGTCTCTAACTTTTCTTCATTATATATAATATCTTCCCTTGGTTTTAGATAAATATCATTCACTATATTAAGAAAAGATCCATGTATTTCTATGCTTTTTACTGCTTTTTAAAAAATCGAATTTAGATTAGAGTATTAGATTCTTTTCAAAATATTTTTCAGATCTTAAAAGAGGGAAAAGAATCTACACATGCAAAAATGTTTGTAGCAGCTCTTTTTGGGATGGCAAAGAATTGGAAAATGAGCAGCTGCCCATCAGTTGGGGAATGGCTGAATAGGTTATAGTATATTAAAGTAATGGGATATTATTATTCTATAAAAATAACAAGCAAGTTGATTTTAAAAAGGCCTGGAAATATTTACAAAAATTGATTCAGAGCGAAGCTAGCAGAACCAAAAATACATTGTATATAATAACAGCAAGATTGTGCGATAATCAACTAGACTCCTCTTAGATCACAATTATGTGTACCTTCCTAAGATTCCATATCTTCTTAAAGATATAATAATATTATTCCTCTTCTTTATGCATGGGACTTTTGAAGCTGATTGTTTTTATATATGTCTTTGGATCTATGATCTCATTAATGAAGGTCTTCCTTTTAATGTTAGAGATTGCAACACATCTATATCTTTTCATCTTGTTTATCTTTTGTCTATATCCCTCCATAAATCCTTCAAAGATTCTACCAAATGTGCTAAAGACCTTATATTAGATTTTTTTTAATAATAGCTTTTTATTTTCAAAATATATGCTAAGATAGTCTTCAGCATTTAGTTTGCAAAACCTTGTGTTTCAAGTTTTTCTCCATCTCTTTTCTGCAACTCTTCTCCTAGACAGCAAATAATCCAATATATGGCAAACGTGCAATTGTACTCAATTTCTTTTTAAAATAGCTTTTTATTGACAAAACATATGCATGGGTAATTTTTCAACATTGACCCTTGCAAAAATTTCTGTTCCAACGTTTCCCCTCCTTTCCTCCACCTCCTCCCCTAAATGGCAGGTAGTCCCATACATGTTAAATATGTTAAAGCCTATGTTAAATACAATGTATGTATATATATTTATACAGTTGTCTTGCTACACAAGAGAAATTGGATTTAGAAAGAAAGTAAAAATAACCTGGGAAGAAAAACAAAAATGTAAGCAAACAAAACCAGAAAGAATGTAAATGCTATGCTGTGGTCCACACTCATTTGCTAGTGTTCTTTTACTGGGTGTAGCTGGTTCTGTTCATTATTGATCAATTGGAACTGATTTGGATCCTCTCATTGCCGAAGATAGCTACTTCCATCAGAACTGATCCTCATATAGTATTGTTGTTGAAGTGTATAATAATCTCCTGGTTCTGCTCATTTCACTTAGCATCAGTTCATGTATGTCTCTCCAAACCTTTCTGTATTCATCCTGCTAGTCATTTCTTACAGAACAATAATATTCCATAACATTAATATATTATAATTTATTCAGCCAATCTTCAATTGATAGACAACCACTTAATTTCCAGTTTCTAGCCACTACAAAGAGGACTGCCACAAACATTTTTGCACATATAGGTCCCTTTCCTTTCTTTAAGATCTCTTTGGGATATAAGCCCAGAAATAAGACTGATGGATCAAAGGGTATGTACAGTTTGATAACTTTTTGAGAATAGTTCCAAATTGTTCTCCAGAATGGTTGGATCCATTCACAACTCCACCAACAATTCATCAGTGTCCTAGTTTCCCCACATCCCCTCCAATATTAGTCATTATTTTTTCCTGTCATCTTAGCCAATCTGAGAGGTGTGTAGTGGTAGTGCTAGATCTTTTGAAATTGCATGTTTGATAATAGAGCATAGAAGTGGTCCATCTATTGATTATTTTTAACTCAACAACTCACTTCCTTCTCTGCCCTATCCCTCTCTAAGGATATCTTTTGTGTTATTTCTTCTGCTTAGTTCTTTATCAGTAATATGTTGCAGTCTAGTTATACCCAATGTTCAACTTGCTATTGTTCTTTAGGATACCCAAACTTACCTGATTGAACAATATGGTACTTTTAGCTATGTAGTTAAATATTGATTTTGAAAATGTGTCCCTTTGTTTGTTTGTTTTTTTTTTTTTTCTCTTTAATTTTGTTTCTGGTTCATTAACTAAACTTAGTGTATACATAAAACACATATACTGATGAATCAATTCAGTGGGTTGCCCATTCATATATCATAACTATTGTTTGGATTATAGGGATTCTTCATCTATTTATGTTTTTTAGGAAGTTCTTCAATGATACAAGCTTATTGCAATAACCATATGTCATTTGTGAAATATGTCTTCCACAATTCAGGGGTTAGAAGAGAGATCTTTCTGTAATCTAGAAAATCCATATAAAATTTTTTGGTTTTCCCTTCATACCAGAGAATAAGTCTGAATTATTATGGTATTAAAAGACAAAATAAAATATGTTTTGCATTTCTAATTTTTTTCTGTGTCTTCTGCTGACCTTTGCATGTTTTCTATGGCTTCTGCAAAACTTTCCCCAAAATTACCATTTAATTTCTCCTTTTTTCTCTCTTTTTTCTTTCCCTTCCTTCCTCTCTCCCTCCCTCTCTCTCTCTCCCCCTCCTTCCCTCCTTTCCTCTCTCCCTCTCTCCCTTCCTTCCTTCCTTCTTTCCTTCCTCCTTCCCTCTTTCCTCCTTTCCTTCCTTCCTTCCTTCCTTCCTTCCTTCCTTCCTTCCTTCCTTCCTTCCTTCCTTCCTTCCTTCCTTCCTTTCTTTCTTTCTTTCTTTCTTTCTTTCTTTCTTTCTTTCTTTCTTTCTTTCTTTCTTTCTTTCTTTCTTTCTTTCTTTCTTTCTTTCTTTCTTTCTTTCTTCTTTTCTGTCAAATAGGTTCCCAAGAGCTATTTGTTAATTATTTATTTATGCCTTAGAAATCAGCAAATGCTTGATTTATATCTTTGTTCATTGTCTAGACTTATGAATTATTGTTGGTTAGTCATTTCATTAGCATGACTCTTCATGACCCCATTTGGGATTTTCTTGGCAAAGTTACTGGAATAATTTGCCATTTCTTCTTTAGCTTATTTTATAGATGAGGAACCATTAAGTGACAATTTTAAGTGACTTGTCCACAGTCAGAGAGCAATAAGTATCTGAGGCTAGATTTTACCTAAGGGAGATGAATCTTTCTGATTTCAGGATGGGCGTTCAATTAACTGCGTTCCTTAAATGCCCAGATTTATGAAAGTGATGAAGAAAATGTTAAGATCAGAGACTAAACTTAAAAGTTACATTTTTTCCCCTGGAGGATACTTGCCAGAGAAGACCATTGGATATAGTTCATTAGAGTCTATTGAACTAAATTTAGTAAGGGTAGCTATGTGATCTCATTATCACTATAACTTTCTATTTTATTCTTCATTTTCCATAGCATAGATCACTCTTTTCATAGTATAGATCACCCTAATTGACACAATCAAAAGCATAGTTGAGCAATATGGTTCTCCCTCTGTCAATCATTATGGTTGTCCCTTTCCTAAAGCCTCTCCCAGGTCCTATTTCCATTTAATAAGACTATCCTTATCTAACTTGTGATCAATGTAGTATAAGAAAATTTAGAAGAGGAAAACTCCAAAATGGTAGTGACTCAAAGTACAAAAAGAATGTATGGAAATGTATGGAAAACCATACTTATTGGCATATAAAAAAGACTTTTTAAGGCATATGTATCAATATTATACCTGTATATTTTCTTTTATCAAGAAAACATTTGTATGGATTAAATAATCTGGTGAAGTGGTCTTGATTTTTATGGTTTCCTAAAGCTATTCCTATTTTATAGAGATTAGTTCCACTAGAAGCCCCAGGTTTCCTGTTTTTATTATACACACTTCATACAGTGATTTAAGCCAAATAGTCCATTGCAGAGTTTGGAAAGAAGTCTGTTTAACACAGTAAACTGCACTGCTTCTTCTAGCAAGGCTTCTTGCTAAGGGAAGTTGGTCACACATGAGGCAGAGATATTATAGCTTTTTATTTACGATAAATGCATGGGTAATTTTTCAGCATTGACCCTTGCAAAACCTTCTGTTCCAACTTTCCCCTTCTTCCCCCTTCCCTCTCCCCCAGATGGCAGGTAGATCAATATGTTAAATATGTTAAAGTATATGTTAAATACAATATTTGTATACATAGCCATATAGTTATTTTGCTGCACAAGAAGAATTGGACGTTGATATAATGTAAAATTGACTTGAGAAGGAAATCAAAAATGCAAGCAGATAATAACAGAGGGATTGGAAATGCTATGTAATGATTTGCACTTATTTCCCAGAGTTCTTTTGCTGAGTGTAGCTATTCATTATGTAACAAATGGAACTGATTGGTTCATCTCATTGTTGAAGAGAGCCACATCCATCAGAATTGATCATCATATAGTATTGTTGTAAGTATATAATGATCTCCTGGTCCTGCTCATTTCACTCAACATGTAAGTTTCTCCAGGCTTTTCTGAAATCCCCCTCCTGGTCATTTCTTACAGAGCAATAATATTTTACAACATCCACATACCACAATTTATTCAGCCATTCTCCAATTGATGGGCATCCATTCAATTTCCAGTTTCTAGCCACTACAAAGAGGGCTGCCACAAACATTTTTGCACATACAGGTCCCTTTCTCTTCTTTAAGAACTTTTTGGAATATAAGCCCAGAAAAAAGACTGCTGGATCAAAGGGTATGCACAGTTTGATAACTTTTTGAGCATAGCTCCAAATTGCTCTTCAGAATGACTGGATGTATTCACAATTCCACCAACAATGTATCAGTGTCCCAGTTTTCCCACATCCCTTCCAACATTCAGCATTATCTTTTCCTGTCATTCTAGCAAATCTGAAAGGTGTGTAGTGGTATCTCAGAGTTGTCTTAATTTGCATTTCTCTGATTAATAATGATTTGGAGCATCTTTTCATATGCCTAGAAATAGTTTCCATTTCTTCATCTGAAAATTGTTCATATCCTTTGACCATTTATCAATTGGAGAATGGCTTGATTTCTTATAAATTAGAGTCAATTCTCTCTATATTTTGGAAATAAGGTCTTTATCAGAACTTTTGAATGTAAAAAATGTTTTCCCAGTTTATTGTTTCCCTTCTAATCTTTTCTGCATTGGTTTTGTTTGTTCAAAAGCTTTTTGATTTGATATAATCAAAATTTTCTATTTTGTGATCAATAATGATCTCTAGTTCTTTTTTGGTCACAAATTCCTTCCACCTCCACAGGTCTGAGAGGTAAACTAGCTTATGTTCTTCTAATTTATTTATAATCTCATTCTTTATGCCTAGATCATGTTGACCTTATTTTGGTGTATGGTGTTAAGTGTGGGTCAATGCCTAGTTTTTGCCATACTAATTTCCAATTTCCATCAGTTTTTGTCACACAGTGAATTTTTATCCCAAAAGCTGGGATCTTTGAGTTTGTCAAACACTAGATTATTAAAGTTATTGACTATTTTGTCCTGTGAACCTAACCTATTCCATTGATCAACTAGTCTATTTCTTAGCCAATACCAAATGATTTTGGTGATCGCTGCTTTATGATAACATAGTTTTAGACCTGTTACAGCTAGGCCACCTTCATTTGATTTATTTTCATTATTTCCCTTGAAATTCTTGAACTTTTGTTCTTCCAGAGGAATTTTGTTGTTATTTTTTCTAGGTCAGTAAAATAGATTTTTGGGAGTCTGATTAGTATAGCACTAAATAAATAGATTAGTTTAGGTAGAATTGTCAGTATTGTCATCTTTATTATGTTTGCTTGACCTATCCAAGAGCACTTAATAATTTTTCCAATTGGTTAGATCTGACCTTATTTGTGTGAAAAGTGTTTTATAGTGTTGTTCATAAAGTTCCTGACTTTCTCTTGGCAGATAGATTTCCAAATATTTTATACTATCGGCAGTTACTTTAAATGGAATTTCTCTTTGTATCTCTTGCTGTTGTATTTTGTTAGTGATATATCAGAATGCTGATGATTTATGTGGATTTATTTTGTATCCTGTAACTTTGCTAAAGTTGTGGATTATTTCTAATAGCTTTTTAGTAGAATCTCTGGGGTTCTGTAAGTATACCATCATATCATCTGCAAAGAGTGATAATTTGGTTTTCTCATTACCTAGTCTAATTCCTTTAATCTCTTTCTCAACTCTTATTGCTGAAGTTAGCACTTCTAATACCAGATTGAATAGTAATGGAGATGATAGGGGGCAACCTTGTTTCACTCTTGATCTTATTGGGAATGGTTCCAGTTTTTCCACATTACTTATGATGCTTACTGATGGTTTTAAATAGACGCTACTGATTATTTTAAGAAAACATCCATTTATTCCTGTACTCTCAAGTGTTTTTAATAGGAGTGGATGTTGGATTTTATCAAATGCCTTTTCTGCATTTATTGAGATCATCATATGGTTTTTGTTAATTTGGTTATTGATATAGGCGATTATGCAAATAGTTTTCCTAATATTGAACCAGCCCTGCATTTCTGGTATAAATCCTATTTAGTCATGGTATATTATCCTGGGGATGATTTTCTGTAATCTTTTTGCTAATATTTTATTTAAGATTTTAGCATCAAGATTTATTAGGAGATTGGTCTATAATTTTCTTTTTCTGTTTTCATCCTACCTGGTTTAGGTATCAGTACCATGTCTGTGTCATAAAAGGAATTTCATAGGACTCCTTCATTCTCTATTTTTAAAAATAGTTTATATAACCTTGGAGTTAATTGTTCTTTAAATGTTTGATAGATTTCACATGTAAATCCATCTGGTCCTGGGGATTTTTTCTCAAGGAGTTGATTAATAGCTTGTTCTATTTCTTTTTCTGAAGTGGGACTATTTAAGCAACTTCCTTCCTTCTCTGTTAATCTAGACAGCCTATATTTTTGAAGATAGTCATCCATTTCACTTAGGTTGTCAAATTTATTGACATAAATTTGAGCAAAGTAACTCCTAATTATTGCTCTAATTTCCTCTTCATTGGTGGAAAATTCTCCCTTTTCATTTTTAAGACTAACAATTTCATTTTCCTCTTTCCTTTTTCTGATCAGATTTACCACAGGTTTATCTATTTTGTTGGTTTTTTCATAAACCTAACTCTTAGTTTTATTTATTAATTCAATAGATTTTTTACTTTCAATTTTATCAATTTCTCCTTTTAATTTTAGAATTTCAAATTTAGTGTTTGATTGGGGGGGTTTTAATTTGCTCTTTTTCTAGCTTTTTAAGTTGCAAACCCAATTCATTGATCTTCTCTTCCTCTATTTTATTCAAGTAAGCCTCTAAAGATATAAAATTTCCCCTTATAACCGCTTTGGCTGCATCCCATAAATTTTGGTATGTTGTCTTATTATTGTAATTCTCTTGGGTGAAATTATTGTGTCTTTGATTTGCTGTTTCACCAATTCATTTTTTAGGATGAGATTATTTAGTTTGCAATTACTTTTTGGTCTATTTATCCCTAACTTTTTGTTGAATGTAGATTTTATTGCATTGTAATCTGAAAAGAATGCATTTACTATTTCTGCCTTTCTGCATTTAATTTTGAGGTCTTTATGTCCTAATATATGATCAATTTTTATATAGGTTCCATGAACTTCTGAGAAAAAAGTGTACTTCTTTATGTCTTCATTCAGTTTTCTCCAAAGAGCTATCATACCTAACTTTTCTAATATTCTAGTGACCTCTTTAATGTCTTTCTTATTTGTTTTGTGGTTTGATTTATCTAATTCTGAGAGTGCAAGGTTGAGCTCTCCCATTATCATAGTTTTGCTGTCTATTTCTTCTTGCCACTCTGTTAACTTCTCCTTTAGGAAGTTAGATTCTATAACACTTGGTGCATATGTTTAGTATTGATATTGCTTCATTGTGTATGCTACCTTTAGCAAGATATAGTTTCCTTTCCCTATCTCTTTTAATTAGATCAATTTTTGCTTTTGTTTGATCTGAGATCAGGATGGCTATCCTTGCTTTTTTTACTTCACCTGAAGCATAATAGATTCTACTCTAGCCTTTTATCTTTACTCTGTATGTATCATCCTGCTTTAAATGTATTTCCAATGAACAACATATTGTAGGGTTCTGGCTTTTGATCCAGTCTGCTAGCCACCTCTGCTTTATGGGAGAGTTCATCCCATTCACATTTACGGTTAAAATGACTATTTCTGTATTTCTTACCATCTTATCCCCAAATTATGCTTTTCCTTTTCTTTCTCCCCTTACCCCCCTCCACAGTATTAAACTTATGAGCACCACTTGCCTCACGCAGCTCTACCTCTTTAGAATCCCTCCTACCCCCTTTTAGTCCCTTCCCCTTTCTTATACCTTTCCCATATTAATCTTTTCCTTTTACCTTTTCTTCTCCCACTCTTTAATGAGGTGAGAAGTTTCTCTGTAAACCAAATATGTCTAATATTTTCTCTTTGAGCCACATCTGATGAGAGTAAGATTCACACAATGTTCCTCCCCCTCCCTAAATTCCCTCAGATATGATAGATTTCCTTTGCCTCTTTGTGGGATGTAATTTCCCTCTTTTCATCTCCCCTTTTTACCTTTTTTTTTTGATACTATCCCCTTTCTACTTCTACTTCCCTTTTTTATGTTATATCAGTAAAATCAAATTATGCATACACTTTTTATGTATGTCCATAACAGATATACGGTTCTCAAGAGTTCCTTTTACCTTTTTCTGCTTCTCTTGAGTCCTATATTGGAGGTCAAATTTTTTGTTCAGCTCTGGTTTTTTCATTAGAAATAAGTGGAATTCACCTGTTTTATTAAATGTCCATCTTCTTCCCTGGAAGAAAATGCTCAGCTTAGCTGGGTAGTTTATTCTTGGCTGCATTCCATGTTCTTTTGCCTTTCAGAATATCAGATTCCAGGCCCTTCGATCCTTTAATGTGAAAGCAGCTAGATCCTGAGTGATCCTTATTGTGGCTCCTCGGTATTTTAATTTTTTTTTTTCTGGCTGCTTGTAATATTTTTTCCCTTAGTCTGATAGTTCTGAAATTTAGCCACAATATTCCTTGGAGTTTTTATTTTGGAGTCTCTTTCAGAAGGTGTTTGATGAATTCTTTCAATGCCTATTTTACCTTCTGCTTCTATTACATCTGGGCAGTTCTCTTTGATGATTTCCTGTAAAATAGTATCTAGGCTTTTTTTCATCATAATTTTCAGGAAGTCCAATAATCCTCATATTATCTCTTCTAGATCTCTTTTCCAGGTCTGTTTTTTTTTTCAAGTAGATATTTAACATTTTTTTCTATTTTTCCATTTTTTTGGTTTTGCTTGACTGATTCTTGATGTTTCAATGGATCATTCATTCCTATTTGTTCAGTTCTGATTTGTAATGAGTTATTTTCTTCATTAGTTTTTTAAAATTTATTTTTGCATATGTCTAATTGAGTTTTTAAATAAGTTGTTTTGCTCTATGGAATTTTTTTTTTCCATTTCACTAATTTTTTTTAACTGAGTTATTTTCTTTTTCCAATTCACAAATCCTACTTTCCTGGGAGTTCTTTCTCTTTTTCATTTCACAAATTCTGTTTCCCTGGGAGTTATTTATCTTTTCCAATTCACATTTCAGGAAATTGTTTTCTTTTTCCACTTTATCAAATTTTTCTTTTAATAAATTATATGCCTTTTCCATACTCTCTTGCATAGCTTCTCTTTCCATTCCCCATTTTTCTTCTAGCTCTCTTTTAAGATCTTTTATAATTTCTTCTAAGAGAAACTTGTGTGATGAGGCCCAGATTATATTTCCCTTTGGGACTTCATCTAGGGACTGTCTGCTATTAGTCTCCTCAGGGTTGAAAACCTGCTCTCTTTCTGTATAGAAGCTATCATGGTTAGAGTTTGCTTGGTTTTTTACTCATTTTAAAAAAAAGCTTTTAGAGTCTGCCTTCAGGGCAAGTAGGTTACCAGCTTCCTCTGAAGAACAGGGATATATATATATAGTAGCTGTCCTGCAAACAAGCTGCAAAGAGTGGCCCAATTGTGGAAGTGCCCTGGGAAGAGTCACGCAGCAGAAGTGTCTCTGCCCTGGGAAGCATGCCCCGGGCAGACCCCGACTCTCCCCACGGCAGATTTGTGACTGCCCCCCTGCTGTGCAGAAGTGTGGTTGCCCTGGGAAAAGCCCAATGCTGCAGAATGCAGCTGCACAGCTGTGCTGTGGTAGTGCTAAGTCACTTACAGTGCTGGGTTGGTGTGGCCAGGTCCTATTAAACTATAGTGTTTTGGAATACACTCTACCTTTGGCATTTGTGTAACTTCTCTGCTGATCTACTGCTTTGCAACTCAAGTAGAACAGCTAACCTGTGATAGAGTGCTCCCTGCAAATTCTCCATCCATGGAGACTGCTCCTGCCCTGGTCTATTCAGTGTGCTAGCCTCTGTGTTCTGCCTCCCTGTCTGGGCTGGTCTGCTCCCAATGATCAGGACAAACCTTTTCTGGCAATCTGCCAGATTCTCTCTGGCTGGTAATTTGTTGTACTCCCAATATTTGTGGATTTTACTAGTCAAGCACTATTTCTGAAGCTGAATTTTGTAATTAATAGTGAGAGTAGAAGGGCAGCTTAGAATGACGCATATGTCTTTTCTGCCATCTTGGCCCTGCCTCCTATTTTTTAACTTTTAAAAGATTTGTCTAAGCTGGAGTTATTGAGTTCTTGGATATCAGAATCTATACTCCTGTGTAAGAAAATTAGAACACTAATGCACTATTGGTGGAGATGTGAACTGATCCAATCATTTTGAAGAGTATTTTGGAATTATGCCCAAAGGGCAACCAAAATACGTATACACTTTGATCCTGCAATACCACTACTAGGCCTATATTCCAAAGAGATTATGAAAAAGAAAAAAAGACTTACATATGCAAAAATGTTAATAGCAGTCCTTCAGTAATAGTAAAATATT
This sequence comes from Antechinus flavipes, assembly GCF_016432865.1. Taxonomy (NCBI): domain Eukaryota; kingdom Metazoa; phylum Chordata; class Mammalia; order Dasyuromorphia; family Dasyuridae; genus Antechinus; species Antechinus flavipes. The sequence goes on from NC_067403.1 coordinate 136,717,198, forward strand.
TTAAATCAAGGGGATACTCATCATTTGGGGAATAGCTGAACAAGCTGTAGTATATGAAATAATGGAATACTATTGTTTAGTAGGAAATATTGAACAGGCAGAAGTCAGAAAAACCTGGAAAGATTTATATGAACTGATGCAAAGTAAAATGAGTAGAACCAGGAAAACATACACACACATTTCCAATTATGAATGACTCAGCTTTTCTTAGTAAAGCAATAGTCCAATACAAGAATGGACTCTGAATACCTACAAAAGCATATTTTTTTTTTTTACTTTATTCTTTTTCGTGTTTTTTCTCCTATTTCTTCTTTCACAACTGTGACTAACATGGAAATGTTTTATCTGATAGCACATGTATAACCTATGTCACATTGCTTATCTTTTTAGAAGAGGAGAAAAGAGAAAGGAAGGGACAAAAAAGTTTAAAAATCAAACTTTTGTAAAAATGGATGTTAAAGATTGCCTTGCCATGTAAATATTTTTTTGGGGGAGACTTTTTTCTTTTAAAGTTTGCACCTAAAATTCAGAGAGCCTGTCTCTCCTCTATTTGGAGTCTTATCCTTTAGCATAGTGCTCGGCACATAATTTATACATTTAACAAATGCTTTTTTCATCCATGTGTCCATTCATTCATTCATTCATAGTACTGTAATATTAGACATATGATAGAGCAAAACTGTGTGGTTTTGCAAATAGGCTCCCTTCCAGGTAACTTGGTTCACACAGAATTAACAATATATACAGTTCAGAGTGGAGTTCTATCTATTCAAAGCACATGGCAACCTGATTAGCCAAGAACAGAAAAGATTGGTAGCGTCTGCACAGAAGGATGTAATAATTGTTAACATGGTTTAAATTCACAAAAGGCAACAAATATCTATTGACTTTGATAAACCAGACAGAGGAGGAGTCAGGTTTCCTGTGTGGAGGCGAGCCCTAGACAATTTTTGTTGTTTTCCTGGAATCTGTATAAATGAGACTTTGGTGCAAGTTGACTGGGTAAACAGGGAGTGAACAAGTTGTTTGGCCACTCAGAAACAACAGTTTGTACTCTGGCCAGGAAGAACAGACTAAGTTAATTGTTAACTAAGTTAATTGTTAAATGATGGAGCTTGTGTCCACTGATCTATCTTCCCAACAGAGAAGAACCATTCCTAGTTTGTTGAAATGATTACTGTTGTCATATCTGCTTGTTTTATCGAAATATCACAAATGCCAGTTTTAATGTTAAATATGTGTGCATTTGGAAAACAAAAATGGAGGCACTTCAAGGTTCTGTCTATGCACACTCCATTAAGTCTTCAGACATTTCAAAAAATCTGGAATCAGATTAGCATTTTCTGTGAAGAACAAACCTACTTTTTGGAGACATCATATCCTCATTGAATAAACTACTTAAGAAGAGTATTTTTGTAGTTGACTAATCTATTTGATGTGAGAAAAAAAATCATATGCAGGTGACCTTATCTCTTTCTCTAAATATCTTGGATGTCTTAAGTGCTATAAAATTTTTCTACATGTTTCATCACTTTCTTATTTCCTCTGACTGCCTCCTCCCTCAGGTATTATAATTGGGCCAAGATAAGGCACCACAGCACAGAATGCCTGGGAATAAGTAGAAAGGATAATGATTTTTGTGGTATTATGGGGGAGGATGTGATCCATTTGAATAAAAATTATTTGGGTTGGCTTTCAAAGACATTCCCAGATCTTTAGCCAGAAAAATAAAAGTTTCATCTGAGTTTATAATTTTGCATCTCTAAGCCCCAAAGGGTTATATGTATGTGTGTATGTAGGTTGAATTCCCCTTCCTACTCCATTGTGTGTATGTGTTTTCCTTTGCAATTTACAATAGCTTCATGCTATATGAGCTATTAAGTCATTTTATGGAAGTCCTGAGGAAATGCTGATCTATGCCATCAACAACCATAAACACAGCTGTTAATCGTCAGTGTTTCTGTTTTCCTGAAGGAAACTGAGAAATGTCAATGATTTTAACAGTTTGATGATGTTACTGTTTGAGAGACTTTGAGAAGTCTTGATTTGTAATGGGCCTTGTTGGTTCTTCTGCATTTATTGTTTTGTCCTCAAAGAATATATATTAACAGGTGTCTTTGATAGTAGAAAACCAACCCATCTCCCACCTCCCCCACTCCCTTACCATATAAAGAATGAAAAGAAAAGATGAATTGTTATAAGGAATAAAAATACGCTATTAAGACAAAGCCTGAGGGAAAGACTATTTAGCCAAAAGGGAAAATTACAATTGTTCTAATAGCTCTTATTACATAGTTTATGAATGTGTTCATTGTTTATGTTTGTGCATATGCACATTTGTGTGTGTGTGTTTAAAATTTATTTTAAACAATTTTCCCTGAGGCTACTCACCTGCAGTCAGGAATATTCAGGTTGAGTAATTAGGGAAAGGAAAGGTGAAACATAGAGTGGAGATTTTATTCAGCCAGAGCAGAATTTTTCCTCCAAGGAAAATAAGATGTCAGTGGAGACCAGAACTGGGAGAGGTTCTCTTTGTGGAAGTTAGTTGGTCAGGATGAAAAAAGGGAGAAAGAATTGAGACAGACTCAAGCTTCTTTTAATTTATGACTGCCAGTGATGGCTAGAACAATTTAGACTCCCTCATACAGCCTATCCTATAGTGGGTCTTCTATCAAAAGTCAAACTCTGGGTGTGGGTCTACAAAACTCTTTGCAAACTCAGGCACATTGCCTGAACTTTGCTAAAATGTAATTGGAAATGTTAAATTAGATAAATAAAAATACAGTATTACATAGATACTGTTAATTTGTGGTATTTTAAGTCAACATACTGCTAGCAGTATTCAATTTCTATTTGAATTTGACAGCTTTAGAGAAAAGAGTTCAGGACTTAGAATTTGTTGAGCCTTGAGATAGAACTCTTACTCTAGTACATAGTAATATTATAATATTTCCTCATTTGAAGAATGAGGGGCTAGATTAGATAACCTCTAAGGTTTCTTCCAACATGGTCCTAAAATCCTTTTCTGAGCCTCAGTTTCTGTATTTGCCATATTAGGAAAACCCTATAATATCTATACTTTGTACATGAAGTTATATGGCCTACATGAAATTACAAATGCATCATGTTTTGTAAACCTTGTATTGATGCATAAATGCTACTTATTATTATTATAATTGATAGATGCCTGGTGAATTGTATCTTATAGAAAGATGAATAGTATACTATCTTTGGAATTTGAGTTCCTGAACTCAAGGCCTACCTTATATGCATGTTATCTTTCTGATCTTATGAAAATAATTTAGTGTCCCTGAGTTTTAGTTTAGTAGTAAGTTTAGTTTAGTAAGAAGTATTTAGACTAAAGCAAGTGTTCTTACAAAAATCCTTGTAAGGGTTTGTGTTAGGGATCTATTTAATAGTTTTGTAAAACTCATGGGCTTAGTCTTAGAACAATGATTTTAGATTCATTAAAAAATCTCAAAAGAAACTGATTATATTGAAATACCAAATTCATAGAACTCTGGTTCAGTATTCCTTAATTTGCTGATTCCTGAGGTTTCCTTTGGGGTCTACATCAGTGATCCTATGAACAGAAAAAAAAAGATAGACTAGAGGCAAATAAAAGAAAAAATGTCTAGTGGCAAGTAAGATTAAAAGTAATATTTTCTCTTTGTGTTTGCCTCTGTCTCTACCTTAACTTCCTTTTAAGAAGAGAAAATTTCTAATAGGGATAATCAGAAATATTGAGGTTTGGGGGAGTCATTAGCATCAAATAACTTAGCATTTATTAAGCACCTATTATATGCCAGTCACTATGCTTAATGATAGAATATAAAGAAAAACTAAAGGAATCCTTGCCCTTAATAATCTCATGTGTAAAGAGGAAGGCAACATTCAAACAATTATGTGCAAATAAGAAAAATATAGGATAGTTTGGAAGTGATCTTAGAGAGAAAACCTAGAAATAAGGGGAATCAAAAAGGACTTCTTGAAGATGAAATTTTGCCTGAGATTTGAAGAAAGTTATTGTTGTTGTTGATGATGATGATGATGTAGTGAGGGAAGCCAAGAGATGGAGATAAAAAGGGAAAGCTTAGCAAGCACAAAGGACAGTAATATGTAATAATGATAACAAGAAGAAGTAAAGGGAGTAGGAGGGAGAGAGGAAGGAGAAGGAAGAGGAGGAGGAAAACAAGAAGGAGGAGGAGAAGGAGTAAGAAGAAGAAGAGGAGGAGGAGGAAGAAGATGAGGAGAAGGAGGAGGAGGAAGAAGAAGAGGAGGAGGAGGAGGACTGAAAAGGATATAGGAAACCAGATTTTGATTAAAAGTCAAACAGAAGATTTTATATTTGATGTTAAAGGTGATAAGTACCACATAATCTATTGAACAAAAAGATGACATGATTATATCTGGGCTTTACAAATGATATTTTGATTGTTAAGAGGAATATAGACTGGAGGGGAGATAGACTAATGGAGAGAATAATGATATAATAACTTTGAGATGCTTTAGATCTTTTCTTTTTACTTTTTAATTAGTTATCTCATCATAATCTCTTGTCTTTTTTTAGCTGTTTGTTAATATATTTTATCTCCCCCCCCCAACATGTAATTACATGTTGAACCAATTTTAAACATTTTTAAGCTTTTTATTTTCAAAATATATACATGGATAAATTGAATCAATTCTGTATATATTTTAGAAATGAGGCCTTTATCAGAACCCTTGAAGCTAAATTGTTTCCCCAGTTTATTGCTTCCCTTTTAATCGTGTCTTGCATTGATTTTGTACAAAAACTGTTTAACTTAATATAATCAAAATTATGCATTTTGCATTCAATAATGTACTGAAGTTCTTTGACCACAAATTCCTTCCTTTTTCACAAATCTGAGAGGTAAATTATCTTTTGTTTTTCTAATTTGCTCTAATATCACTCTTTATGTCTAAATCATGAACCCAATGTAATCTTATCTTGGTATGAGGTGTTAGATGTGGGACAATGCCTAGTTTCTGCTATACTAATTTCTAATTTTCCCAGCAGATTTTGTCAAATAGTGAATTCATATCCCAAAAGCTGGGGTCTTTGGGTTTGTCAAACATTAGATTACTATAGTCATTGATATTTTTGTTCTGTGAAACTAACCAATTCCATTGATCAACTACTCTATTTATAATATAGTTTTAGTTCTGGTACAACTAAGCTATTTTCACTTGCATTTTTTCCCATTAATTCTCTTGAAATTCTTGACCTTTTGTTCTTCTTTTGTTGTTGTTGTTGTTGTTGTTGTTATCATTTTTTTCTAGCTCCGTGGAGTAATTGCTTGGGAGTTTGATTGGCATGGCCCTGACTTGTGATGACCACGTATTTAAAATTAGCCGGAGTCAGGAATTCAGGTTAAGGGAAAAATCTTCAATCTTTATTGAAGTGAAGAGGTGAAGAAGAATTGTGATAGCAATATGGGCAGACAGGAAGCCAGCTAGCAGAGGGGGATTGGAGGTGAAGGACGGTCGCAATAGCAACGCGAGCAGCTGTGACAAGATGCCAGCCAGCAGTCTCTCTTTCCGCTTCCCTTTCCCGCCCCCTTGCCTCCACCCACCAAAATCGTCATTTCCTATACAACACATCAGGACTTGCACAAAGAGTGGGCCGGGGGCCATTCTTTCTCCAAGCTTATATATTAATAGACTATTTAGCCTCACCTGCTTGGGACCTCAGTGCATCAGCTCGAGTCTCAGCTCATTACATTGACTAAGTAGATTAATTTAGGTAGTATTTTTAATACTGAATAAGTAGATTAATCTGGATTGTTATTTTTATATTAGCTTAGCCTTCCCATGAACACTTGATATTTTTCTAAGATATTATATCTAACTTTATTTTTGTGCAAAGTGTTTTGTAATTGTGTTCATATAGTTCCTGACTTTGTCAGGTAGACTCCCAAATATTTTATATTATCTACTATTATTTTAAATGGAATTTCTCTTTGTATCCCTTGCTGCTAAACTTTGTTGGTAATATATAAAAAAAAGACTTATGTGGATTTGTTTTGTATCCCACAACTTTGCTAAAGTTGTGAATTATTTCTAGTAGGATTTTAGTTGATTCTCTGATTATCTAAGCATACCATCATATCACCTGCAAAAGAGTGATAATATTTTTTACTTTCAATTTTATTTTCAGAATTTTAAATTTGGTATTTAATTGGGGTTTTTTTTTTTTTTTACTTTGTTCTTCTTTTAGCATTTTTAGTTGCATGCCCAATTTTTAAAATCTTCTTTTTCTTTATTTTATGCAAATAAGCCTCTAGAGATATAAAACTTCCCCTAAGAACTGCTTTGGCAGAATCCCATAAATTTTGGCATGTGGTTTCATTATTGTCATTCTCTTGGATGAGAGATGATTGGATGAAATTATTGTGTTGATGATTTGTTATTTTATCCACTCATTCTTTAGGATCAGATTATTTATTTTCCAATTAATTTTTTATCTGTTTTTCTCTGATTCTTTATTACATGTGGTTCTTATTGCATCATGATCTGAAAAAAAAGATGCATTTAGTATTTCTGCCTTTCTGCATTTGATTTTGATTTTTTTTGCCTGAGAAAAATGTATACTTCTTTTTGTCTCCATTAAATTGTCTTCAAAGATCTATCTTTTCTAAAATTCTATTTATCTCAACTTTTTTCTTATTTACTTTGTGGTTTGATTTATCTAGTTCTAAGAGAGCAAGGTTGAGATCCCCCACTAGTATAGTTTTGCTGTCTATTTCTTCTTGCATCTCTCTTAACTTCTCCTCTAGGAATATGGATGCTATACCCACTTGGTGCATATATGTTTGGTATTGATATTACTTCATTATCTATGGTATCCTTTAGCAAGATATAGTTTCCTCTTTATTTCTTTTAATTAGATCTATTTTTGCTTTTCCTTGATTTGAGATCAGGATTGCTCCCCCTGCTTTTAAAAAAAAAATTTAGTTCACCTGAAGCAAAATAGATTCTGCTGCAGGCTTTTACTTTTACTCTGTATGTACCACTCTGCTTTAAATGTGTTTCTTGTAAACAACATATTTTAATCCAGTCTTCAATCTGCTTCCATTTTGTGGGAGAGTTCATCCCATTCACATTCACGGTTGAGATTACTAATTCTATATTCTCAGCCATCTTATTTCCCCCAAGTTATTCTTTTCCCTTTCCTTTCCCCCTTTCCCTCCTCCCCAGTATTTTGCTTCTGACAAAGCACTTCTCTCAAATAGCTCTCCTCCTTTCTTATATTTTTCCTCTACTACTTCTGTTTTCCCTTCTATTAGCCTCCTCCTTTCCTTTTCCTTTTCTCCTCCCACTTCTCTATAGGGTAAGACAAATTTATCTGTGAAGCCAAATACATCTGATATTCTTTCTTTGATCCAAATCTGATGAGAGTAAAATTCACACAATGTTTATCTCCATCTCTTCTTTCTCTCAATTATAATAGGTCTTCTTTGCCTCTTTGTGAGATGTAATTTACCTCATTTTACCTCCATTTTCCTTTTCTTCCAGTACAACCCCCTTCCCATCTCTAATTTCTTTTTTATACTATCACAATAAAATCAAATTTATCAGCATCCTCTTAACTATACCCATCACAGAAATATAGTTCTCAAGAGTTCTTTCCTTTTTACCTTTTTATGTTTCTCTTGAGTTCTGTGTGTAAATATCTTCCATTCAATTCTGTTTTTTAATAAGAAATAAATGAAATTCACCTGTATCATTGAGTTATTTTCTTTAGTGAACTTGTATGTGTATGTGCGTGTGTGTGTGTGTGTGTGTGTGTGTATGTTTCCTTTACCAATTGTTAATTGTGTTTTCATAATTTTCTTCCTTAGCTTTCATTTCTTTACTTTTTTTCCTCCTCTACCACTCTTATTTGAATTTGAAAATAAATTTTTAGCTTTTCCAGGAATTCTTGTTGAATCAATTCATTTGAAATTATTTTTCATTTTGAAATTAATCCAATTCATTTTTTCATTGAAGCTTTTGATCTTTCCTGTCACCACAGTAAGTTTTTTTTTTTTTTTTGAGAGTGAGAGAGACAGTTTTATTACAGAAAAAAATATTTTCAGTCACCATTAGATTAAGGAAGATTCAACCTTAGGAAGATTCTGAAAGTGAAGAGATTCAATTTCTCAAATTCATATTTACTCCTTTGAGATTATTTCTCTTATGATCCCTTTTTCATAAAATGAGTTGTTAATTTTCTTTTTTAATGTAAAAGCTCCTCTTTGTACTAAATGAAACATTTGAGTTAGATACAAGGAGTACTTTAAATTTTAAGACTTTAAGACAAGTGTATTTTTTTCATTCAAGATTGAATTGGACATTTTTCCCATGCTTTACAGGTGACATTTTCAATGGCAAACAACTTGCATGAACATAATTATTTCCATGTTGTTTCTTTTTTCTTTTTTTATTTATTTATTTTAAAAAATATTTTGTTTTATTTTATAATAACTTTATATTGACAGAATCCATGCCAGGGTAATTTTTTTACAACATTATCCCTTGCACTCACTTCTGTTCCGATTTTCCCCCTCTCTCCCTCCACCCTCCTCCCCTAGATGGTAAGCAGTCCTACATATGTTAGATATGTTGCAGTATATCCTAGATACAATATATGTTTGCAGAACCGAACAGTTCTCTTGTTACACAGGGAGAATTGGATTCAGAAGGTAAAAATAACCTGGGAAGAAAAACAAAAATGCAAATAGTTCACATTCATTTCCCAGTGTTCTTTCTTTGGATGTAGCTGCTTCTGTCCATCATTTATCAATTGAAACTGAGTTAGATCTTCTCTTTGTTGAAGAGATCCGCTTCCATCATAATATGTCCTCATACAGTATCATTGTTGAAGTATATAATGATCTCCTGGTCCTGCTCATTTCACTTAGCATCAGTTCATGTAAGTCTCCCCAAGCCTCTCTGTATTCATCCTGCCGGTCATTTCTTACAGAACAATAATATTCCGTAACATTCATATACCACAATTTACCTGGCCATTCTCCAATTGATGAGCATCCATTTAATTTCCAGTTCCTAGCTACTACAAACAGGGCTGCCAAAAACATTTTGGCACATACAGGTCCCTTTCCCTTCTTTAGTATTTCTTTGGGATATAAGCCCAGAAGTAACACTGCTGGATCAAAGGGTATGCACAGTTTGATAACTTTTGGGGCATAATTCCAGATTGCTCTCCAGAATGGTTGGATTCGTTCACAACTCCACCAACAATGCATCAGTGTCCCAGTTTTCCTGCATCCCCTCCAACATTCATCATTATTTTTTCCTGTCATCTTAGCCAATCTGACAGGTGTGTAGTGGTATCTCAGAGTTGTCTTAATTTGTATTTGTCTGATCAATAGTGATTTGGAACAGTCTTTCATATGAGTGGTAATAGTTTCAATTTCATCATCTGAAAATTGTCTGTTCATATCCTTTGACCATTTATCAATTGGAGAATGGCTTGATTTCTTATAAATTTGAGTCAGTTCTCTATATATTTTGGAAATGAGGCCTTTATCAGAACCTTTAACTGTGAAGATGTTTTCCCAGTTTGTTGCTTCCCTTCTAATCTTGTCTGCATTAGTTTTGTTTGTACAAAGGCTTTTTAATTTGATGTAATCAAAATTTTCTATTTTGTGATCAGTAATGGTCTCTAGTTCATCTTTGGTCACAAATTCCTTTCTCCTCCACAAGTCTGAGAGATAAACTATCCTATGTTCCTCTAATTTATTTATAATCTCATTCTTTATGCCTAGGTCATGGACCCATTTTGATCTTATCTTGATATATGGTGTTAAGTGTGGGTCCATGTATGGTCTGAGTTTTTAATTTTTATTTTTTTGCTGAGGCAATTGGAGTTAAGTGACTTGTCCAGGATCACAGAGCTAGAAAGTGTTAAGTGTCTGAGACCAGATTTGAACTCAGGTCCTTCAGGACTTCAGAGCTAGTGCTCTATCTACTGGGCCACCTAGCTGTTCCTCCCTGAGGTTTTAATAGCTAGTTCGGTGGATTTGGAAATTTCTGATGCTTTTAAGGTCACATGCTTTCAAAAGAAGTGTAATCACTATTCTCCTAGTCCACACTCTCATGCTTACCAGGGAAGTGTCTCTGATTCCCTGTGACCAAAAGTGATACTTCCCCTCAGGGTTTCTGCTTCTTTACTTCTCTCCACTCTTGAAACACAATCTATAAGAGGATATAGGCAATGGAGTTGTCAAACAGAATCTTGTCCTGCACCCATTGATAACATAGGGGTTCCCTGTAATTCATTTATGGCCAGGTTTCCTTGCATTCTTTGGCTCAAGAATTCCCAAAGCTGCTGCTGCTTATTTCATCCATGTGAATCCCTTCATCCTCATCACAGCTCCTTATTTTTCACCTTATAAGTTGTCTTGGGCTTCAAGAATATCTCAACTAATATTTTGTTGATTCTTCCATTTGAGGCATTATTTAATTTTTTGGAGAGGAATATTGGGAGAGTTGAACTGAGTTCTTTTTCTACTTTACCTTCTTTGTTCTGCCCTAGAAGTCACAATTTTCTTTCAGTGATCTTTTCATTGTTCACTTATTATACATTTCATTAGTTCATACTGATTTTCTTACTTTCTCTAAATTCATGTTTTCCATTTCTCTGTAAACAATATAATTTTATCACATTCACATACTCCATTCAAATTAAAATCTAGAATGAATTGATTATAGTTCCAGCAACAGCATGCCTATGTATCCTAAAGCCTATCCCATTTTGTCATATTTATCAATTTGTGTGATGTATGTGTTAAACCTTTAATTTAATTTAATATTTTTATTATTTATTACTCATACCATTAGTGTAAAATAATATTTTTGACAAAATGGAATGTAGCCCTCATCTCAGTGCCATTGTATTTTTTTGGTCTTCAAATGTTAACTTACATCAAATGAATCCTTGTTATGACCTACATTATAAGAAAAGATGATAAATATTTGGAGAAGATCTGCAGAAGTTTTAGGCATAATGGTGAATTTTGTGTTATATTTCAAGTCTGGTCTATGGATTTTAAAGTATTTTTGAAATGGTATTTGTATTGATACAATTGAGAGTATACAACCAGATTGAAAATCATGGGAAGGAGATCAGAGGCATGGGGTCAATGAGAAAAAAACATAGCTGCATAGTTACATATACATAGAAACACATGTGTATGGCCAAATAATGCTAGGTCCTATTTAATTTTCCAAGGAACTTCCCATTATTAGAAATGAAGAACTCCCCAGACCTTTTTACATAATTGCAAAGTTTCTACTGCTCTCAATGGAATTCTCCTCTGAATAAGGAATGAGTTATTCATGTTGGCTTGTACACTGTTTTCTAATGACTGGGTTAGCTCTTCTCATCTACCATAAAATCCTCCAACTAAGTAGGAACAGAGTCCTCTCACACTCTGTTAGCCTTCTAGTTTATAGAGCCCCCAGTTAATATAGTACAAAATCATGCATATACTGGATGCCTAATAAGAACATATTGGTAATGGTGATATGACAACTGGAGCAACACAATTTATCTACAGTTAAATGAAAACAAAATTCCTTCAAAGAAAATACAAAATAATTTCAAGAGGCAAGAAACATGAAAATAATCAGGACCTCCTTTGTGGGGAGCTGCATTCAGCTTAGTAATCTTTCCCTGTTTTGGCTGAAAATTTTATTTTTTTGTTAATGATCTGAACTTTTACAATGTTTCATTTCATCCCAATATAGGGGATGATTTCACAATGATAAAAAGTATAGAGAAGGTCACAAAAGGTCAATTCAATTTAATACATAATACTATGTGTCAAGTACTAAGCTAAATGCTAAAAGTGGAGGTAGAAAAACAAGCAGCAAAATGCTCTGTGAATTTGAAAACCAGCAGAGCTGCTATTAGAAAATGGAGAACTGTTTGGAAAGCCCAAACAGAAAATTTTGGTAATATAATATTATGGCATTTGTGAAGATGGAAGGAAAGAAGATGACTGGAACAAAATTTTACAGTTGGTTTCTCAGATAAGGGTATTGTTTCAAGGAAATTATTTTTAATTTACAAGAAGATCCATTAACTAATTAATGAATAGTTAAAGGATATGAGTAGGCAATATTCAACAAAAGAAAATCTAAACTATCAATAGTCACATGAAATAACCTAAATCTCTAATAATTAGAGAATTGCAAATTAAAGTAACTTAGATTTCTACCTTACAATCATGACCTTGGCAATGTTGATAGAAAATAAAGAATAATGAAAAATGTTGTAAGGGATATGGGAAAACACATGCACTTAGGGTTTTGTACTAGAATTATAAATTGATCCAACAACTATTTCTGAAAGCAATTTTGACCTAGTTTATTATATTGATATTTCATAATGGCAGAGAATAGATTAAGTTTCTTTTTGACCTAGCACAAAACTCAACCCATATTAGGTGATTTGGCTAGAATAAACTGAATTTGCTAAGTCTTTGTATTTTGGTTTTCCTAGCAGACATATTAAATTAACATTCACCATCACTGAAACTAATAGTCTTTGTCAAGTGAATTGCTGACAGAGCTCTGATCTAGTATCTTTTCTAGGATTTTTTCTGTTGCTCAGGGTAATTATGTCTTCCTTGGGGATATCCCACCCTTCTCTCCAAACCATGCTCCTCCCTGTTATACAGTTCACTCCTAAACTTTTCAGCTCAGATTATTTTTGAGTAATCTTCCTTGACTTTATCACATTGGGTCTGATAAAACAATATTCCTTTGGAACAAAGTTATCATCTAAATTTCGGTAATCAACCAATTTCTTTCCTTTTTAAAAATTATCTTTTCATCAATATATCTATCCATCTTTCTTAGATTTGTTTGTTTTAAAAAGTTTTATCGACACATTTTTATAAGATTTCCCAATATGCTTTCTATCATCTCCATTGAACCTTCTTGTAAAAACAATTAAACAAAATTAATTGGCATTGTAACTGCACCTGACAGAAAAGAATATCCCAAGAATTATAAGAAACCTTCAAAATCATTTTGTCCAATCTGTACCTGAATAAGAATCCCTTCTTCAACATTTCTGGCAGATGTTCATTCACCCATTATTTGAAGACCTTTAGTGATAGAGAACCCATAATTTCAAAAAGGAGCCCATTCCAGTTAATGAAGAGGTCTAATTGGAAGAAGGCTTTCCTTACATAAATTCCCCTCTGCAAATACAACCCATTACCCCTAGTTTTGCCTTCTAAAGATAAGCCAGTAGGTGTAATTCTATCTTGTTTACCTTAAGTGTTCTCTTCTTTAGTATAAACACAACCAGTTCTTTCAATCAATCTTCTCCTGAATTCATTTTTCATGGACCATCCAGAAAGAAATTCATGAACTTAGAAGGGCCACAGTGTAGATCAGGGGTTATTAATCTATGGACTTTTAACTTTTAAAAAAATTGATAATTGAATTTCAATATAATTAATTCCCTTTGTTTATATTTAGAACATTTAAAGCATTTAAAAACATTTTTATTGGGGGGGGGTCCATAGATTTCCCTAGTTTACTAAAGGGGTGGATCTCTCTCTGTGTGTCTCTCTCTCTGTGTGTGTCTGTCTTTCTCTCTATCTTACACACACATATGCACACACAGAGTTAAATATCTCTAATATAGAGTAATGGACATTGCCAGATTGGAATTTTGAATCACATACATGCCTTGCTAATTCAGAAAATGGTTGGATAAGTCAAGGTCAATAAACAGCACCATTTTTTCCAGTTTGCTCCTTATCTGTATCCATGTGCATAGGAGGGGCAGTTTTTACCTGAGATAAACAGTCCTCAATGGCAGTTTCTCTTTGCTGGACATGGCTCCTGCAGGACAGGATACTTTTGCCAGTGGTTCTATTCTTAATTTCAGAACTTCACAGCAGGCACTAGTTCTTTAGCTGGTCAAGCAAACTTTAAGCAACTGATGCCAGCTAGAGAAAAAAGCATAAGCAATTGCACACAGACAAAAAAGTGAAGGGCATATTAAAGAAATTTTGAAGAATCTAACTTGGCTAAAACATAGGGTACATGGAAAGCAGTGGTGGGAAAAAAGCCAGGAAAGTAGGTTGGGGCTGAGGGTACAAATGATTTCCTTAAATCCAAGTGGAGAAAACACTGAATTGGGTACTGGAAGATCTAAGTTCCAACCCCAACTGTCTGACATTGACCATGTTACATAGTATCTTTGATCTAATTTTTTTCCCCAGCATAAAACAAGGAGATAAGACTACTAAAATAACCAATTAGTTTCCCTGAGCCTCTGTATCTAAAGCCTATAACTATTGTTGTTTTTTTTTTTTTTAAATAGAATAAAAATATTTTTTCTTTCACTTGATCTATCTCACAGAGTTATTTTGGGGAAGGTACTTTCATAAATTTTAAGTTGATTTATAATTGTGATTTTTTGTTGTTGTTACTGGTATTATTAATTCACACAGCCACTAGTGCCTCCTCCAGAAATTAACTTGCCTTTAATTTATATATGTTTAGATGTGTTTTATTTCCTCTGATAGAAAACAAACTAATTGAGGACAGTGATTGTTCAGCTTTTGGCTATATCTCTAGTGCTTAACACTGCATCTGATAAAACATGCTTAAAAGTGTGTGCTGTTTGAATATTTTATAATTAATTCCATGAAATATTACATATTTTTAGTGCAGTGTCTGCCAAAACTAAGAGTGTTTTTTGGGGCAAGGAAGGATGAGGCAAGACATTTATGACTTTATAGGCATAAAGAATTTCTAATGAATAAATTCTTTGCCAATGCATATTGACCTCTGCTCTGCAATTTGTAGTTTTAGGAAATTTCTTAGAGTCTTTGAGAGGTGCCCAAATGTGCCTAGGAACTAGACAGTAGATATCAAAGGCAGGACTTCAACCCACGTTGTACTACTTCAGAAACTACTTATCTCTCCATTTTAAAGAGTTAAAAAGCAACATTTATCTATTTATTTTATAATCATTAACTCATTTTGCCTTCATGAGTTTAGGATTCTTTTTAGATATTTTGTTTTAAGGACCATCTCTGCAATGTCTGATGCAGTCTTCACAATGGATGTAAAATTTGGGAATATTGCCCTGTCTGGAAGATCTGAGTCTTTCAGAGGCAGTCATCAGACCCTCCACTGGGCCAAAAGTGTTTGCAAGTCTTTTTCTCCATTTTCAACTCTTGGCAATGCATATAATTCTCCAAAGTATGTTGTTTTCCTTCCAGCCAAAGAGTTCACTTGCCTGGAGTTTGCCTTTTTCCTTAGCAGTGTTGACATATTTCTCTGTTTCCTACTTTCCCACACTTTCTGCTTAGGATGGGATCTGGACTTTCATCAACCTGTCTGTCCATATTATTTTTCTTAGAATTTTTTTCTTCAAATTTTACACTGCCTTTCCAGACAGATCACTGAAAATTGCAATCTACTTGTTCTTCCTGAGATTGGTTATAGCAAATCTGTCACTTGGCCAGTCTTTCTAGGGACACATTCTACTCACCAGCTACCCTTTAGTTGAACTTCTGAACTGTCTCATTTTGAAGATGATGGGAAGTGGATTGTGATATATGAAAAAGAGAAAGATCTGTTTTACTGGGCCATGCAGTGCATGAAAGAGAGAATAGTCAAAATGTGATCCTTCCAATTTTATAATACATGTACTGGACTTGATTTTTTCATCCAAATGCTATTTGTAGACTTAGACCTATTCTTAAGATTATGGTCTTCCAATGAAATTGTACATTATGGTCTTACAGAAAAGTTTTTCAATGAGACTGGGAAAATTGTTCAAAGGAATTATTATACCCAATTCCTTAAAATATCTCAATCCACTTATTGAGCTAACTGATTTCATCTGAAATAACAAATTGGATTTTAGACACATTGTTAGCTGTCAGAATTTTACTAAATCAATGTGCATTTGAAAATTTCCTTGAATCTTTCAAAACTTTGAAGTCTAGCACCATCTCTCAACCACAAAACACCAATGTATTGTAGAAAACATATTTGCCTGCCCACAGGCCTGAAAGTTTCTTATAGGCTATTCATTGGCCATTTTCCATTTTTCTTTGCTTTATGCACAGACTGTTCCAAGTTCTGCTGAATTTCTGAAGTATTGATTTGCATGTGTTTCCCTTTAAAATTACTTCCCTTCTCAGGTGTTTATTCTATCATGTAAGAGCCATGTGTACTTTTATCTAAAAGCTGAATGTTTTTCACATGTCCATTCTTGTTCATAATAAATATACATATTAAAATAGTCACTGAATGGAATGTGCATTAAAGAGTATGCTGTGGATGAAGCACATATGTATACCTAACTGAAAAATATCTTTAAAATGATCTAATTCTAGGATACACTAAAGCCTTTCACTGTATGGATCACAACAAATTGTGGCAAGTCCTCAAAGAAATGGGAGTACCAGATCATCTTACCTGTGTTCTGAGGAACCTGTGTATGAGTCAAGAAACAATAGAACCAAACCTGAAGCAACTAATTTTTTCAAGGCTAGTTAAGAAGTTTTACAAAATGGTATATTTTCATTTTATTTATTTAATTTATATGTAGATTAATCATGCAAAATTCAGTTTGGATCAATCAAAAGCCAGAATTAAAGTTGCTTAAGAGAAATATCAACAATCTAAGATAGGCAGATGACAATACTCTGATAATAAAAGTGAAGAAGAATTAAGAAAACTTTTGATGAGAGTGAAAGAAGAGATTGTTGCAATGCTCTTTGTTGGTTTTCTGGAGGTCTTGGGTAGCCTTCCTTTCAGTCAGAGTAATCACCACAAGAATAGCCAGGTGTGGTCTCTTCTGAAGGTCTTGGGCAGCTTTCATTTCAGCCAGAGTTCTGGCCCATAACAGATTGTAAAAACTTACTTTAAGCTTAACATTAAAAAAAAATATCATCACATTTGGTCCCATCACTTCTTGCAAATAGAGTGAGAACTGGAAGCTGTGTCAGATTTCATATTTTTGGGCTTAAAAGTTTACTGCAGACAATAACTACAACCATGAAATTAAGACACTTTCTCCTTGGAAGGAAAGTCATGGCAAATATGGACAGGATACTAAAAAAGAAGACATTTCACTATGCTGACAATAGTCCATATAAGCTATGATACACACACATACATATACATACACACATATCTATAGATATCTATAGATATATACATCTCTCTCTATATATAAATACACACACACACACATATAAATGAAAACCATAAAAGCTATGTTTTTTTTTTCCAATGGCAATGTATAGTGATGAAAATTGGACTATAAGGAAATTAGTAGAATGCTTCAGAATCAATGGTTTTGAATTGTGGTGCTTTGACAGTCCCTTAGATAGCACAGAGATCAAATTAAGGAAACTTAACTTTTAATTTAGAGTACCAATACTGAAGTCACATAATGAGAAGACAGGACTGATTGGAAAAGATTCTGATGCTGGGAAAGGATGAAGGCAAAAAGAGAAGGTGATGGTTGGATAGTATCATGGAAACAATGAATATAAAGCATGGAGACTTCCTGCCATTATTCCACCATTTTGGCCCCTGAAGTTTTTTTTTTTTTTTTAATTGGCTTGTAAGCTCAACATGGGTGAACAATGTGATGTGTCAGCAAGAACCAACAAAACACAGAACTTAAAACACAAATTTTTTCCATATTAAGAGAAATATAGCTTCCAGAAAAAAGGGAGATAATTGTCCTTTTGTACATGATATATATGAGATATTGTCTAGACTTTTAGGTTCCATTCTAAGTGCAATATTTGAAAAGTACATTGATAAGCTGGAGAGTGTTCAGAGAAGGGCTATCAGTATAGGGAAGAGTCTAAAATCTATGAAAAAGAAGGGTCAGCTGAAAGAAAAGAGCATTGTTCAGACCAGAGAAAAGACGATAGAGGGAGAGAGTATTATGGATGCCTTTAAGCAGAACTGTCTCAATAAGGATGGATTAAGCTTGTTTTATTTGGTTCCAGAGGGCCAAATTTGAAATAAATGGAACTTATAAAGAGGCAACTTTAGATTTGGATATCAGGAGAAATGTCCTAATGATTACCACTGTCCAAAAAGTGGAATAGATTGTCTTAGAATGTGGTGGATTCCTTTTCCTTAGAACTCTTCAGGCATTCAGAAGCTGAATGACCAGTTGCCAGGTATATTAAAGGAAGAATTCCTGCAGTTTCCTTCAGTGTATTAATTGGATAGCCACTGAGGTTCCTTCCTCCTCTCAACATCTATAATCCTGGAACTGCCAGAGATCTCCTTCATTCAATATATTGATATCAATTACTTCTTGTCTTGTCCCAAAAAGAATTTCTACCTGTTTTGAGCCATGTTATCCTGAGAAAAGCACTGGATATGTAGTCAGAAAATCTAGCTTATTCCATCTCCATGGAATTTTGTTATTCTATTTTTCTGGCTACTGCCTTTTCTGTACATACTGTAAAGTAGCTCAATATTATTAACCATAATGAGATGATGAAGCCATTAAAGGGCAGAAAAGTGAGATGGTATGAATATATAAACTTCAAATTAGTCCCTCAACTCAAAATTACTGAGTCTGTTTGGTTGTTTGTTTGTTCTCAAAGAGAACTAAAATGGTATGTCTGTAGTTGTTGAGACCAATATAATCTTTTTATTATTATTATTATAGCTTTTTATTTACAAGATATATGCATGGGTAATTTTTCAGCATTGACAATTGCAAAACCTTTTGTTCCAACTTTTCCCCTCCTCCCCCTCTTCCCCCAGATGGCAGGTTGACCAATACATGTTAAATATGTTAACATATAAATGAAATACAATATATCTATACATGTCCAAACAGTTATTTTGCTGTACAGAAAGAACCAGACTTTGAAATATTTTACAATTAGCCTGTGAAGAAAATCAAAAATGCAGGCAGACAAAAATAGAGGGATTGGGAATTCTATGTAGTGGTTCATAGTCGTCTCCCAGAGTTCTTTCACTGGATGTAGCTGGTTCAATTCATTACTGCTCCATTGGAACTGATTTGGTTCATCTCATTGTTGAAGAGAGCCATGTCCATCAGAATTGATCATCATATAGTATTGTTGTTGAAGTATATAATGATCTCCTGGTCCTGCTCATTTCACTCAGCATCAGTTCATGTAAGTCTCTCCAGGCCTTTCTGAAATCATCCTGCTGAGACCAATATAATTTTGAAAGCTTTACTACAATTCAGGTAGAAATAGTTCATATGAACATTTGGAATGGGGTTGCCTTTAAATTTGTGCATCTCTCTGTCCCTCCCTCTTTCTCTGTCCCTGTGCCTCTTTTTCTCCTTGTTCCTGCCTCTCTCGTTCTCTCTTCCTCTCCTTTTCCCTCTCTCTCCCTTTCTCTTGCTCTCCCTCCTGCTCTCACTCCCTTTCCCTCTTCCTTTCCATCTCTCTTTCCCTCTCCTTCTCCCTCTCCCACTTCTTCTCCTGCTCTGTTCTTCTCCTTCTTCTTCTCCCTCTCTCTGTCTCTTCCTCCTCTCTTTCCTTTTCCTCTCTCCCTCTCCCTCCCCCCTCTCTCTTTCTTTTCCTCTCCTTCTCCCTTCCTCTTTCTCTCCTGCATCTGCTTCTTCCTGTCTTTCTCCTTTTTTCCTGTTCTTCCTGTCCTTCTCTCTCTCTCTCTCTCTCTCTCTCTCTCTGACTCTCTCTTTCTTTCTCTCTCTCTCTCTGTCTCTCTCTCTCTGTCTCTCTCTCTCTCTCTCTCTCTCTCTCTCTCTGTCTCTCTGTCTCTCTCTCTGTCTCTCTCTCTCTCTCTCCCTCTTCCTCCTCCTATTGTAATTCTGTGTTGCTCATAGACCCTCCTTTGATGAAGGCATGCAATGCTAGATGGGATCCTGTCCCACTGTTTCCTATTCACAAACACTTCCAAAATTCTTCAGAGAGACCTTTAAAGTGTCCTTTCGTTGTTTTTCAATGCTAGTCACATCTATTGAAAGACTTCTTCTGGTTAATATTTCTTTTTTTAAAAAAGCACTTATTTTATTTGAAAAAAATAGAATAAGAAAAACAGAAGAAAAATACAAAACAAAAGAGAACACTGCGATGTGCCCAGCAGAAAATCAGGGAGGATTCAAAATATATAAAAACAAATGACCAGATCAAGAAAGTACATATATTAGTAATTATATTTATCAATGTCTATTTTTTCTTTACTTCCTTGTAAATTGTTTTTTTATTCTCTGCTTTGCACCTTATTTACTTTATTCTTTTTTCTCCCTTTTGTCCCCACCCCACTCCAAGCAAACTATAATTAAGAAAAGATATATGTATGTATACAAATGTAGATACACATACCCCCCCAACACACACACACACACACACACACACATCTTTCCTATCCTTGCTGACTCTTTGCTTTAATTCAGCTTTTTAACTTGACTTACTATTACTTTCCCCTACTCAAGGAACCCTCCCTTGTCTTCTTTCCTCATGCTTTGTATCCCCATTCACTCATCCATCCCCTTATTTATTTATAGATTTTGGAGGGTGCTATGCTATTCATGGTATATATATAGTGTTGCCTATTAAACCCATTCCTTTTATGAGTAGGCTTTCAGAACTACAAGCCATCTTCCTCCTTCTAATGCTTCTGTGTCTATTCTTCTGCCCCTCATTTGTATAACATAATCACTATTTTTACCTTAACTCTGTCAGTCTTTTTTTTTTGAGCTACCCTATTGTTGATGTGTAAACATATAGTATACATTTGTATGTTAATGTACAAACCTATATTATATATTTCCCATGTAAAAACATAAATAATTTGTCCACATTTAAATAATTTGTCCATGTCAAGTTACTTAAAATTGATCTTTGATATATGTTAAATTTTCTGTTAACTTTAAGTTTGTTAACAGTTAAGTTTGTTAAATGTCCACTTTTTCTCATTCAATATTATAGATAATTTTGCTGGATATGATATTTTTGGCCACAGTCTTAGTTCTTTTGATTGTTGTTAGAAATGATTTCAGGACCTGCTGTCTTTTATGGAAGCTGCTAATAAGTCCTATATAATTCTAATTGTAGCTCCAGTCTATTTGAATTGTTTTTTTCTTGTTTCTTGCAAATTTTTCTTTTTTGATTTGGGGGGTTTCAAAATTTGGCAATAATATTCCTGTGTGTTTTCCACAAAGGGTCTTCTTGAGGTAGTGATTAGTGGATTTTTTCTATTTCTAGTTTTCCCTTATATTTTATCATTCTAGGACAATTTTCTTTGATTATTTCCTGCATTATTGTGTCAAGGTTCTTTTCTTTTTTTTTTTTTTTTGGTCACAACTTTCAGGCAGTCCAATTATTCTTATATTTTCTCTTCTTAATCTGTTCTTCAGCTCTGCCATTTTTCTCTTAAAAAATGTTTCACATTCACATAAAATATTTTCTCATTCTTTATAATCTATTTTATTTAAATAGCTTGGTCTCTCATAGCTTCATTGGCTTCCTCTTGCCCAATTCTAATTTTCAAAGAATTATTTTCATCTGATCTCCTGTTCTGGTTGGTTAACTTTTTTTCATACTTTTCTTTTTTTCTTGGATGGTTTTTATTTTTATTTTTAGTTTTTCCTCAATGTCTCATTTGATTTTTAAATTCTTTTTTTAAGTTTTTGAATAAATTTTCTCTGGGCGGGGAGCCATTTCACATTGCTCTTTAAGGTAAAAGCTTTTTTTACTTCAGTATCCTCCTCTGAAAATGAACCCAAGTCTTCCCTGTTCCTATAATAAATTTCTATGGTGGGATTCTTTCTTTTTTGCTGTTTCATTTTTGTTGTTGTTGCTCTTTAAGTAAGAAATATTAGTGTAAGCACCTCTAATTATGGAATAGGGGAATGGTGCCTCAAACTTCTCTTCAAGTCTCCACTCTGACTTGGAACCCCAAACCAAGAACTCTACTCTCCTGCAAGTGACCACAGTCAGCAGTATCATTCCCCCAATGCTTTTGCACTCACTGGGTGCTGGTTCCTTCTCATACAGGGCCGGATCTCAGCAGCACAGCTGGGCCTGGTATTCCCATTCATCTGAGATGCCCTTACTCTTCCTACACTCAAACCCTAACTCCACAAACACCACAGGAGGTGAAAGTCTCTGTGCTTCCTGCTGAAGCTGCAGCCATACCTAGCTCCCTCCCTTGTTATAATTGTGGAGCTAGCCTGGAGGTGTTTGCACTTCAAATGGGTTAATCCAGCCTGAGTTCTTTCTTCAGATTTTGTTGGGTTATTGCATCCCAAATCTTTTAGATTTTTCACTAGTCTATGTTTTCCTTGAGGCTCAAATTTGTTCTATTTGTGGGGAAAATCTGGAGAGTTTGAAATTTGCCAAACTATTCTGCTTCTTCCCAGAATCCTCTTAATGTTTCTTTAGTAAGTAAAGAGAACACCCTTTCTAATTCCTTCACACTAACTCTTTCTCTTTGCTGCTCTGACCCCAATTCCCTTTCCCTAGAACCAAGACTTATTAGGGATACAGAGCAACTTGGACATCCCAGGTGTAAACATGTATCACAGCTTTTTCCTGTATTTCATTGAAGAAAAGTACATTGGTATTCTGATGAAGAAAAGTGTTGGTATTCTGATCAGCATCCCTGAAGCATAACTACAGCTGGAGCAGGAGTCAAAGGGCAGGTATTGCACCAAGATGAGAAATCTAAAGGGTTGCTGACTTGTGAGGTTAGAGATTGAGAAGAAAATGAAAGCCAGAATACAGAGATTATGGGAAAAGGAAAGGGAAGAATTGTACTAGTAAGTACAATAGAGAGAGGAGAGGACTCTGAAAGTGGCTTCTCCTGTCTCAGAGAATTGTTAGTGCTTCCCCAGGCCTAGGAGTTCAGTCTAGTTGCTGGGTAGAAAGAGGGATGGTAGATTGTGGGGATACAACAGTGTGTCAAGGCCAAGAATGGGAAAAAGATCCCCAGCTCCATATTATGTTTTCTGAAAGAAACTCCATGCCTAGGATCTATCTTTATTTTCTCTGCAAGTTTGAATTACCCTGGCTTCTCAAACTTTCCTGCCTTTAATCAATGTTTTAAACATTGCTGTCTTAACAACTTGCTTGTATCACTGGCACAATCCCAGCTTGCTTTAGTTATAATACTGTGCTATGTCTTCTCTATGTAATCCCAGGAAGAGGCACACCTTTATCCCAGGACTTGATTTAAGAGCAGAAGTAAGTTATTAATAGAGCTAGAAGAAAAATGAGAAATTACTATGTTCCTAAAAGAAGAAAGGAGGAAGCAAATGTTGATTTAATCTATTGATTCACTTTTAAGTAAAAGAACAGATGTTTTCTGTTAGGTCCCTGGTGAAAATTCAGTAGGCGCCAGAGATACTTAGGGACTAGTGGCTTCTGATAAAACTTGAAATTGAGGTCTGCTCTGTTCTTGCCAAATGGGGTTGTGCACAACAGGTCTTGTCACTGTAGCTTGTTTGATATGGCAGTGGAGTTCTCCCTTTTTACAGAAATCAGATCTCTATCTGTCAATCTGTCTCTTCTTCTTTCTCTTTTCTTCTCCTGCTCCCCTTTCTTGTTGTTCAGTCATTTCAATCATGTCCTACTCCTCACAACCCCATTTGGGATTTTCTTGGCAAAGATATGGGAGATATTTCCCATTTCTTTCTCCACATCATTTTACATATGAAGAAATTGGGGTAAACAGGTTGTCGATGGCCATACAACTAGTAAGTGTATGAGGTTAGATTTGAACTCAGGTTTTCCTAACTCTAGACCTGGTGCTCTATTCACTGGGGTGTCTAAGCTGTCCTTTCCCTACTTTGCCAGCCAAAAGAAATAGCACTGAGTCTTCATAAGCATAAAATTGTATTTGTTTCTTGTGTTGCACAGCTGGAAATAATTTAGAATAGTGAATAAGCTCAGTGAAAGGCGCAAAGTTCAAATCCTAGTTATGTTACTTATTCCCTATGACTTTAAATATATTGCTTGAATTCTTGGGAGCATAAGTTTTCTCTTCCATAAAATGAGGGCAATAGTGGTGGTAGGGCTGGACTCGAGGATCCCTCTGGTTCTACATGGTTTTCAGGAAATTTCCAGAGGGTGGAGAAAAGTCTTTCCATTGCCAGCCATAGAGCCTCCAGAGTCATTAATGCTAATCAAGTCACTGAGTCAGAAGATTGCTTAATTTGTTGATTTTCTCCACATGCCTTTTCCCTTTGTCCCATACAACTCAAAATTTATTAAAGAAACTCATCATAACTTTGCTCACAGATAGTCTGAAACCTATCTCCAAATATCCTGTACATTATGAACACTGGGAATGCTATCACTTGTATATCTAGATAGTCTTGTAGCTTCTTTGGTCATACACCGCTTCTTTCCCCATTTTCTCTTATGATATTGTATTGTCAGAACAACCATGTCTTCTCATCATCTGACAAACAATATTCCTTCTTTTCTTGTAAATATTCATTTCAGCTCACTTATGGGAAAGTTTTCCTAATCTACACATAGATCTCCAGTGAAGTCTCAGAAAGTCAAGTGATCAAATGCTTCTATTTCTCCTTCACAATTCCACTTTTCTTATCTGCACAATAAGGAGGGAGATTAGCGATGACCTTCATCTCTCCTAAAAGGAAAATGTCTTACCTTGGGCCACAGAATTCTAAATCTATGTAACATGATTTTTTCCTGAAAGAACTCTGCATCTCTCATCTTTTGAATCTGTCTTGTGAGATTATATTATGTTATTGTTCAGCTTTCTGGCCCACGAACTGGAATTGGTCAGTTAGAAGACTCCTTCCTTCCTCTTGGCCTCCCTATCTTTCTTCCTTCCCTCCCTCTCTTTCTTCCCTCCTTCCTTCTGTTACTTCCCTTCCTCCTTCCTTCTTTCCTTCCTTCCTTCCTTCCTTCCTTCCTTCCTTCCTTCCTTCCTTCCTTCCTTCCTTCCTTCCTTCCTTCCTTTCTTCCTTCCTTCCTTCTTTCCTTCCTTCCTTTCTTCCTTTCTTTCTTCCTTCCCTCCTTCTTTCCTGCCTTCCATCTTTCCTTCCTTGGGTCCTAGTTGACTTAAATAGCAATCATTTCTACTTTGGCCAGAAACCCTGAGAACTTCTTCCATTTATTTAATTAGTTTTCTATTTCTTCTTCTTATTCTTTTTGGACAAGGTGAAAGAGGAGATTCTTTGCCTCAATTGCTACCCAGCCTTAATCTCTGAATGGAAGCAGTCTCAGTCAAACTGAGACCAATACCTTAATTTAAAAACGGTCTCCCATTTCCTCCAGTCATCTCCCATCTTCTTCATCTATATCTTGCCATTGTATCCAGATGGCTCTGGAGGGGAAAGTGAGGCAGGTGACCTTGCACAACCCTCCTTCACTCAAATCCAATTCACTTACATGCCGTGGCATCACCTTCCTGATGTCATAGTCCTCTTTGAAAACAAAGGACAAATGATAATATTGTAAGTAGAGGCCAGTGTCTGCTTTGGATGAGACCCAGAATATATTATTATTCTTAAGGCAAAAAAAAGATAGTTGGCATTTATGTCTTTAAAAATTATAAAATATCTAAACACATGTATTTTATTTGATCCTTAGAATAGTGCTGTGAAATAGACCTTTTTACAGATGAAGAAACTAAGGCTGAGAGAGATGAAGTAACTTGTAGTCATATAGCGATTAAATGTTTGAAGAAAGATTCAATCTCGGGCTTTTTGAATCCAAGTCCAGTACTCCATCTATTGATGATCTACCTCAGTAAATTAGAAAGGATTAAATAAAAGCACAAATTTATCTTAACTCGACAACTACTTTCCAGGCTAGTTCTCCCTGGGTCATAGAAAATGGTATCAAAGAGTGGCTGATTCTTTAACTATTTACCAACTTAAACCTTTGCTGGTTGCCTTGGTTCTAGTAGTTGATTTCATGGTTGAAATAAGAGAGGAGAAGGAAAATTCTGGAATTATTTATTCTCTTAGTATAGCTGTATTGGTTCAATCTTGTTCTTATGCTCAGTGTCATCCTTTATCCTGTCCCTCAAACATCTGTTGGTAAAAGCAGGAGATTCTTTCTTAAGCAAGAAATAGAAGAATGCTTACTAGAATGGAGCTGACTTCTTACCCTCCCTGAGGGGAAGAGGTGTTGATAGTTTCCATCAGTAATGATCTCATTGGAAAGCTGTGCACATCTCCAAAGCCACCACCACAGCTGGCATGGATTCACGGGAGAAGGCAGAAACTAAGTGATTCTGGAGATGGAACTTCATGGTCACCCTTCAGGGTATTTGCTCAAGATCCAGGGCAGCAGCATATTGGGGGAGCAAAGAAGCCAAAACTTTTGAAATTTCTTTCTAAGTTGTGTTTATATTACAGAGATGCAGGCATGTTTATTCACTGACTGAGCATTCCTTTTAAGTACTGCATTTGTACAATTATTTTAAAATCTTAAAAATGCTCCAAATAGTTAAGGCCTAAGTACCATTTTTTTTCCTAATCTTGATCTGCCTCTCCTCTCTCTCTTTTCTTCTTCTTCTTCTTCTTCTTCTTCTCCTCCTCTCCTCCTCCTCCTTTTTCTTTCTTTCTTTCTTTCTTTCTTTCTTTCTTTCTTTCTTTCTTTCTTTCTTTCTTTCTTTCTTTCTTTCCTTCTTTCTTTCTTTCTTCCTTCCTTCCTTCTTTCTTTCTTCCTTTCTTTCTTTCTTTCTTTCTTTCTTTTTTCTTTCTTTCTTTCTTCCTTCCTTTCTTCCTTCCTTCCTTCCTTCCTTCCTTCCTTCCTTCCTTTCTTTCTTTCTTCCTTCCTTCCTTCCTTCCTTTCTTTCCTCCCTTCCTTTCCTCCTTCTCCTCCTCCTCCTTCTGCTCCTTCTCTTCTTCCTCCTTCTTCTCCCCTCTGTTTCTCTTTCTCTCTTTCACACACACACACACACACGCACGCGCACACACACACACACACACACACACACACACACACACATAACACTCATAGAATCACCACATGGATGCTTTCAGATAATCTTAGATTGTTATGCCTGGAAGAGATCTTAGTAACTAAAGAGATGGTTTTCAGTTCATTTACCTGCCTGCTATTTTGCTCTTAACCATCCTTCATTATTCTATTCCAAACAAGTTTTACTTAATATTTTCATCAGTAATGATCTTATTTTAAAGTTATTTACATCTTGAAAATTACCAAATTCCCAGCTGACATGATATAAGTAAGGCTAGAAAAGCAGCATGATATATGGAAAGAATTAAATTTAAATTTCACTTGTGATATTTCTTAGCTTTGGGTCTATGAATGTCTATAAAACTAGTTTTCCCAACTATAATGTGGAGATTGTATTTTCCATAGAGCGTATCACACAGACTTGTTGAGAGAAATAAATGGGATAAGATGAAAATTTTCCTGTTCTCCCCAGCTTCTTGTGTGGTTTTTCTTTTCCTTGACTTGCTATATTGCTTTATATATACTTTGTACACACACACACACACACACACACACACACACACACACACATATATCTATATATTTGCATATATATAAATACAATTATATCTATTGATTATGTGAGTATGTGTATATGTGCATATGTATATAACATGTTATGCATGATAATATTTCATACATATTTATAACATATATTTATATTAAGCACCTTTAATATGTACGCATATTATATATGTATGTACACATGTACACAAATATCTATATAATTATATAAGCACAAATTACATGCCAGACACTGTGATAGATATTGAGGATTTAGATATAATATTTATTTATTATATATTATAATATATATGCATGTATGCACACACACACATATATATATATATATATTATAATAATAACAATAATAAACACATAATTAGTATCATTTACTCCTTGGCTATCATGCATTTACTTGGTAAGAAAATAGAGTGTTGACTGAGTGAGGCAATTTTGGACTCCTTATCAAAATCATTTTGTCATTAATTTTAAATTTGATGATAAACTTCTATGGGAAATAGTAATAGTCTATTTATCTTTGTTTCATCTGATATTTTAGGCTTCACTAGCTTGTTTAAATAGAGCAAGTTGAAATTATATAATTGCACATGTTTTCTTTTGATTGTTATCTTTTTTCCAATTTGAAATTGATAGTAACCTTTATGTGAAAATATTTAAAATTTTATTATATACATTTGATTGATTCAGATATCACTCCCTTATTGGTAACTAGTAATTTATTACCTTTTAAAATATTATTATTTCATGTTTTGTCATATTATTTAGTGCATGACATTTCTAAGGGTCTTGGATTCACTTCCACTAGAATATATACAAGATTATATAATCATAAGATTTTTAAGTGGAGTACTAGTCTCTTATATTCTTAATATATTTTACTATTTTCCACTATATATTTTTTACTACATATATTTTACTATTCTCCACTATAGCTACTTTTGTATTGAAATCGGCGACTTTTCTTGGAAACTACAATTTAATAATAATCATATAATTATAATTGTCTCACAAAAAAGCCAAGAACTGGTATAGAAAATGAACATTCAGAAATTTTGGCATGAGAAACAACTGAGCCAAAGTTTGCCAGATGCATAAACAGATAAAACTCAAAGGAAAGCAAATAGATTAAAAATAGAATAAACTTTCAGCATTTTTATTCAAACATTTTAATTTTTAATGACCATGTTAGGTATGACATTGAGATGCTAAATTCTGTTGAGGACCTGACAGAAGTGAAAATGGTTCCAAGGAAGATAAAATTAATAAAAAGAAACTGAACCAGCACAAGTAAATACTGGATGAAGCTCTGGAACTTGGAAATCTTTTAAGAGGATGTTTTTCAAAATAACTTAAGAAGAAAAATATTTCATGATTCAGAAAAAAAAAAAAACATGAGTAGTATGATTATCTTTAAAAATTGAGTTATAACGATTTACTTCATTTTCTCATCTTCAGAAAATTTTCACATGAACCTTCTATATATATTTTGGAAAATATGAGAAAGAAACAGGCAAGATTTCATAAATAACTTTCAACAGACCATATTTTTATTGTAATTCAATAAATTGAAAAATATAGAGAATAAAGATCATAATAAATTTGTTATTTGTTGATTGTTAAAAAAAAAAAAAAGAAAAACCTGATATGTACATTTGATTTAGAAGAATGAAATTTAGTTTTAAAAGCTTACTTCTAAACAAGATGCCTGACATGCATATATTAAGATCATATTTGATTCCTTGAAAAATGAAGCCAGGGGTGTTTTTGACAGTCACCACTCCCATGACTATCAATCATGAATAAACATTTTTTAAGCATCTACTTACAGATACTATGCTGAGCAAATGAGATTTAAAGCACCTACTTGCAAAGGATGTTTCCATTGTCATGGAGAATGTTCTGCATAGGATTCAAATGGAAAGAATATTCCTTTGCATGGTGAAGGATTGTTCTAGATTGGGATTATTGCAGCAAGTCTTAGAATACTTCTGTATCTCCCTCTATAGTGAAATTCACACCCACTCATAAGTGATAGATTTAACAACAAATACAAGAAAAACAAAATGGATGAAGAACACCAACTTTCCATTACATCATATGCATCTGGAAGAGATTTAGTGCTTCTTGGAAAAGCCTTTTAGATATATCATATACTACATTCAGAATTGAAAGAAAGAAAAGAATGGATTGGATTACATTTGGGAAATTGTGCTGTACTTTTAGTGATTCCCCAGCAATTTTCTAACAATAAAACCCTGTTCTTAAAGTTATACTCACCAGGTCATGTTATGTATCTGTGAATCATAGAATATCACAACTCCAAAAAATGAAAATTGCAAGTAACACAATGGACAATAGACAAATGGGAATAAATAGGCACAAGTATCTTGGAGCATATTGCCAATGGTGATTTGCAGCAAAATAGCATATACCATCTAGGAAATATATAAACATTAAAAGTGTAGTGCAATCATATAATAGAGGAGAGACTTGCAGATGATTATCTTGATTTTTTTTAATGGTGTCCACAAAATGAAAAAAATATATAAAAACTAAACAGTAGTAATTCAGAATAAGTGATTGGATAATGATTGAAAAATCTATGAGAGAGTTTCTCTCAAAAACCACATGAAACTAAGCTTCTGAATTGAATGTGATGGAATGAAACTACTTTCCAGCTCAAGATAGACTGAAAAAACTTAAATAATGGCCAATCTCTCTGGGGTGAAAAGGATGTTCAGCCCAATTCAGATAGACTCTGAGGAAGTCAGTGAAAAGGTCTTAATCACAGCAAATCAGCAACTAAGACCCCCAGACCTGGCTCAGTACAGGAGCAAAGCAGTGGGACAGCTTCAGTCCTAGCTCAGAAGGCAAACTCTGGGAAACCAGGCTACTTCCTGAAAACAGCAAGGAAAGCTACCACATAAAAACAACAGGGCCCTGTGCTCAAATCCAAGGGTCAGAGCTACACAGGAGCTTGGGTCAGTGTCACCTGTAGCACAGGAGCAGAGCTTCACCTTAAAAGTAAAAAAAAAAAAAAAAAAAAAAAAAGAGGAAATACCAAAAGAAAAGGGAAGAAAATGAGCAAGAAAAAGAAAAGAATCTTGACATAGAAAGGCAGACCAAAACACTAACTCAGACAAGAATGGAATATCCATAGAAGAAATCTTAAAAATTGGTCTCTAATACCACTATACAACTGTCAGATTGGCTAGAATGAAAGGGAAAGATAATGATGAATGTTGGAGGGGATGTGGGAAAACTGGGACACTGATACATTGTTGGTGGAATTGTGAATACATCCAGCCTTTCTGGAGAGCGATTTGGAACTATGCTCAAAAAGTTATCAAATTGTACATACCCTTTGATCCAGCAGTGTTACTACTGGGCTTATATTCCCAAGAGATTTTAAAGAAGGTAAAGGGACCTGTATGTGCGAGAATGTTTGTGGCAGCCCTCTTTGTAGTAGCCAGAAACTGGAATTTAAGTGGATGCCCACCAATTGGAGAATGGCTGAATAAATTGTGGTATATGAATATTATGGAATATTATTGTTCTGTAAGAAATGATCAGTAGGATGATTTCAGAAAGGCCTGGAGAAACTTAGATGAACTCATGCTGATTGAAACGAGCAGGACCAGAAGATCATTTATATACTTCAACAACAGTACTATATGATGATCAATTCTGATGGATGTGTCCCTCTTCAACAATGAAATGAATCAAATCGGTTCTAATAGAGCAGTAATGAACTGAACCAGCTACACTCAGTGAAAGAATTCTGGGAGATGACTATGAACCACTACATAGAATTCCCAATCCCTCTATTTTTGTCCACTTGCATTTTTGATTTCCTTCACAGGCTAATTGTACACTATTTCAAAGTCCAATTCTTTTTGTACAGCAAAATAACTGTTTGGATATGTATACATATATCGTATTTAATTTATACTTTAACATATTTAACATGTATTGGTCAACCTGCCATCTGGGGGAAGGGGTGGGGGAAAGAAGGGGAAAAGGTTTTGCAATTGTCAATGCTGAAAAATTACCCATGCATATATCTTGTAAATAAAAAGCTATAATAAAAATAATAAAAACACTTGAGAGTATAGGAATAAATGGACTTTTCCTTAAAATAATTGGTCTCAAGCCCAAAGAACTTTCTTAGAAATGCTCATAAAAGACTTCAAAAAGCAAATAAGAGAGACAGAAGAAAAAATGAGAAAAGAATTGAGGGTTATGCATGAGAGAATGTCAATAGTTTAGAAAAGTAAGGAAAAAAGTTGTCTGAAGAAAACAGCTTCTTAATAGAATAAAACAAATGGAAAAGGAGATACAAAAGATAACTGAAGAGAATCACACATTAAAAACTAGAACAGGGCAAATAGAAGCTAATGACATTGTGAGACAGCAAGACTCAGTTAAACAAACTAAAAAGAATGGAAAATGGAAGAAAATGTGAAATATCTCATTGGCAAAACGACCAACCTAGAAAATAGATCCAGAAGAGACAATTTTAAAACTATCGGTCTACCTGAAGGCCATGACCAGAAATAGAGCTTGGAAACAGAGATATGAAAACAATATCTGTAACTCTTGAGGACTGTATCTGTCACTGGGGTAGACAAAGGGGAGAATCATATGGACTGAGAGTATAGTTGTGAATCGACTCTGATGTGATGATATCAAAGAAAAGACATTAAGAATGGGGAAAAGTCTGTATTGGAAAAAGAGGAAAGGAGAGTTATAATGGGACAATAAGTTCACAAGAAGAGTGCAAAAGATCTATTATAATTTAGTGACGGATGGGAGGGGCATGAGCATTGTCTGAAGATTGATCTCATCAGTTTTTTTTTTTTTAGAGGGAATAATTTAATCATTCATTTGGGTATAAAAGTTTATCTAAGCCTATAAAGAAGTAGGAGGAGAAAGAGGAAAAGAAAAGGGAGGGACAGAATAGAAAGGAGGGTAGAAACACTAGGGGAAAAGACAAGAGAAGGGGCAAACGGTTAATGGAAGGTAAGGTAGTGGGTAGAAGTGGATTAAAAACACTAGTAAGAGGAGAGAAGGGTGATAAGAGAAAAGGTAGTGGATGGGTTAGTTAAAAAACAAAGGACTAAGGAGATGATAGAAAGAGAGAAAAAAAATATAAATAGGAGAAAAATAGGATGGAGGGAAATACAGAACTGGTAAATATAATTGTTAATGTGAATGGGATGAATTCTCCCATAAAATGGAAGCAAACAGGAGTTATTGTACAAATCGCTTTTGACCAACTAGCTGGTGAAGGTCAGTATGGAGAGAATTCAGAACAAATTGATTATCCCATACCAGTGTATGAGCAAATTTCTAAAGCTGCAATAAAAG
The DNA here is from genome assembly GCF_016432865.1 of Antechinus flavipes. Taxonomy (NCBI): domain Eukaryota; kingdom Metazoa; phylum Chordata; class Mammalia; order Dasyuromorphia; family Dasyuridae; genus Antechinus; species Antechinus flavipes. The sequence goes on from NC_067403.1 coordinate 136,750,095, forward strand.
TTTGGGGTTCCCTCTCAGGACAAAAAGATCAAGGGGAAGCCTTCACAAAAATAGAGCAAGGTCCCAATGAACCTTTTGCGGATTTTGTGGGACATTTGCAAACAGCTGTAATAAGAATCATTAGAGATAATGCAGCTACAGAAATAATGACCAGACATCTGGCTAAGGAAAATGCCAGTGAGGTTTGCAAAAGAATTATATGGGGACTAGACAAAGATGTTCCTTTAGAGGAGATCATAAGGTGCTGCGCCACAGTAGGCACAGATGCTTATTATGCCCAGACTATGATGAATATGAGAAGACAGGGTCCCTCTTGGCAAGGGACTTCTAGAGCAACTTGTCGATGTTTTCAGTGTGGAAAAGTTGAAGTGTAGATATGGATATAGAGTGAGAAGACAGGGTGAGAGAAAACCCAAAACTCCAAGTCCAAAATGCAATCGAGGCTTTCACTGGGCCTCTGAATGTAGACTGACCCAGAGTAAGGAGAGGCAGGGCCTAGCTCCAAGATATACAAAAGACAGATGGGGCATGATAGCAGCTGAGGTTACACCTTGATGTGATCAACCAACAGAAAAGCAATCAAGATTATAGTTGGGGAGAATACAGGTTTTTTTAACCCAATGGGGCAGTATCCAGTGCAAACAGCTCCAATAGAATTGCCAGATGATGATGAGAAATCCCAAGAGTAGTAAATAGAAGGGAATTAGATAGGTTAACTGCCTGAGAGAGAGGGTTTGCTTATATTTCTACAGATGGAGAAGGAATCAGATGGGTGCCAACAAGCTGTATTCGCCTTGTCCATCAGACAGAAACAGAAAAAGAGAAAAACCTCAAAACAAAGGAGATTTAAGAAACATCTGACACTGAAAGAGCATGGCTGACAATGAGTTTGTTAAAAGAACTTTAAAATCTTCAGGAATCATTGGATTCTCTAATACAAGATGAAACTATTTCAAGGACTTGAAAACCAGCAGGAATCATTGGATTCCTTGAGATAAAAAATGGTTGGTGAGACTATTGCAGCACTTCAAAGCTTGCAGGAATTATTAGATTCCTGGCACATGAACTAATGGACAATGGATTCCTTTTGGACTATTTCTAGGACTTATGGACATGTGTAAATTCTCATGTTGATTCACGTTATTTGTTACATTACTACTAGCCTGTGTTATATTGGTATGTGCTTATGTCATTATGTGTAATACCCCCCATATTGATGGATTTATGAATACCTGTTTCAAGTTAGCTCCTTTAGAAACCTGCTAATCTGATTTGATTTCCCATTTCCTTTGGTGTTTTCATCTCCCTTCCTGAGATGTCAGGGAGGGCATGACCACCTTCTTTTTATGGTGTTATCATTTCTTTTTTGAGCAGTCAGGGAAGGTGTGATCACCTTCTTTTTGGGGTTCTCACCTCCTTGAGAAATCAGGGAGGTCATGACCACCTTATGTAGACAAAAATCAAAAGAAAGTGGGAGATGTTGGAATCCTTACAAAGTGTTAAGTCATTAGAATTGATAGAGACAATAATTATCTGATTTAGTATAGTTCAGTATGATTGATCTGATCCTACAAGGAGATGTTATGGGCCAGAACTTGAAACAAGGTACTAAGTGAAATTGAGGAGACAATGTTTAAATCTAGTTTAGAATTGATTTAATCCTACAACAAATAATGGTTTCCCAGTGATATAATGATTGGTATATACTCAGTGTATAGCATATAAGCAAGAAGCTCTCGGGGCCAGGGACAGAAGCCCAGAAGCCCATTCTCAGAGCACCTTTGTGCTGGCTGGAGACATTCGGAGGGAGCTAGGGGCTAAAGCTCAAGACTTTGAAGGACACAATAAAGGACTGGCTTTTACCTCCTGGCTGCATTTGAAGTGATTATTAATTTGAACTGAAACTAAGACTGCCTCCAGAAAACCTCCCCAAGAAACCTGCCCACAGAGAATTATTATATTATACAAAAGAAGAGAACACCAGAAATATCAATAAGAAAAGCAACCAAAATCATATTATAATTTCAATAGGTGAAGAAAAATCTTTTGATAAAATACATCAATTGCTATTAAAAATGCTACAGAGCATAGGGAAAAGGGAAGACTTCCTTAAAATAATAAACAGTATCTATCTAAAACTTATGGCAAGCATTATTTGTAATGGAGAGAAGCTGGACACATTCCCAATAAGATTAGGAATGAAACAAGGATGCCCATTATCACCACTATTATTCAATATTTTATTAAAAATGTTGGCTTTAATTCTCCAATTGGTAAATAGTCAAATTATATGAACAGACAATTTTCAGATGAAAAAATTGAACTAGCCATATGAAATGATGCTCCAAATCATTATTGATCAGAGAAATGCAAATTAAGACAACTCTAAGATACCACTACATACCTCTCAGATTGGCTAGGATGACAGGAAAAGATAATGATGAATGTTGGAGGGGATGTGGGAAAACTGGGACACTGATACATTGTTGGTGGAAATGTAAATGCATCCAATCATTATGGAGAGCAATTTGGAACTATGCTCAAAAAGTTATCAAACTGCATACCCTTTGATCCAGCAGTGTTACTACTGGGCTTATATCTCAAGGAGATCTTAAAGAAGGGAAAGGGACCTGTATGTGCAAAAATGTTTGTGGCAGCCCTTTTTGTAGTAGCTAGAAACTGGAAATTGAATGGATGCCCATCAATTAGAGAATGGCTGAATAAATTGTGGTATATGAATATTATGGAATATTATTGTTCTGTAAGAAATGATCAGTAGGATGATTTCAGAAAGGCCTGGAGAAACTTACATGAACTCATGCTGATTGAAATGAGCAGGACCAGGAGATCATTATATACTTCAACAATGATACTATATGATGATCAATTCTGATGAATGTGGCTCTCTTCAACAATGAGATGAACCAAATCAGTTCCAATTGTTCAGTAATGAAGAGAACCAGCTACACCTAGTGAAAGAACTATGGGAAATGAGTCACAACCTAGCATTTCTACTCCTGTTATTGTCTGCTTGAATTTTTGTTTTCCTTCTCATGTTATTTTCACCTTATTTCTAAATCCAATTTGTCTTGTGCAGCAAGATAACTGTATAAATATGTATACATATATTGCATTAACATATACTTTAACACAAAAAATTGATGGCTTTAGCAATAAGAAAAGAAAAAGAAATTAAAGGAAGTGGAACAGGCAATGAGAAAATAAAACTATCACTCCTTGCTGATGATATAGTTAGAGAATCCTAGAAAAATATCCAAAAATCTACTGGAAATAATTCATAGCTTTAGTAAAGTTGGAGAATATAAAATAAATCCACACAAATCATCAGCATTCATATACATATACATATATATGTCAGTGAATATGACAAAGCCCATCAGCAAGAGATAGAAAGAGAAATTCCATTTAAAATTACTGTAGATGAAATAAAATCCTTGGGGGTCTACCTGTTAAGACAAATCCAAAAACTATATGAACATAATTATAAAACACTTCTCATACTATTGAAATCAGATCTAAACAATTGGAAAAATATTAGTTGTTCATGGCTAGGTCAAGGTAATGTAATAAAAATAACAATTCTTCCTAAATTAGTCCTAGATTCAGTGCCACACTAATCAAACTGCCAAAGCATTATTTTATAGAACTAGAAAAAAATAACAAAATCCTTCTGGAAGAACAAAAGGTCAAGAACATCAAAAGAATTAATTAAACAAATACAAAGGATGGTGGCTTAGCAATACCAAACCTAAAACCATTTGATACTGGCTAAGCAATATCAGTGGATCAGTGGAATAGATTAGATACACATGACACAATAACTAACACTTACAGCAATCTACTATTTGATAAACCCTCAAACTTCAGGTTCTGGAATAAGAACTCACTATTTGACAAAAATTGCTGGGAAAACTAGAAAATAATATGTCAGCGTCAAAATAAGGTCAAAATGCATGTAGAAGTTGGGCATAAAGGATGATACCATAAACAAATTAGGAGAACAAGGGATAATTTATTTACCCATCAGATCTTTGGAGAAGAGAAGAATTTATGTCCAAAGAAGAACTACAGAACATTATGAAAGGCAAAATGGATAATTTTGATTACATTAAATTAAAAAGGTTTTGCACAAACAAAACCAACAGAAACAAGATGAAAAGGGAAGTACAACACTGGGAAAAATCTTTACAGCCAGTATTTCTGATAAAGGTCTCATTTGTAAAATACATAAGGAACTGTGTCAAATTCATAAGAATACAAGTCATTTACTAATTGAGTGATTAGATTTGCTTCTTTCTTACAAAT